>NC_041731.1:17948460-18256829 GCF_004115215.2 Ornithorhynchus anatinus | reverse complement strand
GACCTCTCAACTGCCTTTAACACCATGGACCACCCCCATCTCCTGGAAACATTATCCGTCCTTGGCTTCCCTGACTCTGTCTTCTCCTGGTTTCCCTCGTATCTCTCTGGCCATTCATTCTCCGTCTATTGTGTGGGCTCCTCTTCTGCCCCCCTCTCCCTAACTCTGGGGGTCACGGTTCAGTTCCAGGTCCCCTTCTATTCTCCATCTATGCCCACTCCCTCGGAGAACTCATTTGCTCCAAGGCTTCAACTACCACCTTTTCGTGGATGATACTCAAATCTACATCTCGGGCTCTAATCTCTCTCCCTCTCTTCAGTCTCACATCTCCTCCTGCCTTCAAGACATCTCTACTTGGATATCCTCCCATCACCTTAAACTTAACATGACCAAAACAGAGTTCCTCATCTTCCCATTCAAACCTTGTCCTCCCCCTGACTTTACCATCACCGTAGATGGCACCACCATCCTTCCTGTCTCACTAGCCTGTGACCTGGGCTTTATTCTTGACTACTCTTTCTCATTCAACCCACGTATTCAATCCATCGCTAAATCCTGTCGGTCCCACCTTCACAGCATTGCTAAAATCCTTCGATTCCTCTCCGTCCAGACTTCTACCATGTTATTACAACCACTCATCCTCTCCTGCCTAGACTACTGCATCAGCCTCCTGGCTGATCTCCCAGCCTCCTGGCTGATCTCCCAGCCTCCTGGCTGATCTCCCAACCTCCTGGCTGATCTCCCAACCTCCTGGCTGATCTCCCAGCCTCCTGACTCTCCCCACTCCAGTCCATACTTAAACTCTGTTGCCCGGCTCATTTTTCTACAGAAACGTTCAGGACACGTCCCCTTGCTCCTCAAAACCTCCAGTGGTTGCCCATCCACCTCCGCATCTAACAAAAACTCCTTGCCCCCTCATACCTACCTCACCACACTTCCCTTCTTCTACAACCCAGCCTGCACACTTTGTTCCTCCCGTACTAACTTTCTCACTGTGCCTCGATCTCATATGTCTCACCGCCAACCCCTAGCCCACATAATAATGTTGGTATTTGTTAAGCGCTTACTATGTGCAGAGAGAGCACTGTTCTAAGCAGTGGGGTAATAATAATAATAATAATAATGTTGGTATTTGTTAAGCGCTTACTATGTGCCGAGCACTGTTCTAAGCGCTGGGGTAGACATAGGGGAATCAGGCTGTCCCACATGGGGCTCACAGTCTTAATCCCCATTTTACAGATGAGGGAACTGAGGCACAGAGAAGTTAAGTGACTTGCCCACAGTCACACAGCCAACAAGTGGCAGAGCTGGGATTCGAACTCAGGAGCCCTGACTCCAAAGCCCATGCTCTTTCCACTGAGCCACGCTGTAGATCCAGGGTCATCAGGTTGTCCCATGTGAGGCTCACAGTCTTCATCCCCATTTTGCAGATGAGGTAACTGAGGCAGGCGGGACAACCTTTCATTCATTCATTCAATAGTATTTATTGAGCGCTTACTATGTGCAGAGCACTGTACTAAGTGCTTGGGATGAACAAGTCGGCAACAGATAGAGACAGTCCCTGCCGTTTGACGGGCTTACAGTCTAATCGGGGGAGACGGACAGACAAGAACAATGGCACTAAACAGCGTCAAGGGGAAGAACATCTCGTAAAAACAATGGCAAGATGACCCTGCATCTACCCCAGCGCTTAGAACAGTGCTCGGCACATAGAGTGCTTAACAAATACCAACATTATTATTATTATTATTATTAATAAAATGGAGATTAAGCCTTTCCTTGATTGATCCTATCCTATATCCTATTACCGCTTTGGTGCTTCTGGGACACCCATGCCCTTCAGCCTTTACCCTCTAAGCACTTGAGACTGACTCACCCTTCCCCACCCAAAGCACTTATGAAAATATCCTTAAACTCACTTGCTTCCCCATAATAATAATAATAATAATAATATTGGTATTTGTTAAGGGCTTACTATGTGCAAAGCACTGTTCTTAGCATTGGGGGATACAAGGTGATCAGGTTGTCCTATGTGGGGCTCACAGTCTTCTTCCCCATTTTACAGATGAGGGAACTGAGGCACAGGGAAGTGAAGTGACTTGTCCAAAATCACAGAGCTGACAAGTGGCAGAGCCAGGATTTGAGCCCATGACTTCTGACTCCCAAGCCCGGGCTCTTTCCACAGAGCCACGTTGCTTCTCTTAATTTTAGTGTCTCTCTTCTCTGTAAAACTGCGAGCCCTTTAAGGGCAGAGCTCACACCTATTAATTCGGTTGAATTCTCTGCACCGAGGAAACAGTCAGAAGCGTGGCTCAGTGGAAAGAGCCCCGGCTTGGGAGTCAGAGGTCATGGGTTTGAATCCCGTCTCTGCCCCTTGTCAGCTGTGTGACTGTGGGCAAGTCACTTCACTTCTCTGGGCCTCAGTTGACTCATATGTAAAATGGGGATTAAGACTGTGAGGCTCACATGGGATAACCTGATGACCCTGTATCTACTCCAGCATGTAGAACAGTGCTCTGCACATAGTAAGCGCTTAACAAATACCAAGATTACTATTATTAATTATGGATTGATTGATATGGTGAGTAGAGGAAGGTCAAGGTCCTCAAAGGACCACAGCTTCCAGGTGCCGGTCCTGAATGACTGGGACCTTGTCCTGGATGACTGACTCCTGCCCCATATTCTATTTTATTAAACATTATAACTGCATTATAAACTCTTAGGAGTAGAAAGACCTTTCTCCCATGGGAATTTCATATTATCAAAATTGTTTGGAGTTCTCTTTGATTAGCTTAAATATCTCAAGTCTATGCGGCCATTCAGACAAGTCTCTTTTATTTCAATTAAAATATATTATTTAGTAAAGCCTATTGTAACATTTATTTATAAGAAGTGTTCTTCTCCTGAAGGCATAGCTGAGCCTGTACGTATTAGTGGAAACAGCATGGACCTGGGAGTCAGAGGACGTGGATTTGAATCCTGGCTCCGCCACTTGTCTGCTGTGGGACCTTGGGCGAGTCACTTAACTTCTCTGTGCCTCAGTTACCCCATCCGTAAAATGGGGACTAAAAGTGTGAGGCCCGCGTGGGACAACCTCATTACCCCGTATCTACCCCAGCACTTAGAACAGTACTGGGCACCTAGTAGATGCTTAACAAATGCCATTATTATTATTATTTTCACTCTAGAGTAGTTTCTTATTGGGAAATTTGTATTTTTACAGAGGGATCTTGTGATTTTTTTTTTTTTAAGTGAACCGGGTGATCTCTTAGGAAACAATTCATTGTGCATACCAAGGCTAGAACAGTATCCCATGCCAACGTAAATATCTAATTACCCACTTAGACAGACATATTTATTTATAAACGAATAAATAGAAAAATTCGAAACTGTAGACAGACAATAAAATGAAGTGCAAAACAAACATGTCATCAGCGGGACTGTTTCATCTGGGAGAATCAATGCCAGCTGTAGCACACAATAACCAAAGCAGAAACAGGAACAAAAATGAAAGTAACAATGAAAGAAACAATTGAACCCTTTCCCTCATTTAGCTTTCTTTGTATTTGAGATTATTCATAGTTTTTGTTTGTTGTGACAGATGGATTCCTCAAAACGTCAGATAACTGAGATAGTATTTGGAGTTTTGGAGGAGGGCTTTGCAGAGTATGTTAATAAGTGTTGGGAAAGGCTATGCAGGTGGAAATTAGATGCTGACCTTCTCCCCTGAGGGGCTCATCATCTAAGAATCTGGTTACTGGTGTGGAGGGTTGGAGACAGACACCTCAAGAACAGTGAAACACTAAAGCATTGTCACATAGTAAGGAACAAAGACAAATATGCACAACATAAAATAAAAACAGAAGTCAGTAGGGAGCTGTGGCTAGAATATAGTTAGAATATATTGAAAGGCCCTCTTCTGTTTTTGGTCCCTCAAACAGCCAATTCTTATTCATGCATCCAGGATAATGATAATAATAATGTTGGTATTTGTTAAGCGCTTACTATGTGCAGAGCACTGTTCTAAGCACTGGGGTAGATACAACGTCATCAGGTGGTCCCACGTGAGGCTCACAGTTAATCCCCATTTTACAGATGAGGTAACTGAGGCCCAGAGAAGTGAAGTGACTCACCCAGAGTCACACAGCTGTTGGGTGGCAGAGTCAGGATTCGAACCCGTGACCTCTGCCTCCCAAACCCGGGCTCTTTCCACTGAGCCACGCTGCTTCTCACAAATAAGGACTTTATTCATGAATTCCTCGGACCACTCGTTAATGTAGTAAAGCCAGTCACTTCTTTTTCAGGGTGGGAAGTGAAATGGGTTGATTGATTGATTTGATTATATTATTTATTCGGTATGTACTTTGTGCTCAGTACTGTGCTATGTGCAGGAAAAAAGGAGATAAGAAGAGTTATTGACTCTTATAATAATAATAGTTATAATAAAAAAGAGTTATTGACAATCCCTGCCCCACAAGGGCAGGGGCAAATGCTATGACTCTGAGCAAATATCGTTATTATGCAGCAGCTTACGGCAGGAGGATAGGCACTTAGGAAAATAGAAAATTGTAGCTTCCTCAGCCTCTCGTTCCACTGGATTCCTAAGACAAACTGCCAGAATCCCTCCCTCCTTCCCCTTGTGACAACCAGGACCCCGCTCCCACAGGGTCCCGGGCATGCCGGGCCACAGGACGGTGAAGCAGAGGTAGCGGGCAGCTTCTACCCACGGGCCTTAATAGGTTTGAAAGGCTTTGGAGAAGACACACACTCCCCCGGTGATGCAGAATCTGAAGACTGCAATCAGTAGCCACCGCTTGCCGACAGGAGGTAGAATGGGTCATGTAGGGTGAAATGACGGTGCAGTGATGATGATAATAATAATACTGGTATTTGTTAAGCACATACTATGTGCAGAGCACTGTTCTAAGTGCTGGGGGAGATACAGGGTCATCAGGTTGTCCCCCGGGAGGCTCACAGTTAATCCCCATTTTACAGATATGGTAACCGAGGCCCAGAGAAGTGAAGTGACTTGCCCACAGTCGCACAGCAGACAGGTGGCGGAGCCGGGATTCGAACTCATGATCTCTGACTTCCAAGCCCGGGCTCTTTCCACTAAGCCATGCTGCTTCTCTGCAAATACCTAGGAAAAAAGCCACAGGGAACGCCTGGTACATCTAGCTAAATGCTGTAACGCAACTGCTTTTGACAGCCTCAAACTGGGAATGTGGGGCAGGGAGAAAAGTAGGTCAGCGGCATAGGAAGGGAGGAGGGGCTCTAGAATTTGGGGTATAATAATAGTACTATTCTTAGAGAGGGAATGCTTTTTAAGTTGGAATGAGAGGTGGGTGTATCTTTTTTACTCTACTTAAGCGGGCTCACGTCTCCCGTCCCGCATGGCTCGGTCTCAGTAGGAAATCTAACGCCTGTTTTGAAATTTAATATAATAATGTTAGTATTTGTTAAGCGCTTACTATGTGCAGAGCACTGTTCTAAGCGCTGAGGTAGATACGGGGTAATCAGTTTGTCCCATGTGAGGCTCACAGTCTTAATCCCCATTTTACAGATGAGGTAACGGAGGCACAGAGAAGTGAAGTGACTTGCCCACTGTCACACAGCTGACAAGTGGCAGAGCCAGGATTCAAACCCATGACCTCTGACTCCCAAGCCCGGGCTCTGCCCACTGAACCCGCTGCTTAGTCTATTCCTTCAGATCTTTTAAAACCGCCTGTTCCCACACTTCTTTCCTCCTCTACTGTCAACATGTGGGACAACCTGATTACTCTGTTTCTCCCCGAGTGCTTAGAACAGTGCTGTGCACATAATAAGCGCTTAACAAATATCAACATTATTATCTTTAACTGCTCACTCTCTGATGGCTCCTTTCCTGCTGTTTTCAAGCGTATTAATAATTTTAATAATTTTGGTATTTGTTAAGTGCTTACTATGTGCAGAGCACTGTTCTAAGCGCTGGGGTAGATACAGGGTAATCAGGTTGTCCCACGTGAGGCTCACAGTTAATCCCCATTTTACAGATGAGATAACTGAGGCACAGAGAGGTTAAATGACTTTGTGCCTATACTAAAATCCCTCCCAGCACCATCCAGCTCACCCACCATCTCTCTCCTGTCATTCCTAGGTGCTGGGGTTAGGTTGAATCGGATCAGGACTCTGACCTATATACTAATAATGATAACGACGGCATTTGTTGAGTGCTTACTATGCGCAAAGCACTGCTCTCAGCGCTGGAGAGGATACAAGGTGATCAGGTTGTCCCACATGGGGCTCACAGTCTTCTTCCCCATTTTACAGATGACGTAACTGATGCACAGAGAAGTGAAGTGACTTGCCCAAAGTCACACAGCTGACAAGCGGTTGAACCGGGATTTGAACTCAGGACCTCTGACTCCCAAGCCTGTGCCTTTTCCACTGAGTCACGCTGCTTCTCTTATGAGGCCCACATCCAAGGGAGGAAAAACAGACACTTCTTTTCTCCGAGGCTCAGAGAAATTAATAATAATAATAATAATAAAGGTATTTGTTAAATGCTTACTGGGTGCCCGGGACCATACTAAGCGCTGGGGAGGATACAAGCAAATTGGATTGGACACCGTCCCTGTCCCACGTCGGGCTCCCAGTCTCAATCCCCGTTTTCCAGATAAGGAAACCGAAGCACAGAGAAGTGAAGTCATTCGCCCAAGGTCACACAGCAGACAAGGGTCGGGGCCGGGATTAGAACCCATGACCTTCCGACTCCCAGGGCCGCGTTCTATTCCATACCCCACGCTGCTTCTTCCTCCCCATGCCGTCACACTTAAATTGTGTTGCTTCCCCTTACCTGTAATTGATTTTAATATCTCTCTCCCCCACGAGGTTATAAACTCCTTGAGGGCAGAGATCATTTTTACTAACTCCACTGTACTTTCTCCCATCGTCAGTGCAGATTATGCACTCAGTAAATTTGATTGATTGACTGATTTGGCTTTCAGATAGGGGTATGAAGTCTTTCTGCCCGCCCAAACCTTTCTTGGGCTTTAAAAATTTCAAAAGTGTTTCCCAATTTTCCCAAACTTGCAGTACGATAAGAATGGTGCTCTGAGTTTCAATGGATATATGTATGCTGATAAGTGTGGGTTGTAGCGTGGCTCAGCGGAAAGTGCCCGGGCTTGGGAGTCAGAGGTCGTGGGTTCCAGTTCCGACTCCACCACTTGTCTGTTGTGTGTCCTTGGGCAAGTCACGTCACTTCTCTGGGCCTGAGTTCCCTCATCTGTAAAATGGGGATTAACTGTGAGCCTCACGTGGGACAATCTGATTACCCTGTATCTCCCCCAACGCTTAGAACGGTGCCCTGCACATAGTAAGCACTCAACAAATACCCTAATTATTATTATTATTATTATTATTATTAATTTTTCATTTTTATTGCTTTCTTCATTTCCTTCAGGTACAGTACCATAATAATTGCTAACGTTTTGGGAAAACTTTTGATATACTAGCATGAAAGTTAGTATATTTGCTTGTATAAATCCAACCCCATCAGAATCCTCCTCGACCTCCCCCTTCTCCTGGAAGCATCACCCAATCTCGGCTTTGCTGATTCTGTCCTTTCCTGGTTCTCCTCCTGTCTCTCTGGAAGCTCATTCTCAGTCTCCTTCGTGGGCTCTTCCTCGGCCTCCCACCTCTACCTGTGGGTGCTCCTGAAGGTTCAGTTCTGTGTCCCCTTCTATTCTTCATCTAGGACAGCTCCCTCAGAGAATTCATTGACTCCCATGGCTTCAACTGCCACTTCTATGCAGATGATTCCCAAATCTACGTCTCCAGCCCTGATCCCTCTCCCTTTATCGCGTTTCATATTTCCTCCTGCCTTAATCGCGTGATCATCTCAAGCTTAACATGTCCAAAACAGAACTCCTTTCCTTCCCCTGCAAACTGTGCCCTCCCTGTGATTTCCCCATCACTGTTGAGAGCCACACCACCCTTCCTGTCGCCTAATGTTAACATCATCCTTGTCTCCTCTCTCACTCGACCCCAGTATTCAATCTCTCACTAAATCCAGTCAGTTCAACCTTCACAAAATCCCTAAAATCTGCCCTTTCCTCTCCACCCAACCTGCTACTACGTTAATCCAGTCATCCTGTCCCACCTCGATTACTCTATCAGCCTCCTTGCTGACCTCCCCGCCTCCTCTCTGTCCCCACTCCAGTCCATACTTCACTCCGCCACATGAATTATTTCTCTACAAAAACATTCAGTCAATATTTCCCTGTTCCTATCCACTTGCTACCATGCAATAAATACATCGCAGCGCTCAATCACCTTACCTGCTCCTCCTTCACCTCACTGCTCTTGCTACAAACCAGCCCACAAACTTTGTTCTGCTAATGTCAACCTACCTACTCACTTGACCTCCATCTTATCTCTCTTGCTATTCTCCTCTTGCCCGCATTCTGCCTCTGGCCTGCAATGCCCTCCCTCCTTGTATCACACAAACATTTACTCTCCCTACCTTCAAAGGCTTTTTGAAGACATATGTCCTGCAAGAGACCTTCCCCAACTAAGCCCTCAATTCCTCTTCCCCCACTCCTTTCTGCTTCCCACTTAAACTTGTATTCACTCCTCTTCTTCACCCTTCCCTCAGCTCCATAGTTCTTATAATAATAATATAATGTTGGTATTTAAGCGCTTTCTATGTGCCAAGTGCTGTTCTAAGCACTGGGCCTATACAGTCATCATTTATTTTTATATTAATGTGTCTCCTTCTCTAGACTGCAAGCTCACTGTGGGCAGAGACTGTTTACACCGACCCCGTCATGTTGTTATGCTGTACTCTCCCAAGCACGTAATACAGAGCTTTGCACAAAGTGAGCAGTCAATAAATACAACTGATTGGTTGATACCAAAGTGGTGCCAAAATTGTCCTCTTGAGACTAATTTCCATTTTGGTAGAGAAATCTGTGTAGGTCCACTGAACTGAATGTAAGAGTTAATAGAAGTATGCACTTAAATTAGCACTTAAATATAGACAAAAGAGAGAGCAAATCACTTGACAATTCTTATGATTAAATTCTAGTTAATAGTTGATATAAATTTAGCATTGTTAAATCAAACTAAAATATCTGACAGTAATATTTACTGAGTACTTATTTCTGCCTTACCTCCCTGAATTCCTCCTACAATCCAGCCCACTCATTCCACTCCGCTAATGCTAGCTTGCTCACTGTGCCTTAATTTTTTTTTATGGCTTGGTTAAGAGCTTACTATGTGCTAGGCACTGTACTAAGCACTGGGGTAGATGCAAGCTAATTATGTCGGACACAGTCATGTCCCACATGAGGCCAACAGTATTGATCACCATTTTACAGATGGGGGACAAGGGGACCTGAGTAGGGAGGCCCCCTCAGATTTTAGACACAACCTCCATCCACCCTGTCTCATAATTCCATAATCTTGGCATTGTCCTTGACTCATCTTTCATCCAACATACATTTTCAATCTGTCACCAAATCCAGCTCATTCTACTTTCACAACGCCACTAAAATCATCCCTTTCCTTTCCATCTAAACTGCCACCATGCTGAGCCGGTCAGTTATGCTTTCCCACCTCTTTCCTACCGTGATAGCTTCCTGCCTCTCCCCACCTTGGTCTGCACTCTACTCGGCGGCCTGGATCATTTTATAAAAAATAAACAACATTCAGCCCACATCTCCCCACTCCTCACTAACCTCCAGTGGTTTCCTATCTCTCTTCTCATCCATTAGAAACGTCTAATCATTGGCTTTAAAGCTTTCAATCAGCTTTTCCTACCTCACCTCACTGATTTCCCGCTCTAACTCCTTCTACACACTTCTTTCCTCTAGTGCCAACTTACTAGATCTCGATCTCTCTATCTCGCTGCTGAACTTCTGCTCACGTCCTCCCTCTGGCCCAGACCACTTCTCTCCCCACGTCCAAAGCCGTATTAAAACCATATCTCCTCCATGAAGCCTTCCCCTATTAAGCCGTCTTTTCCGCTACCTTTCCCCTACTCCCTCTCCCTTCTGCGTCGCCTGTGTACTTGTTTCTGTACCTGTTAAAGACTTGATAGTCACTTTATCCTCTACCCCACAGCACTGATTTACATATCGGTAATGTATTTATTCTAATGTCTATCTGTCCTTCCAGACGGCGGGATAGAATACGTTTACCAACTCTATAGTATTGTACTCTTCCAAGTGCTTAGTACAGGGCTCTCCTCAGACTAATTGCTTATTAAGTACTATTATTACTTCTAAAGGTTTTCTTATTTCTCTTTTCTTTGTCATCACCATCGTCACCAAATTAGTGATAATTTGCTATACACTTTCATTCATTCAATAGTATTTATTGAGCGCTTACTATGTGCAGAGCACTGTACTAGGTGCTTGGAATGGATAATTCGGCAACAGATAGAGATCATCCCTGCCAAATGACGGGCTCACAGTCTAAACGGGGGAGACAGACAGCAGAGCAAAACAGAACAAAACAAAAACAAGATGGCACTGTGCCTTTGAGTTGGGGGTCCACTGGATTTGCTGGTCTCTTTAACTTTGTTTACATATTTTTCTCAGCCCAGTACTTCTTTTTGTAAAATCTGCTGTTTTCATTCTCTGACCAATGGCACCCAAAGGCTACATATCTTTTGCAACTTATTTCAACCCCTCATACAACCCAATGGGACGTATATGTATTCTAAACACCTCAATCTATACCTTTTAGATTACAGAGCTTTCTTCTTCAAATTCAGTATTCTTGTTCTCTTTACTCTCTTCCCACATTTCTGTTCCTATTTTGAATTTTGAATCTTCAGCCCTGCATATTCATTCAATAGTATTTATTGAGCACTTACGATGTACAGAGCACTGTACTAAGTGCTTAGAATGTACAAATCGGCAGCAGATACAGTCCCTGCCCATTGACGGGTTTACAGTCTAATCTAAAATCATGGCCTCAGTTTCCGGTTCCTACCTTTCCTTTTTCAACAGCCATCTATGGGATTTAAGCTTGTTTCAGGAAGGGAATTTAACTGCCAACTCTTGTTTCCAGTGTATTCTCACAAGTGCTTAGTACAGTGTTCTGCCCATAGTAAGCACTCAATAAAACCACTGGTTGAATGACTTGTTTATATCCCTTTATGGAATGATAACTGAATACTTATACATTTAGTAATTTGTTTTGATTCAGTCAAAATAAGCTTTCACTGTGGGCAGGAAACATGTCTCATAATTCTGTTGTATTGTGCTCTTCCATGCTCTTAGTAGAAAGCTCTGTACACAGTGAGCTCTCAATAAATTCCTTTGTTGATCAATTCCTTCTACTACCCATTTGTTCTACTCATTCTAGCCTTATTCCCTCTCCTCTGCGCAGTATTTTCAATCAATAGTATTTATTGAGCGCTTACTATGTGCAGAGCACTGTACTAAGTGCTTGGAATGTACAGTTTGGCAACAGATAGAGACAATCCCTGTCCATTGACGGGCTTACAGTATTTGTAAATAATTTTGTATGTCTGTCTCCCCGATTATAGTGTAAGCTCCTGATGGTCTGGGAATTGGTGTTTTGAGTCTGCTGTACTTTGTCAAGCACTAGAATAATGATTTGCACTTGATGATTAATACCACTGATTAATTGAGGTATTCTTGCACAGTTCTGTTCAGTCGGCCACCCATCCTAGAGCTTCCTTTGAAATTGCTTCAAGAAGCTTTGCTGTGAATGTGTTGAGACAACCCCTTTTGGAGAGAATATTGGGAATTACAGAACATTTTTCTAACCATCTACTTCTGTCAGATTAGAAGAGGTGTGATGCTGGAAGAAATGGTTTGCAAACGATCAGGGTGTAAGTTTTACAATGCAAAATTTCCCTGACGTGAGATTCCTCAAGGATGTAATCCCTGCTTTTTAGGGCAACTGACTGGATGTATTTAGTTATTTTCTCTATGTGATGTTAGAAAAATGTCCAAGTGCAAGTTCCCTGTGCTTGTATCAAACTGTTATCACTACTGTGGGCATCTCTTGACTATTATCTCTACTCATTTTACAGTCTCTACCCTTACAAACGAAGAAATCTAAAGAAATGATAATAATTTTGGTATTTGTTAAGAGCTTACTATTTGCTGCTCACTGTTCTAAGCACTGGGATAGATACAAGGTAATCAGGTTGTCCCATGTGAGGCTCACAGTCTTCATCCCCATTTTATAGATGAGGTAACTGAGGCACAGAGAAGTGAAGTGAATTGCCCCCAGTCACACAGCTGCCAAGTGGCAGAACAGAGATTTGAACCCGTGACCTCCCAAGCTTGGGCTCTTTCCACTGAGCCACTCTGCCTCTCTATTTGGGACGTGTTTTGATAGAGGTCATTGAAGTAAAAAATATCCTGAACTTTTAAGCACTCCCACAGTTAAGAGGTGGGAGGCAGAGGGAGATCCTGTTAAAGAGGCTGAGAATGGTTGACCTGAGTGATAAGAGGAGAAACAGGAGAGATAGTGTCAGGGAAGCCAACGTTAAGGAATGTTTCCAGGGGAAGGAAACATTGTTGAAGGCAGCTGAGAAATCGAGGAGGACGTGAATCGCAGATGCCATAAATTTGGCAAGGAGATTATTGGTGACCTGTGGTGGTCTCTGCGGTGTCTCCTCAGAGTGTTGCTGGTGGAAATTTAGGTACCAGGCCAAATTCATCCTTTTCGGCTTATCGCTGCCCTCTCCGTTACCAGGCAACATCATTTCCCCATCCTTACTGACTCCCCTCCCATTACTCTTGCCAGTAGTTTCAGTCATTTAACTGCCTCCTCAAATCTGCCATTTCCCCACCTCCCCCATCTCTTGCCCCAGTGACTGTACTGAAAAAAATGTACTTTTTGAGAAGTGGCATGGCTCAGGGGAAAGATCCCGGGCTTGGGAGCCAGAGATCATGGGTTTGAATCCCAGCTCTGCCACTTGGCAGCTGTGTGACTGTGGGCAAGTCACTTCGCTTCCCAGGGCCTCAGTTCCCTCATCTGTATAATGGGGAATGAAGACTGTGAGCCCTATGTGGAACAACCTGATTACCCTCTATCCACCCCAGCGCTTAGAACGGTGCTCTGCACATAGTAAGCGCTTAACAAATACCAACATTATTATTATTATTATTACTTTACTGAAAAAATCGATACCATCAGGTGTGAGCTCTCTGTAATCTCCCCGGCTCCTCTTCAGTCCCGCTTCCTACATCTTCTTCAAATCTTCCATCTTTCCCAGCAGAATCTCAATAGGAGATCTCCTTCCTTCTCTCAAAATCCATCCCCTCCACCTGTGCCTCTGATCCCATCCTTTCACTCCTTATCAAAAAAATGTTTGTCCCTTCCTTCTGCCCTCCCTGACCACTGTCATCAACTGTTCACTCTCCAGTGGCGCGGCCACGTCCGAAACAGAGCTCCTTATCTTCCCACCTAAGCCTCGCCCTCCCCATGACTTTCTTCTCACCATTGAGAGCACACTGTAGACATCCTTCCTGTCTCAGAAGCCCATGCTCTTCCCCCCCGCCCCTTCGCTCGCTCACAGCACTTGTGAATATCTGTACGTCTCTAATTCTATTTATTTATATTGATGCCTGTTTACTTGTTTTGATGTCTGTCTCTTGCCCCCGCCCTGCCCCCCCTCCCGACTCTAAATCCCTTGTGGACAGGGATTGTCTCTCTTCATTGCTGAATTGTTCTTTCCAAGTGCTTAGTGCAGTGCTCTGCACACAGTAAGTGCTCAATAAATACTAATGAATGAATGAATGGCATTGTCTTTTACTCATCTCTCTCACTGAACCCCCATATTCAATCTGTCATTAAATCCTATTGATTCAACCTTCACAAGTAGCTAAAATCTGCCCTTTCCTCTCCATCCCATCTTCTATCGTGAAAATCCAAATATTTAACCTATCCCACCACCATTAGGTGATTATCCCACCTTCTTGTTGGCCTCCCTGTTTCCTGTCTCTCCCCACTCCAGGCCATATTCAATTCTGCTGCCCGGATCATTTTTCCGTAAAAACGTTCCTTCCGTGTTTCCCCTCTCTCTCTTCAAGAACCTCCAGTGGTTGCCCATCCACCTCCACATCAAACAGAAACACCTTACTATCAGCTTTAAAGCACTCTGTCACCTTCCCCTCTCCAACCTCACCTTGATGCTCTTCTATTGCAACCCAGCCCTCACATGTCGGTCCTCGAATGCCAAACTACCTCCTCTTCCTCGATCTCACCTATCTCATCTCTCACCTCTCTACCGTGTCCTACCTCCGGCCTGGAATGCCTTCCTTTTCATAGCTGACAGATGATCACTCTCCCCACCTTCAAAGCCTTATTGAAGGTACATCTCTTCCATGAGGCCTTCCACGACACGGCCTTTTTCCTCTTCTCCCAATGCCTTCTGCGCTAAGATGAATTTTGTACTCTCCCAAGGGCATAGTACAGTGCTCTGCACACAGTAAGAGCTTAATAAATACAACTGATGGCTTTTTCCCCATGCTCATGTTTCCCCTGTTTGAAATACACCCTCCTTTTATCCCACGGGCCTCTCCAGTCGCTGCCCCATTTCCCTCCTGACTTTCGTCTCCAAACTTCTTGAGGGAGTTGGTTACACCTGTGTCTATTTCCTCTCCTCCAATTCTCCCCTTGCCCCCCTCCAGTCCGGCTTCCAACCCTTTTAATTCTGTGTCAACTGTCTACTCAAAGGTCACTATTTCCTTCTTGCCAAATCCAGTAACCTGCCCTCCATCATAATCGTCGAACTCTCAGCTGCCTTCGACATTTCTGGCCACCCCGTTCACCTGGAAATATCATCCAACCTTGGCTTCACTGCCACTGTCCTCTCCTGGTTCTCCTTCTGTGTCTATGGCTGCTCATTTTCAGTCTCTTTCGTGGACTCCTGTGCCTCCCACCCAATAAATGTGAGAGTCCCTCACAACTCAGTTCTGGGTTCCCTTCTATTCTCCATCCACATCCACTCCCTTGGAGAACTCATTCGCTCCTAATGCTTCAACTACCATCCCTAGACAGATGCAAATTGACACCTTCAGCCCTGATTTGTCTCCTCTTCAGTCTCACATTTCCTCCTGCCTTCTAGACATCTCTACTTGAACATCCCGCCATCTCAAACCTAACATGCCGAAACAGAACTCCTTACCTTCCCACCCAACTCTGTCCTCCCCTTGACTTATCCATTGCTGTAAAGAGCACCACCATTTTTCCTGTCTCACCGGCCTGTAACATTGGCATTATCCTCAAGTCATCTCTCTCATTCAACCCACATATTCAATCTGTCATGAAATTCTCTCATTTCAGCCTTCATAACGTTGCTAAAATCCATCCTTTCCTCTCCATCCAAACTGCTAACATGTTAATACAAGCACATATCCTACCCCGCCTTGATTACCATGTCAGTCTTCTCACTGACTTCCCTGCCTCCTGTCTCATCTCACTCCGACCAATACTTCACTGGGCTGCCTGAGGCATTTTTCTATAAAACTCTTCAGTTCGCGTTTCCCCTCCCTCAAGGGTGTCAAGTGGTTGCCCATCCTTCTCCGCATAAAACAGAAACTTATTTCCATCTGTTTTAAAGAAGGAGGCTTCCTTACCTCCCTGATTTCCTACTACAACCCAGACTGCATACTTTGCTCCTCTAGTCAGGCAGTCATATTTATTGAGTGCTTACTGTGTGCAGAACACTTTACTGAGCACCTGGGAGAATAGAATATAACAGACACATCCCCTGCCCACAATAAGCTTACAGTCTAGAGGGAGAGGCAGACACTAATATAAATAAATAAATTACAGATTCATTCATTCAATAGTATTTATTGAGCACTTACTATGTGCAGAGCACTGTACTAAGTGCTTGGAATGAACAAGTCGGCAACAGAGACAGCCGATATGTACGTAAGTGCTGTGGGGCTGGGAGGAGGGAGGAAGGAAGGGAGCAAGTCAGGGTGATGCAGAAAGGAGTTGAAGAAAAGGAAAACGAAAAGAGGGCTTAGTCAGGGAAGGCCTCATGGAGTCTTCAATAAGGCTTTGATTGTGGGGAGAGTAATTGACTGTCAGATATGAGAAGGGAGGGCATCCCAGGCCAGAGATGGGACGTGGGTGAGAGGTCAGTGGCGAGATAGAGGAGATCAAGGTACAGTGAGAAGGTTAGCATTACGGGAGCAAAGTATGTGGGCTGGGTTGTAGTGGGAGAGTAACAAGATGAGGTAGGAAGGGGCAAGGTGATTGAGTGCTTTAAAGCCAGTGGTGAGGAGTTTCTGTTTGATGCTGATTGAGGTGGATGGGCAATCACTGGAGGTTCTTGAGAGAGGGGAAACATGTCCTGAATGTTTCTGTAGAAAAATGATACGGGCAGCAGAATGAAGTATGGACTGGAGTGGGGAGAGACCGGAGGCTGGGAGGTCAGCAAGGAGGATGATACAGGAATCAAGGAGGGATGGGATAAGTGATTGGATTAACTTGGTAGCACTTTGGATCAAGAAGAAAAAAAGGATCTCATTGTACCTTGATCTCACCGCCGACCTCTTACCCACATCCTGCCTCTGGTCTGGAATGCCCTCCCTCTTCATTTACTAAAGAGGATCCTCGCCTCACCTTCAGAGTCTTATTAAAAGCACATCTCCTCCAGAATTCATTCATTTGTTCAATAGTGTTTATTGAGTGCCTACTATGTGCAGAGCACTGTACTAAGCGTTTGGAATGTACAATTCAGCAACAGATAGAGACAATCCCTGCCCGTTGATGGGCTCACAGTCTAATCGGGAGAGACAGACAAAAGGCTTTCCCTAATAAGCCCTCATTTCCTCTTCTCTCGCTCCTTTCTGTGTCAACCTGGCCCTTGAATTTTCAGCCTTATTCACTCCTCCCTCAGCCTCCCAACACTTATATATATGTCTGTAATTCATTTATTTATATAGGTGTCTGTCTCCTCCTCTGAGCTTGTTGTGGGCAGGGAACGTGTCTGCCAACTCTGTTATCTTGTACTCTCCCAAGTATTTGGTACCATGCTTTACATAGAGTAAGTAATCAAATAGATGATTGGTTGATTGGGGTGAAGGGAAAGGAATCCACATTGGAAGGAGTCCACCCTATCCCTGAGAATTAGTCTGAGTAGGTCAAACCAAGTGGTAAGCATGCCTGTAAATACCTCATCTGTGCTGTGTGGTAAAGTTTATGTCAGGGGAATAATGGCTTGCTGTTTTGTAGACCTCCTCATTTTCCTTGGACTCGAGCCTTTCTCTGAGTAAATTATTGCCTGTAATATTGTTTGTGGATTCTAGAAATGCTTGATGAAAAGTTAAAAAATGCATGATTACGTATGGTTGCTATTAGGGCCAGCTGCTGAAAATGAATTTTACAAATGAGGTGAAAAGAAGTTACAGACTTTCAAACTATTTTCATAACATCTTATGTAACAAAGTGGTAATTTGGCATTATTCATTCTTTCATTCATTTATGTTTATTGAGCGCTTACTATGTGGAGAGCACTGTACTAAGCACTTGGAATGTACAATAGGGCAACAGATATAGACAATCCCTGCCCATTGATGGGCTTACAGTCTAATCGGGAGAGACAGACAAAACAATAGCAATAAATAGAATGAATAATAATAATAATGTTGGTATTTGTTAAGCGCTTACTATGTGCCGAGCACTGTTCTAAGCACTGGGGTAGACACAGGGGAATCAGGTTGTCCCACGTGGGGCTCACAGTCTGCATCCCCATTTTACAGATGAGGTAACTGAGGCACTGAGAAGTTAAAGGACTTGCCCAAAGTCACACAGCTGACAAGTGACCGAGCCGGGATTCTAACCCATGACCTCTGACTCCAAAGCCCATGCTCCTTCCACTGATCCACACTGCTTCTCTAATCTCATTAACAAAATAAGTCGGCTATGACATCTGTTTGGCCCATAGCTAGACAATGCCTAGTCAGTGTTATGGCTTTGCACGATATGTAAACCCAGATACCAGGGGAAGAAAGTTTGTTTGGAGCAACTTGAAATTGTCTAGAAAGTGAGGAAGAAAGAAAGTGAGGAGGAGAAGGAGGGGAGGATGGGAAAGAGGAGATGGTGGGGAAAGGGGAGGAAAAAGAAGAGAAAAGAGTGGAGATGAAGGGAAAGATAGAAAGAAAGAGAAAAGGAAAAAGGGTAAAGGGAGAGATGGAAGGAATAGAGGAATGGCAGAGTATAAAGGATAATAATAATAAGTGTTTTTTAAGCACTTATTACATGTCAAGTCTAAAGCTAAGAACTGGGGTAGATGCAGGATAAGGGATCTCATTTCCCACTTTCCGGCATTCCCTCTCCCCCACCCCATCGCCTTTCCTTACCCTGTCCTGTGCAAGAGCACTACTTGAAAAATGGGGTGAGGCAAGCTGAGAACCTCCAAGGTGGGAGGGAGACAAGGGATCTGATGCAGTGGGGGTAGCTAGCGGGTTGTGGGAGCCTGCAGCAGGGATCTGGGGAACAGATCCGGGGAGGGGTGGAGGCAGGAAGCAGCTTTTAGAGCAGCAACGTGGCTCAGTGGAAAGAGCATGGGCTTTGGAGTCAGGGCTCATGAGTTCGAATCCCAGCTCTGCCACTTGTCGGCTGTGTGACTGTGGGCAAGTCACTTAACTTCTCTGTGCCTCAGTTCCCTCATCTGTAAAATGGGGATTAAGACTGTGAGCCCCACGTGGGACAACCTGATTCCCCTATGTCTACCCCAGCGCTTAGAACAGTGCTCGGCACAAAGTAAGCGCTTAACAAATACCAACATCATTATCATTATTATTATTAGCTTTTGTATCCCAGGTGGGATTTACTGAGTTACTTCTTCAGTATGTAAAGGGAAACCTCGGCCTGGGAGGGCAGGGCCGCCATAAGAGCGCCCCCCCCCCTTCCACTAAGGGAATGTTAGTTTTCCTCTGCTGCTCCACAACAGGGACAGCCCCTTGTGCTGTGGGAAGCAAAACTCCATTCAGGAAACTCTTGGACCACAATGCAAAGCAGATGGATTGTGTCCTGCTGCAATGACAGTATGGTGGTCCCCTGCATTTATGGATACTGAAATCTCTTTATGGGCTAAAGAAGTTTTCCGTATGTGATCAATTTTAGATCATTTTTGCAGACTTTCTGAATTTACCAACTGATCTCAACTCTCTCCCTCCCCTATCCCTTCATCAGTTTTGTACAACTACCCCACAACCCTGGATCATCTCCAGAGTCCACAGCTGCAGAGCACTGCTGATGAAAATCTAGATATCAGTCTGACCTTGTCCACCTCAGGTTCATTCTTGAAGGCTTTATCTCCGCCCTCTCTTCAGCCCTGCGGCATTATTTTTCCATCCCTATCGACACCCATGCCCATTCCACTCGCCAGATCTTCCAGTTCCGCCGCCTCTCCCATCCCTCGTCCCTAATGCCCAGGCTTCCTACTTTATGGAAAAAATTGAAACTGTCAGGTGTGATCCCCCTAAAATCTCCACTGCCCCTCTCCAATCCCTCCCTCCTCCTACCCCTTCGGCAACTCTCCCAAACTTCCCAGCAGTGTATCAAGAGGAGATCGCCTGCCTTCTCTCAAAATCCACCTCCTCCACCTGCACATCCAACCCCATCCCTTTGCACCTTATCAAAACACTTGCCCCTTCCCTCTCTAACTGTGGTCTTCAACAGTTCGCTCTACACACGTTCCTTCCCCACTTCATTCAAACATGCTGATATGTCCCCTCTCTTAAAAAAAAAATCCTTTCCTTCACTCCATGGCTCCCTCCAGTTATCACCCCATCTTCCTCCTACCATTCCTTTCCAAACACCTTGAGTTGTTTACACCTGCTCTCTCTACTCCTTTTCCTCCAATTCTCTCCGGCCTCGCAAAGGTCACAGATGATCCCCATCTTGCCAGATTCACTGACCTCTACTCCATCCTAATCCTACTCTACCTCCCAGCTGCCTTCAACACCATCGACCACCCTTCTCCTGGAAACGTTATCTGACCACAGCTCCACCGATACCCTCCTCTTCTGGTTCTCCTCTTCTCTCTCTGGCCGCTCACTCTTGGTCTCTTCCACAAGCTCCTCCTCTGCCTCCCATCCCGTAACTGTGGGTGTCCCTCAGGGGTCAGTTCTGTATCCCCTTCTATTCTCCATATGCACCCCACCTCCTGGGAGAACTAATTCACTCCCATGGCTTCAACTACCACCTCTATGAAGACGATTCTCAAATTTACATCTCCAGCCCTGATCGCTCTCTCTGCAATCTCTCATTTCCTGCTGCTTTCAAGACATCTCTGTTCGGATGTCCTTCCGTCACCTCAAACTTAACATGTCCAAAACAGAACTCCTTATTTTCCCCCGACTATTCATTCATTCAATTGTATTTATTGAGCACTTACTGTGTGCAGACCACTGTACTAAGCACTTGGAAAGTACAATTTGGCAACAGAGACAATCGCTACCCAAAAATGGCCTCACAGTCTCGAAGACTATCCCATCACTGTAGACGGCACAACTGTCCTTCCTGCCTCTCAGTTCCATAACCTTTGCTTTATTCTTGACTCCTTTCTGTCACTCAACCCACATCTTCAATTTGTCACCAAAGCCTGCCAGTCCCACCCTCACGACATTGCCGAAATCAGCCCTTTCCTCTCCATCCAAACACTTATCCTATCCTGCCCTGATTACTCTTATCAGTGTCCTTGCTGATCTCCCTGCCTTCTGCCTCTCCCCTCTCCAGTCCAGACTTCACTCTACTGCCTGGATCATTTCTCTACAAAAACACTCAGTCTGTGTTTCCCCACTCCTCAAGAGCCTGCAGTGGTTTCCCAACCATTTCCGCATCAAACAAACTCCTTTCCGTCCGCTTTAAAGCACATCACCTTACCCCTTCCAAACACATCTCACTGCTCTCCTACGCCATCACAGCCCACACATTTTGCTCCTCTAATGCCAACTCACTCATTATCTTACCTCAGCTATCTTGCCACCAACCTTTCGCCCACGTCCCGCCTCTGGCCCGGAGCACCCTACCTTTTCATATCCGACAATCACTCTCCCCACCTTCAAAGCCTTCTTGAGGGCACATCTCCTCCAAGAGTCCTTTTCTGACTGAGCCTTCATTTCTTCTTTTCCCTCTCCCTTCTGCACTGTCCTGAACTGCTCCTTTTATTCACCACCCCTGCCCCTAGCCTCACAGCACTTATGTGCATATCCCAAATGTATTTATATTATTGTCTTTCTCCCACCTTAGAATGCAAGCTCACTGTGGGCTGGGACCGGGTCTATTCTATTGCTGTTTTTACTCCCCCAATAGCTTAATACAGTGACCTGCACACAGTAAGCAATCAATAAATGAGATTGTTTGATTGATTGATGGATTGACTGGTTGCTTAAGTGTGATTTGAGTCCTGATCAGATTTATTAGTACTTCATTTTCTCTGGATAATATTGGATTGAGTTAGGATCTTGATCCTCATGTGAAATATTTTCATCTGATTCTGATCTGATATTAAGATGTTCTGATAGCTGTTTTGAGACCATAGTATTAGAAGAAATGCCTTACTTCTGTGTATTTCTATCAAATCTGTTGAATTGTCCTCTCCCACGTCCTTAATACAGTGTTCTGTACATATTAAGCATTCAGTACATACCATTGACTGCGCCCTCAATAAATATGATTAAATGAATGATTAGAATAGAATAGAATAGAATGAATGGAAATGGGTGATTGCATCTCAGAAAATAAAAATCTTTCGTAAATGTTGGGGAGGAGAAGTGAGGTTGAGAGTAGGAAGGATGAGGAGAGTTGCATAGGGATAAAGGCACCTTTTCTAGTTACTTACTTAACCAACAAAACTGAAATTATTTTTCCGTTGTGTGGTAATCCCTTGCTCCTCCAGGACATAGAGGGAGCCCATCTAAATTGCGGATCCTTACAAATCCTTAGCAACCAAATGCAAGGGATCCATTATCCCTCTCTCTGATTTATAAGAACTCTGAGAGTTGTTTTCCGGGTCAAGTTCATGCCCTAGGTTTTCTTGACCTTGCTTTGGTATAGAGACTGCACAGTTCGATAGCAATGTCTACGGTTTTCGTAAGAGGAAAGACAAATTATAAGAAGCAAGAAGATCTAGGCCCATAAGAAGACAAACTCTTGTACTAATCAGAAACTGGCCAGATTTAGAATAGAAATAGTGGCACTGTGCGAAATCCAGTTCATGCTGGGTACAACTTCTTACTTCAGTGCATTTCTACAGTGCATCCCAATAGTGGGATTCAATAAATGCCATTACTATTCCCTCCTTTGGGAGAGAGTCCTCTCTTCTTCAGAGCAATCCTGCTTGGGTATCCGTTTGGCAATCAGAATGTTCTGACTCTCTGATTTTCCCAGTCTGACCATTCATTCAATAGTATTTATTTATTGAGTGTTTACTATGTGCAGTGCACTGTACTAAGCTCTTGGAATGGACACTTTGGCCACAGATAGAGACAATCCCTGGCCATTGATGGGACCAGAGGCTCAAGTGTCTATCTGATGTCCCCACAAATGCTTCTGTGTATCTGAGCTCTCAAACGTTGTGCATTTGCTTCGACAATGAGAAGCAGCTATGAAGAGAAAGGAAAATTCTATAGGGATTCGGAGAGGCTCATTTGAGAGAAGCAGCATGGCTCAGTGGAAAGAGCACGGGCTTGGGAGTCAGAGGTCAGGGGTTCAAATCCCGGCTCCGCCACTTGTCACTTGGATGACTTTGGACAAGTCACTTAACTTCTCTGGGCCTCAGTTACCTCATTTGTAAAATGGGGATTAAGACTGTGAGCCCCACATGACAACCTGATCACCTTGTAGCTCCCCAGCGCTTAGAACAGTGCTTTGCACATATTAAGCGCTTAATAAATACCATCAATATTATTATTTCCACTTCCAAAGTTGAGAGGTTTGTCTTCAGTGATGAGATTAAGTAGTGAGGCAGTCATATTGCTGTACTTGGGGAAGAACACAGGCAAGTCATGCAAGGAGAGGTAAGGAGATAGAAAAAAGAATCCAAAAGGGCAGTATGGCTTTGACAGACTGTGAAGCAGACTGTGAACTGTTGGGCGTTAAACTCTACCCCAAGGTGTAAGTATATGAAGCTGTCGTGTTGATAATAATAACAATGATGGAATTTGTTAAGCCCTTACTATGTGCCACGCACTGTTCTAAATGCTGGAGTAGATCCAGGGTAATCAGGTTGTCCCATATGGGGCTCACACTTTGAATCCCCATTTTACAGATGAGGTAATTGAAGCTCAGAGAAGTTAAATGACTTGTCCAAGGTCATACAGCAGATCAACTTCCTCGGTTGGGCTGGACTTACTACAGAAGACCCGTCCAATCTTTAGAACACTTTCAACAGAGCCATCTACCCACAGAACTCCATATTATATAGCGGAACAAATTTACCAACAATAATGTGCGAAATGCAGCCAGGTTATCAATCAATCAGTCCGTTGTGTTTATTGAACTCTTACTATATGTAGAGGACTGTTTCAACTGCTTCTCCACCTTATTGAAGTAAAATCTCCTCCAAGAGGCCTTCCCTGACTAAGTCCTCATTTCCTCTTCTCCCACTCCCTTTTGCGTCACTCACACTTGGGTCTGCTCCCGTTATTCACACCACCTCCAGTCCCTCCCAGCACTTAATGTACCTATCTGTAATTTGTTTATTTATGTGAACGTCTGTCTCCCCCCTCTAGACTGTAGGCTCATCATGGACAGGGAACGTGCCTACCAACTTTGTTCTGTAAGCACTCAGATGAATACATTTGATGGATTGATTGAGAGAATAGAATACAACAGATTTCGTAGATATGTTCCCTGCCCATTACAAACTTATACTAGGACCGAGAATCATAGCAACACTGCTATGTTGGGAAGGACGTGAGTAAAGAAGTGTTTATGGCTGAATTCCTGAACATTTGTCCTGTGGTCAATTGAAAGGGTCAAACACACCCGCCAAAGGGGCAGGATTATGCATGAAATAAAGTCACAGGGAAGCTGTCATTCCTGGTGCTATTTAACAGTGGAATATTTGGGAGACCACTGCAGCGAGTAGACCGGTCTGTCCCAGAGTGATTGAGAATGGGGCCATTCTGTGTTTGCAGCAATCAGGATCTCGAGAGGCAAGGTGGAAAACGGAAACTGGGATTAACCTATTAATGAAGCAAGATAATAGTAATAATGTAAACGGAGTGGTTACTCTGTAAAGCCCCATACTAAGCACTGGGAAAGAGTATTCAGGTGGGAATTAGACATGGACCCTGTTCCTTGAGAGGGTTCCAGTTTATGGATCTATTTGTAAATGTTGGCTGTAAGGCAGGATATATTGTTCGGGCAGTGATATTTTCAACCACGCTCACCCACATGGCTTTGGATCCACATAAGCGGCATCAACTTTGAAAAGGAAGGACAATTAAATATACACTACCAAGAATTCAGCACCTACGATAGGAAAGTTAAATCGCAATTGCATGCTCTTAAGTCATCCTTGGCTGTTTTGGGATAAAACTACAAGTCAGATGGTCTTTGATTCACAGTGAGGGTGATGCTCTTTGAAACATTAAGATGTGTTCAGATTTTGATGTTTTTAGGTGAATGTTTGGTCTCCACAGTGTTATTGAAGAATGCTGTGTTTTGATTCATTTATTTTAATATCTGTCTCCCCTTCTCCCCTCTAGGTGTGTTGTGGGCAGGGAATGTGTCCATTATTATATTGTACAATCCCAAGCACTCAGTGCAGTGCTCTGCACATAGTAAGTGCTCATAAATACGATTGACTAATGTGACTAATTCAAATGTAAGCCAATTGTTTTGTTGGTTGTTAGTTGTAGAACAAAATGATTTGCGTCTTTATCTCAACAAAGGACACTAAATCAAAGATTACAAAGTATTGATTTGGGGAATGGAGGAGGCCTGTCTTAATTTTGTGCCCCCCACATCTCCTAACCTGGGGAACTCAACACCCTCCAAGTCCATTTTCGTCAACTTTAAAATAGGGTCACAACATTCCAACCGTGAACACCGGCAGTATATCCTCAGAATAACTTGCTGGGAATTCGGTGCTTTGAGAATTTGGGTGAATGGTGTTAAGAACTTGCAGAGTTACAATCTATAGGTGAAGGAGTGTTAGGGGATGACATATTAACTGGGATCGCCTTAAATCTTATCGAGAACTTTGTACTCTTTTATCTTCGGGTGCTCGGTTGGTTGCAACAACGTCTTGAGGAACGTCAACATCTTTAGATCCCATGTTAACCTACACACGGGCCTCCTTTTCATCTCTCCCACTGGTGACCTCCCAGCTAACAATCTTCCCACTGCCTGGAACTCCACCTTCAGCTAGATTCCTTCAGTCAGTCATTCAGTCGTATTTATTGAGCGCTTACTACGTGCAGACAACTATACTAAGCACCTGGAAAAGTACGATTCAGCAATAAAGAACACCGGGCTTACAGTCTAGAAGATCGCAACCCGCTCTGATTTCAAAGCCCTTCTGAAACTCCTTCTCCTCCGGGAAATGTTCTCTAATTAATTTCTTATTTACCCTGTTTACATCCCCCTTATTTGCCAGTTTGGAGCCTCAGCTCCACCTAAGCTCTCTGTACTCACAGTTTCTGGTAACATATGTACATATGCACTAGTTCTTATATTCTTCTTCCTCCTATCTGTAATTTATATAATATCTGTCTCCCCTGTTACGTTGTAAGCCCTCTGAAGGAAGGGATCATTTCTACCAATTCTTCTGTGCCCTTCCAAGTGCTTTGAACAATGCTCTACACACATTAGGTGCTCAGTAAATACTATTATCGTTCGAGGGCTTTCTTCATATTCCAGGAAATGTGAGCATGCATTTCTATTGCTCTAATTTTAATTTTACCTGACATGTGCATGTTTAAGGCTGGGCTGAAAATGCAATCCTCAAGCAAGTCAGGCCCCATTCCTCAAGGTTCCCCTTGGCTTGTTAGGTCATTAACCAACTTGCTTAATGCTGATTTCATGCAGTTTACACTTTTCATTTTCCTGCCATGTTAAAAAAATAAAATAAATGCGGTCTTGTGGTTATGCCTATGCCAGGAAGACAGGAGCCCTATGTCCAGCATGACCTCTGGGCCTGAGTTTTTCTCCTCATATAATGTGGTAATTATATTTTTCTTCCAGGGTGCTTCATAGCCCTGTTGTGAGGATTAAAGAAATGCTGCTTGGAGAGCACACTGTGATCCTTGGATGGAAAGTGCTGTGAAAACACAAGCAGCACCCCATATTCTTTATTTTGAGGAGAGATTGCTTTTCTTCAGGAAGCAAAGGGAACACCAACAAAGAAAAACGATTCTCAAGTGAACTCCAACATATAAATAGCACAATGGCAGGGAAAGGCTCTTTAGCCCGGCAGATCCAATAAATGAGAAATCCCTTGCTTTCCCAGGCAACGACGGGGTGCTTTTCTGCCCCAGTAACTCTGATGCTAAGATTACTAAATCAATAGAAATTGGTGGTTAAATGCAGTGAGACCACTTCAACTTCTTGACATACGTAGGCCTCTTGCTAAAGAAAAAATGCACAAAACCTCACTTCCCCCGTTATTTTTTAGATAAAATTAAGTACTAGACCTTGTAGGTAGAGCTGTTCTTTCTGCAATTCTTTTTATATGGAGGGACCCTGGCTCCGTCACTTGTCTGCTCTGTGACCTTGGGCAAGTCCCCTCACTTCTCCGGTCTTCAGTTCCCTCATGTGAAATGAAGGTTGAGAGTGTGAGCCCCACGTGGCAAAGGGACCATGTCCAACCCAATTTGCTTAGTACAGTGCCTGGCACATAGTAAGCGCTTAAAAAATACTATTATTATTGTTATTATTTGAGGATTTCAATAGGGTCTAGGTCCAGCCTTGGAAGCATTCATTCATTCATTCATATTTATCGAGTGCTCACTGTGTGCAAAACACTATACTGAGCACTTGGGAGAGTACAATATAGCAATAAACAGACATGTTCCCTACCCAAGACAAACTTACAGTGTAGAGATGAGTTTAGGATCTAGTATTTTCATTCTGGAACTTACCACCCTAGATCAGGGCTAGAGATCGTACAGCATGGTTCGAAATCTTTGTCCAGTTGGGTTTCAATCCCTTGCACTTCATTCTTCATGACCAAGACGATTCTTTTCCAGCTGTTAATGTTTCGGAAGCAAGCTACCACTAATCCCATCTGAATCTGCCTTGGAAACCCTAATGATAATAATAATCATGTTGGTGTTTGTTAAGTGCTTGCTATGTGAGAGCACTGTTCTAAGTGCTGGGTTAGATACAGGGTCATCAGGTTGTCCCACGTGAGGCTTACAGTCTTCATCCCCATTTTTCAGATGAGGTAACTGAGGCACAGAGAAGTGAAGTGACTTGCCCACAGTCACACAGCTGACAAGTGGCAGAGCTGGGATTTGAACCCATGACATCCAACTCCCAAGCCCCGGCTCTTTCCACTAAGCCACGCTGCTTCTCTAATGCCAACGTACTTGACCAACCGGCCACCCGTACCTTCTTGTGGCTAGCTTCCTTGTCTGTTTTAGGTTTGCATTATCTCCTGGATCCTCCAGCTGTTCTTTAGGTTGAGGGACATTCTTTTCTTAGATCATTTGCTTTGCTGTTCCTCCTCTCTCTTTTGCATCTTTTGGAGTAGGGTCACAATGGATCTCTAAAGCTTTATGGGACAGAGGAAAGGAAAAGTAATAATAATAATGTTGGTATTTGTTAAGTGCTTACTGTGTGCAGAGCAGTGTTCTAAGTGCTGGGGGAGATACAGGGTAATCAAGTTGTCCCACGTGAGGCTCACAGTCTTAATCCCCATTTTCCAGATGAGAGAACTGAGGCCCAGAGAAGTGAAGTGACTTGCCCACAGTCACACAGCTGACAAGTGGCAGAGTGGGGATTCAAACGCATGACCTCTGACTCCCGAGCCCGGGCTCTTTCCACTGAGCCACGCTGCGGAGGAGTCACCCACTTTGTTTGCAGAAGAACCAGACAAAATAAAATCTTCGAGGAGTTGGTGGCCAAAGAGCCTTAGCATTTGTGACCCCAACATGATGTGTGAAATCTACGTCTCCAGTCTTGATCGCTCTCCCTTTCTTGAGTCTCGCATTTCGTCCTGCCTTCAAGACATCTCTACTTGGATACTGTGCTGTCACCTCAAATTTAACGTGTCCAGGACAGGACTCCTCATCTTCCCCCTGCCCCAAACCTTGTCCTCCCCCTGACTTCTCCATCACTGTAGACAGCACCACCATCTTTCTGTCTCACAGGCCTGTAACCTTGGTGCTATCCTTGACTCCCACATATTCCAACTGTCACTAAATCCTGTCCATTCAACCTTCACAACATTGCAAAAATCCATCCTTTCCTCCCCATCCAACCTGCTGCCATATTAATCCAAGCACTTATCCTGTCTCACCTTGATTATCGCATCCTTGCTGACCTCCCTTCCTCCTGTCTCTCCCCTCTCCATTCCATATTTCACTCTGCTGCCCAGAACGTTTTTCTACAAAAACTCTCACTCCATGTTTCCCCACTCTTCAAAAACCACCAGTCAACCACTGTATCATATCAAACAGAAACTTCTCTCCTTTGGCTTTAAAATACTCCATCACTTTCCCTCTCCTGTCACACTTTGCTGCTTTCCTACTATAACCTAGCCTGCACATTTTGCTCCTCTAATGCCAGCCTACTCACTCTACCTCCGTCTCGTCTATCTCCCTGCCAATCTCTTTCCCACATCCGGCCTCTGGCCTGAAATACCCTCCCTTTTCATATCAGAGAGACAGTTACTGTCCCCAACTCCAAAGCCTTGTTAAAGACGCATCTCCTCCAAGAGGTCTTCCCTGACTAAACCCTCATTTCCTCTTTTCCCACTCCCATCTGATTTACTCCCCTTATTCGTCACCCCCACCTTCAGCCCCACAGCACTTATATACGTATCCATAATATATTTATTTATATTAATGTCTGTCTCCCCCTGTAAACTGTAAGCTCATTGAGGGCAGGGAATGTGCATGTGAGAGAATTTGTGGAGAGAGCCAGCTAGGGGCAACTTTTATGGGGATCTCTGCTCAATGGGGCTTGTGGACCCGGTCCCCCCAAGTAGGTCCTGGATGCGGCCACCTGCCTCATGAATTCTTGCTGAGTTAGAGGGGCCCCAAGAAGCCCCGGATCCTGGACTAATACCGTCTGACTGGGGATTCCCCATTGCAGTTTCCCAAAGGAGGTATTTCCACTCCTCATGGCCACCAGAAGCAGGAATATCACCACCCTTCTGAGATACTTCCACGGGCTCGATTCGTTTTCAGCCACTTCCTGCCCCCGATCCCCAGCGTCCTCTTCCTTAGGCTCCCAAAATACTCCTAAACCTGGAGAAAAGGAGGTAGATGGTGGAATGCCTTCGGGCCCCTGTCCCTGTTTCAATTGCTGCCTGTGATTCTTCCCTTCTGCTCCAACTAGGAAAAGGCCCTGTGCTGGGATGGAAGGAAGCAGCTGGGGGCTGCGTTCTGGTATCTGCCCCTGTGAGGCATGTGGAACTAGTTTGGAGGGCCACTCCTGCCCCAATTAGTGCCAGCAGAAGAGTCTGGAAGAGCGATTTGGGTGAGACTGGTGTTTTTTGGAGAATGGGGGAAAACAAATAAAGAGGCAAGTGAGTGAATGATTTAGTGAGTGAGAGATAGAGAACTGAAGTTTCATCTACTTGTTTTCTTCCTCCTTCCTTCCTCCTCTTTCTTTTCCCCCTTCCTCCTCCTCTTCCTCTTTCTCTCCTTTCTCCTCCACTGCTATCAATGAACTTGGCTGCTTCCTCTGGTCTGGTGAGCCTTACAGGTGTTGAGCGTTTGTGAGTGCTCGGCATAATGGCTGCACTCATCCTCTGCCTGGTGTTTCCTGTCCAGCCTAAAGGCCACCAGTGGCCCAGATCAATGTCCCGGGCAGGTGCCACCCAGATTGGGAGTGGCTCCTGGCCTGGGGAGCATGGGAGAGTATAAAGGAGGAATGAGCGTATTGACATTTTGTGGGGATGGAGCCATTGATGAGGGTCTCCCTGGACCGCAAAATTAGCACAAGTTGCTCTCATCCCCACCATGGGATCTTGCTTACTAACTATAAGCAGTTAGTGCTGTCCACTACACACAATAGGTACTCATTAAATACAAATGATTGGATTGATTGGGTCTCCAGATCACATCAAATCAATGGTATTTATTGTACACTTAGCCGTGAGCAGAACACTATACTAGGGGGAGTTTAATGCAAGAGAGTTGGTACACATGTTCCCTGCCCACAGGACCTAAAGGTCTAGAGGGGGAAACAGACATTAAAATAAAGAAATAAATTACAGATATGTACATAAGTGCCTTGGGACTACGGGTGGTGTGAATTCTTTACAGGATACAGATTCAGAGCATCGGAGACGAAGAAGGGGGAAGAACTAGGGGAAAATATGACTTAATTGGGGAAGTACTCTTGAAAGAGATGTGATTTTAATAAGTCTTTGAAGGAAGGGAGTGGGTGGTCTACCTTGTAGAGGTATTACCTATGGAGATGGGAATGACATGAAGAGGTCAAAGTTGGGGGGGGAAGATGATTTACATCTACCCCAGCACTTTGACCAATGGTTGGCACATAGTAAGCGCTTAAGTGCCATAATCATTGCAATCATCACGAGCAGTACTGTTTTGGACATGATTTGCTTTAGGTGTCTGTGGCACATTCAGTTAGAGAAGTCCCAAAGACAGGAGGAAATGCAAGTTTACAGAGAAGGGGAGAGGTCCGGCCTGGAGAGGTGGATTTGGTCATTTAAACCATGAGAGTGAATGAGTTCTCCTAGGAGTGAATGGACCTGGATAGTAAAAGAGGACAGAGAGGAACCTTGAGGGATTCTGAATGTTAGACTATGGGAGGGAGAGAAGGAGCCTGTAAAAGAAACTGAGAAGGAGCAGCCAGAGAGATAAGAGAACCAGGACAGGGTCAGTGAAACCAAGGTTGGATAATGTTTCAAGGAGAAGGGGATGGTTCACAGTGTTGTGGGCAGTGGTCAAGGAGGATTAGGGCGGGGTAGAGGCCGTTGGACTTGGCAAGAAGGTCTTTGGTGAACTTAGAGAGTTCACTTTTTGTGGAGTGAAGTGGGCAAAAGCCAGATTGGGGGAGTCGGGGAGAGGAAATTCATTCATTCAATCATATTTATTGAGTGCTTACTGTGTGCAAAGCACTATACTAAGCACTCGGGAGGGTTCACTATAACAACAGACACATTCCCTGCCCACAGCAAGTTCACAGTCCGGGGTGGGAGGGGGGAAGACAAGGAATATACATAAGAAATATACATGCATAAATGAATAAAGGAGTTTAGAGAGGAATGGTAGGAGGGATTACAGGAGGGGACCAGGTGGTTAAAGGAGGGGTTTTTTTTAGGATAGGATATACATAAACATGGGAAGCAGGGTAGCTCAGTGGAAAGAGCACAGGCTTTGGAGTCAGAGGTTATGGGTTCGAATCCCGGCTCAGCCACTTGTCAGCTGTGTGACTTTGGGCAAGTCAGTTAACTTCTCGGTGCCTCAGTTACCTCATCTGTAAAATGGGGATGAAGACTGTGAGCCCCATGTGGGACAACCTGATTCCCCTGTGTCTACCCCAGCGCTTAGAACAGTGCTCGGCACATAGTAAGCGCTTAACAAATAGCAACATTATTATTATGTTTGAAAGCAGTAGGGGGGAAGTGATTGGCTGGAGATGGTCGGGAAGGATGAAGTGAAGAGGTAAGCGTTTCCTTAAGGTGTGAGGGGATGAGGTTGGAGGGGGTAGATTTTGAGAAGTCGCGGGATATCTCCTCTTGAGACACTTCTGGGTAAGATGGGAGAGTCGAAGAAGGGAAAGGATGGGGGGTAGCTTGATAGGAGCAGGGGAGATTACTCCTGGTGGCTTCAATTTTATCAAAGAAGTATGTGGCCAGGTTTTAATAATAATAATAATAATCATCATCATGTTGGTATTTAAGCGCTTACTATGTGCAGAGCAATTCTAAGTGCTGGGGGAGATACAGGGTGATCAGGTTGTCCCACATGAGGCTCACAGTTAATCCCCATTTTCCAGATGAGGTTACTGAGGCACAGAGAAGTGAAGTGACTTGCCCACGGTCACACAGCTGCCAAGTGGCAGAGCCGGGATTTGAACCCATGACCTCCGACTCCCAAACCCGGGCTCTTTCCGCTGAGCCACGCTGTTTCTGCCAGTGCACCATTTCCATGCTCCTGCCTGATTGATTGAGCCACTGAATGGACATGCTAATCTTTTTTATTCTATTTATCGTGATTAAGTTGTCTTGGTTTTGTCCATCTGTCTCCCCGATTAGACTGTGAGCCTGTTGATGGGCAGGGATGGTCTCTATCTATTGCCGGATTGTCCATTCCAAGTGCTTAGTACAGTGCTCTGCACATAGTAAGCGCTCAATAAATACTACTGAATGAATGAATAATTAGAGTAAGACCAATATGACATATATTGGAAAAGGATTACTTCCCAAATCTTGTGTTCCGACTTTGAAAATATGCTGTTACGTTCGTGAGTTATATTCTGTTTCACCTGTGATACTAAGGCCCTGTTTAAAACAGGAGATAATATAATATAGTGGAATAGAATTCAAAATGACAAATGGCAAAAGTGGTCTATCATTTTCTGTTTTAACCAGGATCATTTACAGGGCTGATGAACCAACATCATCATTGATTTTTAGGTCATAAATTAAGGTATTGGATTAGACCATTTGATAATTTGATAGATTAACAACAACATTGTTGATTTCTTTCTCAAGCCAGCTTTGTGCCCAACATCAGCATGGCTCAGTGGAAAGAGCCCGGCCTTGGGTTCTAATCCCGGCTCTGCCACTTACCAGCTGTGTGACTTTGGGCAAGTCACCTCTCTGTGCCTCAGTGACCTCATCTGCAAAATGGGGATTAAGACTGTGAGCCTCACGGGGGACAACATGATTACCTTGTATCTACCCCAGTGCTTAGAACAGTGCTTTGCACATAGTAAACGCTTAAGAAAAAACAAAATTATTATCATTAGAGAAGCAGTGGAAAGAGCCCGGGCTTGGGAGTCAGTGGTCGTGGGTTTGAATCCCGGCTCCGCCGCTTGCCAGCTGTGTGACTTTGGGAAAGTCACTTCACTTCTCTGGGCCTCGGTGACCTCATCTGGAAAATGGGGATTAGGACTGTGAACCCCACGTGGGACAACCTGATCGCCTTTGCACATAGTAAGTGCTTAACAAATACCACCGTTATTATTAATAGCTTGATCCAGATCGTACCTCACTAGTTTGGTCCTTTAGGATATTGGGATGAATGGAAATGGAAACCTTGAGGAATCTTAGATATATTAAACTTATTCCCAAACCTATTTTAGCTGTTACTGTAACAGAAAAGGAGATGAAATTGTTCTGGTGCCCAACTGATTCTTTCGACCCCTGCCGCGCTATTTTCTCAACATATTCATTCATTCAATAGTATTTATTTTGCACTTACTATGTGCAGAGCACTGTACTAAGCACTTGGAATGTACAAATTGGTAACAGAGACAGTCCCTGCCCTTTGATAGGCTTACAGTCTAATCGGGGGAGACAGACAAAACAATAGCAATGAAATAAAATAAAATAGCAATAATCACCACCTCCATCTTCATTCCCCCACTCTCTCACGCTTTTCATCTTCAAAACTCTCCTGAAACAGCAAAACCACGCTTCCTCCAAGAAGCTTTCCCCGATCAATTCACCGCCTTCCCTCCAATCAACTTAACAACCACCTTTTACACTTGCGCGTTTTAATGCTATCGTCGCGCTAACATCGACATATATTTTTACTGATTTTTAAATTTCTTCGTATGTTAAATTATTGAGAAGTTTCATCCCCATTTAGTTTTACTACTCTGGCTCTGGCCTTATTCTTCCACCTGCTTTCACTATTTGTAAATCATTCTTGACCGTCTTCCCGTTAAATTGTAAGATCATTGGGGGCACGGAAACATCATGTGTTTGCTACTTTTGTGGCCTTCTAAATACTTTGCACTCACTTGGCTCTCAATAAATACCACTGATCGATTGAAAACCACGTGGATTGCTTTCTGGTATCCCATGTTATCCTAAGTGGCTCCAGATTTCCTCTTTGTAATCTGTTTTAACGCCTTCCCAGTAATTTAAATTTAAAATTTTATGGCTATCCTTTTCCTTCTTTATATAGATGGGCATAATTGCCCTTTTACGATCCTATGTAAATTCCCCAAAGTCGTTCGCTCAGTTCCACCATAATGCATAATATTAATGATAATAATGTTGGTATTTGTTAAGTGCTTACTATGTGCAGAGCACTGTTCTAAGCGCTGGGGTAGACACAGGGGAATCAGGTTGTCCCACGTGGGGCTCACAGTCTTAATCCCCATTTTACAGATGAGGGAACTGAGGCACAAAGAAGTGAAGTGACTTGCCCACAGTCACACAGCTAACAAGTGGCAGAGCTGGGATTCGAACTCATGAGCCCTGACTCCAAAGCCCATGCTCTTTCCACTGCGCCACGCTGCTTCAATAATAATAATAATAATAATGATAACGGTATATTTAAACACTTACTATGCATCAGACACTGTTCTAAACATTGGGGTAGATGTAATGGTTGGACGTGGTTACTGTCCCATATGGGGGTCCCATTTGAAGAAAGAGAATGGCATAGGGGATAGAGCACGGGCCTGGGAGTCAGAAGGTCGTGGGTTCTAATCCTGACTTCGCCACTTGGGTCACTGGTTAAGTCCCTACATTTCTCCGTGACTCAGTTACCTCATCTGTAAAATGAGAATTGAGACTGTGAGCCCCACGTGGGACTGGGACTATGTCGAACCCAATTTGCTTGTATCCACCCCAGGGTTTAGTACAATGCCTAGCACATCGATTAGACTGTAAGCCCGTCAAAGGGCAGGGACTGTCTCTATCTGTTACCGATTTGTACATTCCTAGTGCTTAGAACAGTGCTCTGCACATAGTAAGCGCTCAATAAATATATTGAATGAATAAATGCTTAACAAATACCACAATTATTAATAGGTATTGAATCCTTTAGGAGATAGGAGAACTAGCTGTAGAGCGATCTGCAAATGAGGATGTATCCTGGGTGTCAGGAAACTGTCTACCTGTTATGGTGTTCTCTCCCAAGTGAGAGACTTGGTACAGTCTCTAAGGTACAGTGCTTTTCATCCAGTAAGCACTCAATAAGCACCATTGATTGATTGAATAATGTGCTTAATACAGGGCTTTTCACACAGTAAGCACTCAATAAACACTATAGATTGATTGAATAATCACTCAAGTGCCTGCCATCAGCCAGTTTTTTAAAATGTTCTTCAACTCTTTATTCTGATTTGACTTTCATTTTAACCTTCTATCTGTGTCACCGACATTTTTGTTAAGGCAAAAGGGAAGAAACATTGAGAAGCAGCACCGATTAGTGGATAGACCATGGGCCTGGGAGTCAGAAGGACCTGGGTTCTAATCCCAGCTCCGCCAGATGTCCAGTGGGTGACCTCGGGCAAGTCACTTAACTGCTCTGTGCCTCAGTTACCTCATCTGTACAAAATGGAGATTAAGAGTGTGAGCCCATTGTAGGCCAGAGACTGTGTCCAACCTTATTAACTTGTAGCTACCTCAACGCTTAGAACAGTGCTTTGCAAATAGTAAGCATTTAACAAGTATCACAATATTTATTATACTATTTATTTTGTTAATAATAATAATGTTGGTATTTGTTAAGCACTACATATCAATGAGGTGTACATCACCTTGATTGTATTTATCGTGATAATGTTGTCTTGTTTTCATTTGTCTGTCTCCCCCGATTAGACTATGAGCCCATCATTGGGCAGGGATTGTCTCTATCTGTTGCCGAATTGTACATTCCAAGCGCTTAGTACAGTGCTCTGCACATAATAAGTGCTCAAGAAATACTATTGAATAATTATTATTACTATTATTATTGACATACACCTGTTCTTTCACATTTATCCTTCAACAGCTTTCTCCTTCTACCTACTGAGGAGGGTACGGCATTTTCTGTGGTCCTCCCAGGAAGTATATTTTGCCCAATATAATTGAAGAGTGTATTTTTTTTAACTTTTCTGTCAATTCCCAGCTGCATTTATTTTCCGTCTTCATTTTGAAACCTTATCATCCTCCTCATTAGTGACATGGCCTGATTTCCACAGACCTTTCCTGGGCCTCAAAGGATTGGGACTACGGCCATGAGAGCCGTTAAACAATTTAGAAAGTTGGGAAGCCTCCGTCACTGGGCTCCCGGTGACCTGGGCAGGAGCACTGTCAGCTCTCTCCCCATTAATAATTGTGGTATTTGTTGAACGCTGACTATGTTCCGGGTACTGTACTCAACACTGGGGTAGATACAAGCCAATCAGGTCGGACACAGTAGGACACAGTCAGACCCAGACTTCCCCACCGGGCTTGTGGACTCTGAGTTTTGTCTTTTCTGTTGTTATCGTATTTATTTTAGATCATCTCTCCTATCGTGTCGTACATTTTCAGCCTCTGGAGTCTGAGACTGTGTCCATGCGATTTTTCTTCCCCAGTTCTTAGTACAGCGTGCTGCACACAGCTAGTGTTCAGTACTTACTGCTGTAACTCCTCCAAGAGGCCTTCCCAGACTGAGCTTCCCCTTTTCCCTCTGCTCCCTCTGCTCCTCCCCCTTCCCCTCTTCACCTCCCCTCAGCTAAGCCCCCTTTCCCTCTGCTCCTCCCCCCTCCCTTCCTCTCCTCTCTGCACTGTGATCATTTGTATGTATTTTTATTACCCAATTTATTTGGTTAATGAGGTGTCCATCCCCTTGATTCTATTTATCGCGATTAAGTTGTCTGGTTTTTGTCCGTCAGGCTCCCCCCTTTAGACTGAAAGCCCGTCAATGGGCAGGGATCTGTTGCCCAATTGTACATTCCAGGCACTTAGTACAGTGCTCTCCACATAGTAAGCGCTCAATAAATACTATTAAATGAATGAATGAATGAACTGTTGGTAAACACTAGTATGCACTGTTGGTATACATCGCCAGAGCTAAGTACTTCAACAGTCCTTTGATTTCTCTCACCAGCACTGTGGCAATTTTGTTTGCAATTATATATTTTACCTGGAAAAGATTCCAGCCAATTCAAGAAGATTTTCAGGGGATGTGGAAAAATCCAGAACTTTCTGGGCAAGATTCTGCTGGCGCATCCTTTTTCTTTTTCCAGGAAGTCTTTTTGAGCAGCAGATAACACTTGAGTGATTCATTCAATAGTATTTATTGAGCGCTTACTATGTGCAGAGCACTGTACTAAGCGATGTATTTTGGCGATGTAGAGAGAACCTCCCTTACCCTGTTTTTTGGTATAGGCCTCTATTTGTGTTCCTACCTCAGACCTTAGAAGTTTCAGGTTCATTAAGTAGAAAAAATCTTGGGACAAATGACAAATGGAAAAGAAAGGAGTCACAGAGAAAACCTTTACAATTCCACGACTTCCTAACAGAAAAAAAAAATCAGAAAAATAAACTCTAGGCTTAAACCCCCAAGATTAGCCTTCAGTAACACTGTTTTTAAATTTTTTTCTGCTTTCTGTAATTTCAACCATCCATTTCAATCTCTCTAATTTTTTTCTGTAATGAAAACTCCATTTCGCACTCTGATAAGAACGATGATTGGTATATAGTTGCTTAACTGCTGAAGAAGAAAACCCTCCTTTCTGACCTCCCAACCTCTCGTCTCTCCCCACTCCAGTCCCTACTTCACTCTGCTGCCCAGATTATTGTTCTACAAGTCACCCCCTCCTCAATAATTTCCAGTGGCTGCCTATCAACCTCTGTATCAAACAAGAACTCCTCACTATTGGATTCAAAGCTGTCCATCACCTTGCCCCTTCTTACCTCACCTCCCATCTCTCCTTCTCTGTCCCAACCCACACACTCCACTTCTCTGCCACTCATCTCCTCACAGTCCCCCGTTCTCACTTATCCTGCTGTTGACCCCTGGCCCACATCCTACCTCTGGCCTGCAACGCTCTCCTTCCTCAAATCCGCCACACAATCACACTTCCTCCTCTTCAAAGCCCTACTGAAAGCTCACCTCCTCTAAGAGACCTTCCCAGACTAACACCCCTTTTCTCAGCTCCCTCTCCCCCCCAACGTCACCCCAACTTGCTCCCTTTGCTCTACCCCCTCTCCCCGCCTCGCAGCACGTGTGTCTATATGTACATAGCTATAATTCTATTTACTGACATTGATCCCTGTTTACTTGTTTTAATGTGTATTTATCTCTAGTTCCATTTATTTATATTAATGCCTGTTTACTTGTTTTGATGTCTGTCTACCCCCTTCTAGACTATAAGCCCCGTGAGAGCAGGGATTGTCTCTATTGCTGAATGGTACTTTCCAAGTGCTTAATACAGTGCTTTGCACACAGTAAGCGCTCAGTAAAAATAAGTGAATGAATGAATGACTAAATCCATTCAGTTATCACAGTTCAAAATCAATGTATTCACTGGTATTCATCTGATTTGGTTTGAAATGGAAATAGATTACTCTTTGTTTTCTTTTCATCTAGAACTTTACAGCCTTATGCTGAATTCTGGAAAAATGCCTAGTAAAAACTGAATGATGTGCCATAAGTGCACTACAGGGGAACAGAATTAAAATAGCCCAATGGGAAACAGGGACCGTACCCAACTCCCACCTAGGTTTCTCCCCCAGCACTTAGTACTTAATGAATGCTACCAGTACATAGATTAAAAAAAAAAACTGTGGGAAGAGGCAATATATGTATCATTAAGATCAGGATCAGTCTAACAAATTAGCTGAATATTTCACCTAAAATCAGGAAAATTGAAGCCAATATCTATTTCGGGAGTGTGGACTAGATCCAAGTTACCCAACCCTGTAAGCACCATTTTTTTGAAGGGCAGGGTTTCGAAAACTATTTATAGCTTGCTAATGCGTAGTACTTATAGGATGAGGATTTGGATCTTCCAAATACAGACATTAATCCTCTCAGCTCAGCTAAGAGGTAAATATTATCATCATGATTTTTAGGCTGTGGAAATAAACAATGAGGGTTGTTCAAAACCCTAAGGGGTGTGATGAAAGAGAACTAAAGTCATCATTTACATTAAGAAGATTGATTTAGCACCTGCTCTGTGTAGAGAATTACATTAGATGTTAAAGGGAATTACAAAGGAACAATAATTTGTTGAGGGAGACAAAACTAAGCCCTTCAAATGGACATACAGTTTGATAAAATGTGTAAATACCAAAAGAATAATAATAATAATAATAATGTTGGTATTTGTTAAGTGCTTACTATGTGCAGAGCACTGTTCTAAGCGCTGGGGTAGACACGGGGGCATCAGGTTGTCCCACATGGGGCTCACAGTCTTAATCCCCATTTTATGGATGAGGTAACTGAGGCACAGAGAAGTTAAGTGACTTGCCCACAGTCACACAGCTGACAAGTGGCAATAAGAGTATAACAGAACGATATCATAATATTTAGAGATAGAAATACGTGTGGATTTGGAGTTAATGGTAGGAATAGGGGCTTATAATAGCAGTATTCTTGAAATTCTTCCTGTCGAAGGTAGTTGAGGTAGTTCTTGTCGAAGGCTGAGGGGGAGGGCAGGAGGAGAGAGAGAGAGAAGCGTCGGTTTGAGCAGTGGTTTGCATATATTTTAGCGTGTGTGTATGTGTGTGGAGAGGTTTAATTAAGTGGACCAGTGAACATCAGCAGGGCTGAATTGGCGGAAGTGAGCAGGGGCGTTTTACAGGACTTAGTTGACAGATAACCTTGAAGACTTGAAGCCTATCTAGGCACTGAGTGATAAAAAAGAACCATTTTGAAGTCCCGAGCAGGGGAGTAACCCAACGCCACGCCGTTGATGTCGGGAGATGAATTTTCTTCTTGCCATTTATAGGAAATGGCCGAGATGGTAGGCAAGGAGGCAGATGTAGCTTTCCAGGCACAAAATAAGAGTTCTTCTAGAGATGTGCTGTAAGGACAGGAGAGCCATGCAATGGATAACCAAACAGAAATAGACAAATGTGGCACTAATGTGGTAAAATAAAATTTCCTTTTATTTTATTCTATGTACTCATTACGACGATCTTCTTTGGACCAAAGCAGTGCAAGTATATTTTGGCATATTATGTTGGTTCCAACACTGCTCTTTATTTTGTGTAATGTCAGAGCCTTCCCTTATAAATTCAGTTTGGGATGTTTTCTCAAAATAGGACTAGTAATAGTAGTAGTATTTCTTGAGCACTTTCTATGCACTGTACTAAGCGCTGGGGACACGAGAGAAACCCAAGACCTGTCCCTTGCCCAGAGAAAATTATACTTTAATGGGAGACACAGACATGAAGATGGAATACTACAGGGTCTGGGTGAAGTTAAGGAGTTGTTTTGGACCTGATGAAGTGATGACAGGACATCCAAGAGGAAAGCCAAGTTTACGGGCTCGTGAGACGAGGAGGATAGAGATGCTGGTACAGTGATGGGAAAGTCTAGGGGTGGACAGGGTTTGGGTGGGATTAGGAAGCAGCATGACTCAGTGGAAAGAGCGTGGGCCTGGGGATCAGAGGTCATGGGTTCTAATTCCGGCTCTGCCGCTTGTCAGCTGTGTGACTTTGGGCAAATCACTTCACTTCTCTGTGCCTCAGTTCCCTCGTCTGTAAAATGGAGATGAAGACTGTGAGCCCCACGGGGAACAACCTGATCACTTTGTATCTACCCCAGTGCTTAGAACAGTGCTCGGCACATAGGAAGCGCTTAACAAATACCAACATTATTATTAGGAGGAGTTCTGATTTGGACACGTTAAGTTTGAGGTGTCAGTAAGACATCCAAGTGGAAATGCCCAGAAGGCAGGAGGAAATATGAGAGTGCGGAGAAGGAGAGAGAAATGTGGAGAACAACTCCACATTTGTCTATTTCTGGTTGGTTATCCATTGCATGGCTCTCCTGTCCTTACAGTTCATCTCTAGTAAAACTCTTACTTTGTGCCTGGAAAGCTACAACTGCGTCCTTGCCTACCATCTCGGCCATTTCCTGTAAATGGCAAGAAGAAACGGCAAGAATGGGGACACAGATTTGGGAATCATACCTGTAGAGTTGGTAGTTGAAGCCATGGGAGGAAGAAATGGTAGATGAAGAATAGCTTGGAATATCCTGCAACGTCCTCCCCCTACATCACCCTCTCCATCTTCAAAATCTCACTGAAATCATGTCTCCTCCAGGAAACGTTTCCTGACTAATCTCTCAGCCCCTTAGCTTATCTCGCTTCTCTACTGCCTCTCCCTAAGCACTTAGGTACTCCTCCTCATCCTCACCCCTGTGGCGCTTATCATGTCCCTTCCCCGATACTCTGCTACTTCTCCTATCCCTAATTTATTTTAGAGCCCGTCTCCCCTGTTGGACTGCACTCCTTGAAGGCCGCGACCATGTCTACCACATCTATTGTGTTCCCTCAAGTACCTAGTATAATGGTCTGTGCAAAATAAGGACCACTCGATACTCCCTTTGGATTGGACCTGGCTATGAAGTCCCTGTTGACATTGGAGAGGAAGAGTTTACAGTCATTCCTTCAAAGGGTGGAGATCAGCTTGGCATGGAGAAGCAGCGTGGCTCAGTGGAAAGAGCCTGGGCTTGGGTGTCAGAGGTCGTGGGTTTGAATCCTGGCGAGACCACTTGTCAGCGGTGTGACTATGGGCAAGTCACTTCACTTCTCTGGGCCTTAGTGACCTCATCTGGAAAATGGGGATGAAGACTGTGAGCCTCACGTGGGACAACCTGATTCCTTTGTATCTACCCCAGTGCTTAGAACAGTGTTCTGCACATAGTAAGCACTTAACAAATACCAACATTATTATTATTAGTGGAAAGAGCCCGGGCTTGGGAGTCAGAGGTTGTGGGTTTTAATCCCCACTCCACTGCTTGGGCAAGTCACTTCTCTGGGCCTCAGTTACCTCATCTGTAAATGGGGATTAAGACTGTGAGCTCTGCATGGGACAACCTTGTATCTCCCCCAGCTCTTAGAACAGTGCTTGGCACATAGTAAATGCTTAACAAATACCATCATTATTATTATTATTATTACTATAAGAATTGGTGAAAAGAAAATTAAGACAGTGGGTATATGTGACTTGATCTAGGAGTTAGGATAAGAATGAGAGGAAGGAGATGGGTCGAAAGGAACCGTGGAGACAAGAGAGTGTTTTGTATTTTTTATGGAGGAGACTCGTGTATGTTTGAGAGTAGAGGGAAAGAAGCCATTGAAGAGAGAGAGTTTGAAGATGACAGTGAGGGAGGAAAGGAGAATAGGAGCAAGTGGCTTTAGGATGTGAGAGGAGATAGGGTCAGAGGCGCAGGTAGAGGGGGTGGATTTATGGAATAGAACAAAAGTAAGGCAGCAGGAGTTGTTGTGGGCAGCGATTGTCTCGATTTGTTTCTGAATTGTACTTCCCAAGTGCTTAGTACAGTGCTCTGCCCATTCATTGAGATAAAATATGATTGAATGAATGAATAATAGCATTGGTATTTATGAAGCGCTTAATCTGTGCCAGGCACTGTACTAAGAACTTGGGAAAGATATCACATAGCCCCGACCTAGTCCCTGTACTACTTGGTGCTCACAGTCTAAGGGGAAGAATAACAGACATTTTATCTCTATTTCACATTGGGAAATTGGGGCCTAGAGTAGTTTAAGTGACTTGCCTGAGGTCACACAGCAGGCAGGTGATGAAGCTGACTCACAGGCCCCATCTTCTTTCCACTAGGCCAGTTTTCTTTTAAGTGTGTTGAGGAGGTGATAGGCAGACTTTGGGGAATTCTTTCCTAATGGGTTGGACTTTGCCCACAAACTAAAAGGTCAGGGAGGGAGTCAAAAGTCAAGGAGGGGGTCCTCAGGAGTGAGTCGAAGTTTGGAATAGCTGGTTGGAGTTCTGGGCGTTTGGGTCAGTGAGGGAAGAAGAGTTATCCGGCAAAAGAAAGCTGAGTTAAAGACTGTGAGAGTGAATTTTTAATAATACTAATAACTATTGTGATATTTGTTAAGCACTTACTATATTCCAGGCACTGGGGTAGATCCAAGAGAATTGAGTTTGACACAGCCCCCTTTGTCCCACATGGGGCTCACAGTCACAATCCTCATTTCACAGATGAGGGAACTGAGGCACAGAGAAGTGAAGTGATTTGCCCAAGGCCACACAGCGGATAAGTGGAGGAGCCAAGATCAGAAGCCAGGTCCTCCTGAGTCAGGTCTGGGGAGAAATCGGGTTTCCTCAGCAGCCTTCAGCTAAATAGGCATAAGAATGGAGGAAGCAGACTGAAGCGGTGATCTAGGACTTTGGGTTTGAGGCGTGAGAGGGACAGAGGGGCAGGAGAGGGATGAGAGATGAGATTGGTGGAGGAGGTGGAGTTGGATTCCTCAAAACCATTTAGGAAATTCCTTGCCAAAGCATAGGAAGACAGTCAGTAGGTGAAGGGATGACTGGCGTCGGTATTTTTGAAGATGTAACCTCAGAAAAGTTTTTGAAGGCAGAAGGAAAATACCTTATTTTCAGATGTCTGCATGAGGTTGACCTCAGCGTTTGGATTACCGGCGAAATTCCATTACACTTCAGAGATGCCATTATAATGATCACCTTCAAGAAGAAGGGAGAAGTTGTGGGAATCTCTAGCCTTATCGCTCTACTTGCCATCGGTGGCAAGAGTCTAAAGTCCGACTTGAGTCCTTCTGAGCACACTACTGAAAAATGTAGTCAACTGTAAACTATCTTTAACACAGTGCAGCTTTAGACCAACTCAAGACACAGCAGATGTGATATCTGTGGCATTATAGATCCAAGAAATGTGCAGAGAACCTCACCGACACCTCTAGACTTTGTTCATCTTACTAAAGCATTTCACGAGACCAAAACCCAGAGTCCTGGAAATTGCTTAACAACTTTCTTCAGAAAAATTGGCCAAGATTTTTAGACCACTCCTTGGTCGGTCAAGCTAGAATTGAAGAAATGCATCTGACCTTTTCCGACCGCTCTCAAATTGATGCCTGTCTACCTGTTTTGTTTCGTTTTCTGTCTCCCCCTTGTAGATTGAGAGACCGTTGTCAAGTCGGGATTGTCCCTATCCGTTGCTGAATTATACTTTCCAAGTGCTTAGTACAGTGTTCTGCACACAGTAAGCGCTCAATAAATATGACTGAATGAATGAAGGAATGAAAGAATGAAGCATGGTGATGCAGTAGGTGCCATTCCATCCTGGCATATTTGAGTGTGCCCCAAGAAATCTGTCTGTAAACTGGATTCAGAACACACTGTTGGATCCAGTTTGGAAATTCTTTCAGCTCAACAGCATCATCAGAATCTTCGAAACAGTGGTTTATGAACTTCTATTTGCAGATGATTGTGCTCTTGAAGCACATACGGAAGGAAACATGCAAATGATTATCCTTTAAGCACTTGATATTTGCCACACCCTCAACTCGAGAGCACTTAGGTATGCTCAGTAAATACCACTGATTGATGAATCGCTTTGCAGATGCAGCAGAGTGCCCTGGTGTGACAGTGAGTCTGAAGAAAGTGAGGCAGAGTGGCTTAACACAAATGAGAACCAGAAAAAATCCAGGTTTTTGTCTTGGATCTGTCGTATATCTATTTTCCTTCCCCGTCAAGACTCGGAGACCTGTGTGAGTTAGGGACTGTGCTGATTTGATTATATCATACCTCCTCGGGCACTTTTATTATTAAGACAGAGGCCTGTTTCAGCCTCCACCGAGAAATCCTACACATCACCAGAACTTTTCACTGGCGACACAGAACTCAAAAGAGTTACGGCATTTTGCTGATTGTCAGTTGTATTTATTGAGCACTTTCTGTGTGCAGAGCAATATTCATTCAATAGTATTTATTGAGCACTTACTATGTGCAGAGCACTGTACTAAGTGCTTGGAATGTCAATTTGGCAACAGATAAAGACAATCCCTGCCCATTGACGGGCTTACAGTCTAATCGAAGCACTTGGGAGAGTACAATATAACAATAGGACAGACACATTCCCTGCCCACAAAGAGTTTACAGTCTAGAAGGGAGACAGATATTAATGTCAATAAATTAATTACAGATAGGTGCATAAGTGCTGTGGGGCTGGTGGGGGGCATAAAAAAGGGAACAAGTCAGGGCGATGCAGAAGGGAGTTGAAGAAGAGGAAAAGAGGCCTTGGTCAGGCCTCTTTTAGGGGATATGTCTTCAATAAGACTTTGAAGTGGGGGAGAGAAATTGCCTGGCAGATATTCATTCATTCAATAGTATTTATTGAGCGCTTACTATGTGCAGAGCACTATACTAAGCACTTGGAATGTACAATTCGACAACAGATAGAGACCATCCCTGCCCATTGATGGGCTTACAGTCTAATTGGGGGAGACAGACAGACAAAAACAATAGCAATAAATAGAATCAAGGGGATGTACATCTCATTAAAACAATAGCAATAAATAGAATCTTGGGGATGTACATCTCATTAACAAAATGAATAGGGTAATAAAAATATATACAAATGAACGGACGAGCACAGTGCTGAGGGGAGGGGAAGGGAGAGGGGGAGGAGCAGAGGGAAAGGGGAAAAGGGGGCTTAGCTGAGGGGATGAAGAGGGGGCAGAGAGGCAGCAGAGGGAGCAGAGGGTAAAGGGGAAGCTCAGTCTGGGAAGGCCTCTTGGAGGAGGTGAGCTCTCATTAGGTATGAAGAAAGAGGGTGTTCTAGGCCAGAGGTGGGATGTGGGCGAGAGGTCGTTGGCGGGATAGACGAGATCAAAGTACAGCAAGAAGGTTAGCATTAGATGAGCGAAGTGTGTGGGCTGGGTTGTAGTAGGAGAGTAGTGAGGTGAGGAATGAGGGGGTAAGGTGATGGACTACTTTAAAACCAATGGTGAAGAGTTTCTGTTTGATGTGGAAGCGGATGGGTAGCCCCTGGAGGTTTTGAGGACTGGCCTGCAGTTTTGGTAGAAAAATGATCCAGGCAGCAGAGTGAAGTATAGACTGGAGTGGGGAAAGGCAGGACACTGGGAGGACAGCGAGGAGGCTGATGGGGTCATCAAGGGGGGATAGGAGAAGTGCTTGGATTTATATGGTAGTATTGAATGGCGAAGAAAGGATGGATTTCAGTTCCGTGGTGAAAGGCGAACCCACAAGATTTAATGATGGATTGAATGTGTGCGTTGAATGAGAGAGAGGAGTCAAGGATCATGCCAAGGTTATGGGCTGATGAGGCAGGAAGGATGTTGGTGCCATCTTCAATCGGGGGAGGACAGGGTTTCCGTGGGAAGATGAAAAGTTCTGTTTTAGACATATTAAGTTTGAGGTAACAGGGGGACATCCAGGTAGAAATGTCTTGAAGTCAGGAGGAACTGCCTGAAGGCGAAGAGGAATAACAATAATAATAATGTTGGTATTTGTTAAGCACTTACTATGTGCGGAGCACTCTTCTAAGTGCTGGGGTAGATACAGGGTCATCAGGTTGTCCCACGTGAGGCTCACAGTCTTAATCCCCGTTTTACAGAGGAAGTAACTGAGGCCCAGAGAAGTGAAGTGACTTGCCCACAATCACACAGCTGACAAGTGGCAGAGCCGGGATTCGAACCCATAACCTCTGACTCCCAAGCCCGGGCTCTTTCTCAGGGCTGGAGATGTAGATTTGGACATCATCTGCATAGAGATGGAGCCATTTGAGTGAATGAGTTCTCAAAGGGAGTGAGTGTAGATGGAGATGCTGCCCAAAGATCAATCTATCAGTCTATTCATTGTATTTATTGAACATTTACTGTGTGCAGGGATTGTCTCTGTCACCAAATTGTACATTCCAAGCGCTTAGTACAGTGTTCTGCACATAATAAGCTCTCAATAAGTACTATTGAATGAATGAATGCTAAGCACTTGGGAGAGTACAGCACAACAGAATTGGACAACAATGAGCTTATGGTCTAGAGGGGGAGGCAGACATGGAAAAAAATTTCAGATATGAACATTAATAATAATAATGTTGGTATTTGTTAAGCGCTTACTACGTGCAGAGCACTGTTCTAAGCACTGGGGTAGATTAGGGTAATTGGGTTGTCCCACGTGAGGCTCACAGTCCTCATCCCCATTTTGCAGATGAGGTAACTGAGGCACAGAGAAGTTGTGACTTGCCCACAGTCACACAGCTGTCAAGTGGCAGAGCTGGGATTGGAACCCATGACCTCTGCCTCCCAAGCCCAGGCTCTTTCCACTGAGCCACGCTGCTTCTCCATTAGTTCTCTGGGAACTAACATTAGTTCTCTGGGACTGAAGGAGTAGTGAATAAAAATGCCTCGCTGTTGGCTTTAAAGCTCTCCATCACCTTGCCCCTTCTTACCTCACCTCCCTTCTCTCTTTCTACATCCCAGCCCGTACACTCTGCTCCTCTTGTGTTAACCTCATCGCACCTCGATCTCGCCTGCCTTGACGTTGACCCCCGGTCCAAGACCTACCTCAGGCCTGGAACGTCCTCCCTCCTCAAATCTGCCAACCAATCACTCTTCCCCCCTTCAAAGCCCTAATGAAGGCGCACCTCCTCCCAGAAGCCTTCCCAGACTAAACCCCCTTTTCCTCAGCTCCTCCTCCCTTCCACGTTGCCTCGACTCACTCCCCTTGCTCTTCTCCACCCCCACCCCACAGCTCTATTTTTTATATGTATCTATAATTCTACTTATTTATATTGAAGTCTGTTTACTTGTTTTGATGTCTGTCTCCCCTCAGCTGGGAAGCCGCGTGAAGTATGGACTTGAATGGGGAGAGACAGAAGGCAGGGAGGTCAGCAAAGAGGCTGACGTAGTAATTAAGGTGGGATATAATGGCCGGTAGATGTGATTCTTACCCAGAGGGAGGAGACAGACATTCAAATAGATTGCAAATGGGGAAAATAGGAGAGGATGAGGTTATGTATATGATGGCTAGGGAGCTGGGTTGAAGTATGAAAAAGCTAAAGGGATACGCATCCGAGTTCTTAGTTGATGCGGAGGGTGAGGTGGATAGCAGGAATGTGGGCCTCTTGGTGGAGATGTGATTTTAGAAGGGTTCCGAAGGTGGGAAGAGGGGTGGGCTATCAAGTATCTTCTACTGAAGATATCGCCAACTCCCACAGCAGTTTCAGCAGCATCCATACTGATAGGAAATGGGAGGACAAGATTATCACTACGAGGTCAACAACCAGTTCCTCCAATTTGAGGAAACGCTCACCGCTGGACTGGGTGGGACTTGGGTGGAAAATGGATGACAAGATAGCTTAATAGCTGCTCTATTGAGAGCTGGACAGGGCCATACACCCCATCAGAGGCCTGAAAGAATGTTTTAGGAATCTCCACTCCTTCTATAGATGCATCAGTACGATAATGTTTTTAGCAGTCTATGCAGTAGAATAATTCCCTTCCTCTCCTCCTCCCCGAACCTGCTATATTTAGATACACCCTGATTTAAATTTTAATGTTGATGGTCCTGTCACTCCTTGTTTAAACCTCCCCTATGCACAATCCAAGAACTTGGTACCTAAATCACTTTGTCATTATTTCCACCCAAGTCCTTTAAGTCTCAAATATCTTGAGGCACAGCCTGTCCTTAGAGCAGAGAGATCAGGCAGCGGGAAAATAATTAGGACCATTTGAAATATTCTGCCTCTTGCACTCAGGTTTGAATTGTATACATGTCTAAACAAGTCAGAATGCTTTTTAAAGGCTAAGGTTGAAGTCCCATTTGTTTATGTAAGAATTTGTCTAATTAGTGGTGGGAGGCTTGGCACATATAAAGAGGTTTCTTAAATATTGGAGAATAAATATTTGAATATAAATATTTATCACATCACTTTGAAAGAATTTTGAAGAAGATCAGGTAAAGGTTTTAATCACATCTCAGATGGACTGGCTCCTGCCCTAATTTGTGTTTTGACTAGGAGTTTTAGCAAATTAGTGGATATTTGCCTTTCAACATAAGCCTATTTGGCTCCAGCGGACTGTATGGTTATGAGGCATTATTTGTGTGCACAACCACTGAATTGGTGAGGGAGAGTTTAATTTTCCTAATTTTCCTTAAGGTGGGATTTTGCGAAAAATGCAACCTCTGCGTTACAGGAGAACTGGGCATAGCTGCTTCCTTCCCAGTGTGCATTCTAATCGATGAATCGGTGATATTTATTGGGCATATATTGTGTGCAGATCACTTTACTAAACTCTTCGGAGAATATAATCCAGCAACCTTGGTAGACAGGTTTCCTGTCCAGCGCTGAGAAGAGTGCTTGACAATCAGTAAACACCTAACAAATATCATAACCCCCTCCTATGCCCCCCACCTCACTAAAAAAAGAGCTTGCAGTTTAGAGGGGGAGACAGATAATAAAATTAATTCTGGATTCATAGGATATTCAGTAGTATTTCTTGAGTATTTCTTGAATGCTTACTATGTGCAGAGCACTGTACTAATGTACATAAGAAGCCCTCTTCTAAGCCCTCCTGACTGAGCCCCCCTTTTCCTCTGCTCCTCCTCCCCTCCCCAAAGCCTTCTACTCTACCGCCCCTATCCCACAGCACTTGTGTATATATGTACATATTTATTATTCTATTTTATTAATGACGTGTGTAGATCTATACTTCTGTTTACATTAGTGCTATTGATGCCTGTCTACTTGTCTTTTTCATTTTGTGGCCCTTCTCCCCGCTTCTAGACTGCGAGCCCGTTGTTGGGTGGGGATTGTCTCTGTTGCCCAATTGTACTTTCCCGGCATGCTCTGCAGACAGTAAGTGCTCAATAAATACCATCGGATGAATGAATGAAAGAAAGTGATCAAAGGGAAGAGATCCAAGTGACACCGAAGGGAGAAGGAATCATGGAAATGAGGGCTTAGTTGCGGAAGGCCTTTTGGTGGACATGTGATTCTAGGAGGGCTTTGAAGGTGGGGAGGGTGATGGTCTGTCATATAGGAAGGGGGAAGGAGTCCCAGGGCAGAAGGGAGTCACGGACAAGGGGTCGGCAATGAGATAGATGAGATCAAAGAAGAGCAAATGGGTTGGCGTATAGTTCCACAGCCTCAATTCAGTGTTTCACCATGGGTAATATCCTATTTTGGAAGATAAGGTAAAGTCCTGCTCATAGTGAGACTACAGGCTTCATTTGGGACAGGGACTGTGTCCAATCCGCTTGTATTTTATCACCCAGCACTTAGTAAGCAAAGCCCCAAAGATATTGTTATTTTTATTATTATTGCTATTGATTCTTTCATTAAAAGACCAATGTAGGGTTCACCAGTAATGTGCTAGCAGATTAATCCTTCATTGGACCAGTTTCTGTTTTTAGCTCTGGATCCTTAGATTCTGGTTTTGGAAGATAAGGTAAAGTCCTGCTCATAGTGATACTACGGGCTTCATTTGGGACAGAGACTGTGTCCAATCCGCTTATATTTTATAACCCCAGCACTTAGTAAGCAGAAACCCCCAAGCTATTGTTATTTTTATTATTATTATTGCTATCAATTCTTTCATTAATAGAGCAATGTGGAGTTCACCAGTGACGTGCTAGAGGATTAATCCTTCGTTGGACCGGTTTCCGTTTTCGGCTCTGGCTCCTTATATTGTGGTTTTGGAAGATAGGTAAAGTCCAGCTCATAGTGAGACTACGGCCTTCATTTGGGACAGGGACTATGTCCGATCCATTTATATTTTATCACCCCAGCACTTAGTAAGCAGAAACCCTCAAGTTATTGTTATTTTTATTATTATGATTGCTATCGATTCTTTCATTAAAAGAGCAATGTAGGGTACACCAGTGACATGCTAGTGGATTAATCCTTCGTTGGACCGGTTTCTGTTTTCGGCTCTGGCTCCTTTTCCCGGACTTTGCTGTAGGAGAACAATGCTTTGTCTATTTCGGGAGCCACCCAGGCCTTCCCAAAGCCACGGCACGAGAGCTCGGATCCCTGGATGTCCCCAGGTTGATAAAACCTTCAGTCTTTTTTGCTTTGAAGCAACAGGACAGTTTTGAGGCCTCAATGTGATAGAACTCCAATGAAACTTCACCCCATTAATCACCACCACTGTGAATTGCCTCTGAAGATTTAACCTCCTTGGGTATTCCTGGAAATCACCGAGATTCGAACGTAGCCAGTCCTGCTTCCGGGAGACTGGTTGCTGGGAGGTCAGAGAGGTTTTTCTCCTTAACTCTTTCCTCTGCCTTGTAGTGATAAACCTCCGATAAGCTTAAACCTCATCCCTCGAATGGCAACTCTTTAAAGCAGCTGATTTAAGTCACAGCTCATACTCAAGCCTCCCTAGACCGTCTTACTTTCCTGCAACTCCTGGAGCTTTCTCTCAATTTGCTAACTTCCCAGTTCAAATGCTCCTCACTGCATGCAGTTCTTCACAGAGAATTCATGCAGCCAGAATGGATCGGAGGAATTTCACACCCTGGGATCATTTTTGTCCCTCTATGTCCCACGATTAGACCGTAAGCCTGTCAATGGGCAGGGATTGTCTCTATCTGTTGCCGAATTGTCCATTCCAAGTGCTTAGTACAGTGCTCTGCACATAGTAAGCACTCAGTAAATGCTATTGAATGAATAAATGCATAACCTCTGGACAGCCCAAATAATTATAATAATTACGGTATTTGTTAAGTGCTTACTATGTGCTAAGTAGATACAGAGAAATCAGGGTCTCCCATGTGGGGCTCACGCTTTTAATCACCATTTTACAGATGAGGTCACCGAGGCACAGAGAAGTTAAGTGACTCGCCCTAGGTCTCACAGCGGACAAGTGGCAGAGGCGGGATTGGAACCCACATCCTCTGACTCCCAAGCCTGGGCTCTTTCCGCCCAGCCACACTGCTTCTCTAATGGAGAAAGTCTTTGCCTACATCAGGCAGCCAGTGAATCAGTGGGATTTAGTTAGGGTTTACCCAGTGCTTTGCACTGTCCTAAGCACATGGGAATCACTAGATCCCAACCAACTTAACATGGCTGACCTTCTCCAGCAAGCTATTCCTCTCCCCTTTCTCCTTACTCTCCCCTCTTGCTGGCAGATCCCGATAAAGCCCTGATTAATTAGTACCTAATGTTCATGGAGTTTCTTTGCTTCTCCATGGTGGAGGTCAATGGGTGACTTCAGGAAACTACTCCGACACACAAGAAGCTGGGAATTCTTTGGAGAAGCAGCATGGCTCAGTGGAAAGAGCCTGGGCTTGGGAGTCAGAGGACATGGGTTTAAATTCCGGCTCGGCCGCTTGTCAGCTGGGTGACCGTGGGCGAGTCACTTCACTTCTTCGTGCCTCAGTGACCTCATCTGCAAAATGGGGATGAAGACTGGGAGCCCCACATGGGACAACCTGATGATCTTGCATCCTCCCCAGCGCTTTGAACAGTGCTTTGCACATAGTAAGCACTTAACAAATGGCATCATTATCATTATCATTATTATTTCCTCCTAATGAAGCCTGGGAGTCAGAAGACCCACGTTCTAATCCAGGCTCTGCTCCTTGGCTGCTGTGTGACGTTAACGTCACTTAACTTCTCTTTGCCTCAATTTCTTCGCCTACAAAATTGAAATTCAACATCTGTTCTTCTTCCTACTTAGACTGTGAGCCCCGTGTTGGCCCAACTATAATTGCCTTGACTATCTTGACCCTGCCTCAGTGCTCATCGATCAATCACTCAGTCAGTTATATCTACTAAGCACTTGGGAGAGTACAACATTATGTAATTGGCAGCCACGTTCCCCCCCCACAGCGAGCTTACAATCTAGAAGTGCTTAGCAAGTGCCATAATTATTATACGCCCATGTGTCCATCGTATTTGTATTAGAAAGCCTTAGTGATGTTATGGTGTCCTAGCGATGGATTCAAATGCGGCTGGAAAGGCCTACGAAGGATTGACGCCGAGTCCTTGATCATTTCCAAGTAAGGCGTTTCTTCCGGCCCCTCCTGTTTTCAGGATGAGCAATGGGTCCCCAAATAGGACCTCCTCCAACCCCCAGAGTGAAGCCCAGTGCAGCTGCGGCTTCGTCGGCAATTGAGCGATGGATGCCCCGGGTTGCCTCCTTTCATGGCTCTCTAGTTGTCATCTGTGTGACTTAGGGTAAGTCACTTAACTTCTCTGGACCTCAGTTCCCTCGTTTGTAAAATGGGGATGTAGTCTGTGAGCCCTATGTGGGACACCCTAATTACCTTGTATTACCCTAGTGCTTAGAACAGTGCTTTGCACATAATAAGTGCTTAACTAATACCAACATTATTATAGGGGAAGTGGGAATCCTATAGCCAGTAGGCATGTCCTTTGGTTGTTTTTTTCAGTTAAGGCAGGAATTTGCACAGAGCCATGGAGTCTCTTTCACCCAGTTCCTCTTCCTCTACCTGAAGCGGACTTTGACGTGCTGTCCAGGTCACAGAATGGAGGATCTCCATGAGTCCAGCAGCAGCGACTGCTGGGCCTGGTCTGCTTTTCATGCCATTGCAGCATGAATTTTGATCCTCATTTGCACACCCGCCTCAGCAGAACTCACATCCATATCCTTGTTTCCTGCTACCTTCCCCTGCTACTTATCACAATTTCTTGTCATGTCCATCTCCCTTGCTAAATTGAAGCTCTCTGAGGGCAGGGATCATGTCTCCTTACTCTGTTCTATTGTACCCTCCCGAGCGCTTAGTAGAAGTGCTCTGCACACAGTAATTCTCACTAAATACCGTCAATCGAGAAGCAGGGTGGCTTAGGGGAAAGAGCCCGGGCTTGGAGGTTGTGGGTTCTAATCCCGGATCCGCCCTTACCAGCTGTGTGACTTGGGCAAGTCACTTCCCTAGGCATCAGTTCCCCCATCTGGAAAATGGGGGTTTAGTCTGTGAGCCCCACGTGGGACAACCTGAATACCATGTATCTCCCCCCAGAACAGTGCTTGGCACATAGTAAGTGCTTAACAAATGCCATCATATTATTATTACTGATTGTTATTGGATGTATTTGATTATTGTTCTTTATATTTGAAATTATTCCAGTAAAATCCGCCCAACATGTAGCTCATCTTTGCCTCAGAATTTCATGGTATTGTTGAGCTATGAGGCAGAGATGACATATTGAACCGGATCCTCCCAATGCCCAAGTTTCACAGTGGTCATGTGGCTAGCCGTCGGCCCATAAAGGCTGAAAGTAATCAGAAAATTTCAACCTGATTTAGTTATTGAAAGCACTTAGTCCAACGTGCCCCTTCTTTTCTTTGGATAATAATAATAATAGTGATAATATAATAATAATGGTATTTATTAAGCATTTACTATAGTCCAGACTAAACACTGGGGTGGATATAAGCAAATTGAGTTGGATTCAGTCCCTGTCCCAGTTGGGGCTGACAGTCTCCAGCCGCATTTTCCAGGTGAGGTAATGAGGCCCAGAGAAGGGAAGTGACTTGGCCAAGATCACACAGCAGACAAGTGGCAGAGATTAAAACCCATGACCTTCTGACTCCCAGACCCGTGCTCCATCCACTACGCCTTGCCGCCTCTCTAATGAAGTGAAATTTTGCTTTTTTTTGCATTTTGGACATGTGACTATTTGGTTAAAAGTAGCATAGCACCTTACTCTCTGAAATACTTGCACATCACATTTCTTTATTATATTAATAATTACGGTGTCTGTTAATTGCTTATCATATGCTAAGTGTTGGGGTGGATATTATCTGATCTTAGGTTCATTAAACTGCATTTAATTCTCACCAGTGCATTTTTCCCAGCACTTAGGACAGTCCTCCGGACATAATAAGCCCTTATTATCGACTGTTATTACTATTATTACTTATGGACAACTAAAAGCAGTAAGACCAACTAAGGACAATCCAATACCGTGAGGGTTTGTCATACTCTAAATGGAAAAACCAAGTTAGTAAAAAGCAAATCCATACTTCCCCTAAGTTGTTCCTACTTTACCTTTTGAAACAAACCCCAAGTCGTTTGCTTTACTAATTCACTAAGGGATGACTACTATGATATTTGTTAAGCATTTAGAGTGTAAAAGGCTCTGTTCTCAGCTCTGGGTTTATGCAAGTTAATCAGGCCCGATACCGTCCTTGTCCCAGATGGCACTCACAATCTAATTTCATTAATTCATTCATTTAATAGTATTTATTAAGCGCTTACTATGTGCAGAGCACTGAACTAAGCGCTTGGAATGGACAATTCAGCACCAGATAGAGACAATCTCTGCCCAGCGATGGGGTCACAGTCTAATCGGGGGAGATGGACGCACAAAAACAAGACAACGTCATCACGATAAATAGAATCAAGGTGATGGACTAAATAGGAGGGACTACAGGTATTGAATCCTCATTCTGCAGTTGAGGAACTGAGGCATGGAAAAGTCAAGTGACTTGCCCGAGGTCACACAACGGGCAGGGGGCAGAGTCAGGATTAGAACCCAGGTCCTCTGGCTCCCAAGCCTGGGATTTATCCAGCAGGCCCTGCTGCTTCCCTAATACTCTAAGGTTAGTTAGCACTCATGGAGAGAACAAATTCATAGTCCAAAACCGTGGTGGATGTAGTCATTAAATGATAATGATGATAACTGTGGCATTTGTAAGTACTTATTATGTGCCAAGCACTGTACTAAGTGCCGGGTTACATATGACATCATCAGTAGGAGGGAGAATAGGTTTTGAACCCTATTTTACGGATGAGGGAACTTGGTCCAGTGAAGTCAAGTGACTTACCCAAGGTCACACCACGGGCAAGAGGGAGAGGCGGAACTACAACCCCATTTTACACATAAGGGAACTGTGGTCTGGAGAAGTTGTGACTTACCCAAGGTCACGCCATGGGCAAGCAGGAGAGGCGGGACTAAGACCCCATTTTACAGATGAGGGACCTTGGGAGAATAATAGTAATAATGTTGGTATTTGTTAAGCACTTACTATGTGCAGAGCACTGTTCCAAGTGCTGGGGTAGATACAGGGTAATCACGTTGTCCCACGTGAGGCTCACAGTCTTAATCCCCATTTTACAGATGAGGGAACTGAGGCCCAGAGAAGTGAAGTGACTTGCCCAGAGTCACACAGCTAAGTGGCAGAGCGGATATTCGAACCCATGACCTCTGACTCCCAAGCCCGGGCTCTTTCCATTGAGCCATGCTGCTTCTCTGAGCCACGCTGCTCACGCAACAGGCAAGTGGGAGAGCCGGAACTGCAACCCCATTTTACAGATGAGGGAACTGTGGTCCGGAGAAGTTAAGTGACTTACCCAAGGTCACACCACGGGCAAGCGGGAGAGCCGGGACTGCAATTTAGGTCCTCTGAGCTTTTCCTACTAGGCCACACGTGCTTCTGGTTGGTAAAGAACCAGAGAAGCACACTGAGAAGCAGCATAGCTCAGTGGATAGAGCCCAGGCATGAGTGTCAGAGGTCATGGGTTCGAATCCCTGCTCTGCCACTTGTCAGCTGTGTGAAGGTGGGCAAGACACTTCACTTCTCTGGGCCTCAGTCACCTCCTCTGTAAAATGGGGATGAAGACTGTGAGCCTCATGTGGGACAACCTGATTACTCTGTATCTCCCCCAGCGCTTAGAACAGTGCTCTGCACATAGTAAGCGTTTAACAAATACTAACATTATTATTATTATTATTATTAAATGTCCTCCAAAGATTGCAAAATGAGTGGGTGAGATGAATTTCCAGATTCAACGAAAAACACGGAAGCTTGGAAATCTACTTTCTTTCGGAAAACGTAGGAGCGACTTTTAATGGGACATTGTAATTACGAAGCACTTGTTTCCATGGAGGTAGAAACTCCTTACCGAACTGATTCAGTTCACCCTGCAACCCTTCAAGAGCAGGTATTCATTTTTTACACCTGAGTATTTGATAGCACTGACTTGTATCCTCCAAGAGAACAGAATTTTTTTCTGAGTTGTATATAATAATGATGTTGGTATTTATTAAGCGCTTACTATGTGTAGAGCACTGTTCTAGGCGCTGGGGTAGATACAGAGTAATCAGATTGTCCCACGTGGGGCTCACATTTTTTCTTAATCCCCATTTTTACAGATGAGGTAACTGAGGCCCAGAGAAGTTAAGTGACTTGCCCAAGGTCACACAGCAGACAAGTGGCGGAGCCGGGATTAGAATCCCCGACCTCTGACTCCCAAGCCCGGGCTTTTTCCACTAAGCCATGTATATTCAGTCAACTGTCCGAATATACCACATCTGTTTTAGCTGTTAATACATAGCGATGTCCATCTTTAACTGGCAAATCTGGATTTAGCACCTATGTGCTACAAGCAGTTCAGTGGTGCCGGACAAACCAGTCTGGAGGGGGAGAAGTAATTTGAAAAATGGAGGCTTCAACTGTCTCCTCACAGGATCGAGGCTAAGACCTTCTGATTTTTGGGTCCACAACATCCCATGGACGGTCCAGGTAGAGATCCGCATGCCTGCTCTCTTCTCACTCTGGCTGGCGAGTGACCATGGGAATGGAGTATGTGAGAAATTAATGTCAGGGTCCAGTTAGAGGGTGTCATAATAGTGGTCATATTGGAATCTTTGGAGTATCCAAAGATAGTTCAATGCCTTGTCCTAAGTGCTTGGGAAAATTCAGCAGTCCCTACCCACAAAGAGCAGTCACTCTAACAGGAGAGATGGTAAGCGCTCTATAAATACGGCCGAATGAATGAGTAATCCAAATCAATGATTGATCACCTGATCTATTTCACCTATGTGCCAGGGAAGGGTCGAAATCCATACAGAAAGGCCAGAAGAGGCTGTTGGGTTGATTTGACTTGGTATTCTGGGAGTTAAGCAAGGGAGGCTCATTTGAGAGTCATTGAGGAAGATGGGGAGAGTTTTCCATTGTGCTTTTTGTGCAGCGCTCGGCAATCAGTCATTTGTTGAGCACTTACTGAGTTCAGAGCACTGTACTAAGTGCTTGGGAGAGTACAGTATAACAGAGTTGGTAGATACGTTCCCTTCCCATGGTGAATTTACAGTCTACGGGGAGCTCTGCGCATAGTAAGTGCTCAATAAAGACCACTGACCAACTGTTGTTTATCCTCATTCTCTCTCTCTTTTGGTCCCCACGCCTCGTCATCCGATCCTGTCAGCTCTTCTTCCACAATATTACCCAAATTCCCTTCCTTTCCATCCTCCGGATCCGACGCTGGTCCAGTCACTTGTCCTATTCCAGCCTGACTACCTTCTTTCCTACCTTGCTGATCTCCCTGCCTCCAGTGTCTCCTTTCTCCAGTCTTTCTTCGCCGTGCTGCCTGATCATTTATCAAAAATGTCAGGCTGCATTCATCTCCCCACTCATCCCAATCCTCCAGTGATCATGTTTTCCTCTCCGCATCAAGCAGAAACTCCTTGCCATTGGCTTGAAAGGACTTGAGCAGCTCTATTCTTCCTTTTTATCCACAGTTCTCTCCCAATATACTCCAGCTTGTCATCTTGGTTCCTTTCCAGCTGGCCTCCTCCCTGTATTGTATTCTTATCTCTCCTGATCCCGAGTGCTTCCTTATGGCCTTCTCTCACCAGGAACACCCTCCTTTTTTATATCAAACCCATCTCTAAAGTCTTTGCGAAATCACATGGAGGGCTTTTTTGAGAAGCAGCGTGGCCTAGTGGAGAGAGCACCACCTTGGTAGTCAGTGGACCTGTGTTCTAAATCTGGCTTCACCAAATCCCTGCCGTGTGACCTTAGGCAAGTCACTTCACTTCCCTCTGCCTCAGTTCCTCATCTGTAAAATGGCGATTAATTCCTGCCCCCTCCTATTGTGTTTATGTTGTTTTTGTCTGTCTGTCTCTCTCAGTTAGACTGTAAGCCCGTCATTGGGCAGGGAATGTCTCTATCTGTTGCTGAATTGTATATTCCAAGCGCTTAGTATAGTGCTCTGCACATAGTAAGCGCTCAATAAATACCATTGAATGAATGATTAATTAATTAATTAATGTTGGTATTTGTTAAGCGCTTACTATGTGCTGAGCACTGTTCTAAGCGCTGGGGTAGACATAGGGGAATCAGGTTGTCCCACGTGGGGCTCACAGTCTTAATCCCCATTTTACAGATGAGGGAACTGAGGCACAGAGAAGTTAAGTGACTTGCCCACAGTCACACAGCCGACAAGTGGCAGAGCTGGGATTCGAACTCATGAGCCCTGACTCCAAAGCCCGTGCTCTTTCCACTGCGCCACACTGCTTCTCCAATGACTGAATGAATGAATGACTATGTAATCCATGTGGGACTGGTACTGGGTCCAACCTAATTGTCTTGTACTTACCCCAGTGCAGGGTACAGTGTTTAGCACATAGCAGGGCTGAACAAATGCCATCGTAAAAATAATTGAATACAACTCAAATCTTACCTCCCTGTATCTCCCAATTGCCACCTGTCCCCCCATCCCAACTGAGCACTTAAATTAACTTAGCCCTCTCATACCTATATCTAATATTCCTTATTTTTACTTGTTTTTTTAAGTCTGTAGACTGTCAAAAAAATCAATGGTTTTTACTGAGCACTTACTACGTGCAGAGCACTGTACTAAAAGCTTGGGAGGGTGCAAAACATCAGAATTAGTGGCCACGTTCCCTGCTTATGATGACCCTATATTCTAAAGGGCTGTCATGTAAACTCCATGACAGCTGAGTTTGTGTCTTCTAACTTCTACAACTCCTCCAAATCCACACAATAAGAGTTCAGTTAATGCTACTGATGAAGATGACAAGCAACATGGCCTAATGGAAAAATCACAGGCCTGGGAGTCAGAGGCCCTGGATTCTAATCCTGGCTCTGCTGTGTGAACTTGGGCAAGTCACGTAACTTCGCTGTGCTTCAGTTACCTCATCTGTAAAACGGTGATTCCCCCAAGTGGGACATGGATTGGTTTTAACCTAATTAACTTTTATCTGTCCTGGTAGGGTACCTGGCACATAGCAAACGCTTAACAAATACAGTGAAAAAAGAAAAGATGAAGAAAACCGATGTCTACCATGTTATCTAGGCATACCTGGCAGAATTTAGTGGAAGATGGAATGTGAAAGTTGAAAGACAGCATTCAAGGTTTATACCAAAATTGTGAGGTCGGGGGACAGAGAGAATGGTCGTGTTATCAATGGGAATGATAAATATAGGAGGAGGAGTTTTAGGAGAGAAAAAGAGTTTTAGTTGTTTTGAATTTCAGATGCCAGCATCCTGGAGGCAAGAGGAAAAGCAAGACTGTAGATGGGATGAAAGGTTGAGATTGAAAAGAGAGATTTAGGAGTCATCTATGTAGGCCTGGTATCTGAAGCCATGTAGAGGGTGAGCTGTCCAAGAGAGTCAGTGTAATATGGGAAGACTGGGAATCAAAGCGCATCGCCTTGGTGGGACCATCCTAGTTAGGGGACGAAGGACAAAAATGGAGCTGGTGATTGGAACTGACAAAGTGTAGGTGAAGAGGCTGGAGGAGAACCAGATTAGTCCCGGATCAGAAAGGCCAGGCCATGAAAGTATTTCAAGTAGGAGGGAGTGGTCAAAGGCAGCTCAGAGGTAAAGGAGGATTTAGGGCAGGGTAAAATCTTCGGGCCGCAGCGGCTGCTGCTGCCTACCCAGATTAAGCCAATCCAGGACCACTCCGGGACTCAGCCGTGGTCACCGTGCCCATATTTTTCTCCTGTTCCCCTATGTTTTCTCTAAGCCACTGATTCTAGAGAGGGGCAACCAGCTGTTTCCGGAAGGGAAACAGTGCGGGTAGAGAGGCGACCGACAGCAGCTGCCTTGCCCTAGAGAACTACAATCCTGGCTTTTACCCAGGGTGTGTACTGCAAAATGGAGGGTCGGGGGAATAGCTTTTCTTTCGGAGTGTGGGCATTAGAGTGTGGGTGAGAATTATAGGTCACCTACAGGAACCCAGGTTCAAGGAGCAGATGCTTTTTAAGGCACGGAAGGTCTAGCCTGCCTTTCGGCTTTCCTCTTCAATCTGCCACCCTCCGCCCCCCGTATCCCCAACCACATAATAATAATAATGTTGGTATTTGTTAAGTGCTTACTATGTGCAGAGCACTGTTCTAAGCGCTGGGGTAGATAGAGGATCACCAAGTTGTCCCATGTGCGGCTCACAGTCTTAATCCCCATTTTCCAGATGAGGGAACTGAGGCCCAGAGAAGTGAAGTGACTTGCCCATAGTCACACAACTGCCAAGTGGCAGAGCCGGGATTCGAACCCATGACTTCTGACTCCCAAGCCCAGGCTCGTTCCACCGAGTCACGCTGCTTATTATGTTGGTATTTGTTAAGCGCTTACTATGTGCAGAGCACTGATCTAAGCACTGGGGTAGATACAGGGGAATCAGTTTGTCCCACTTGGGGCTCACAGTCTTAATCCCTATTTTACAGATGAGGTAACTGAGGCACAGAGAAGTGAAGTGACTTGCCCACAATCACATAGCTGACAAGTGACAGAGCTGGGATTCAAACTCATGACCTCTGACTTCAAAGCCCGTGCTCTTTCCACTGAGCCACGCTGCTTCTCATGAGTCTGGACCACAGACAACCATCATGTCCTGGGAGGTCAAGCCCCGACCCCACCAAGAACTGGGCGGGAATAGTGGTAACCAGTCAGTCAGGCATATTTATTGGGTGCTCACTGTGTGCAGAGGACCATACTAAGCACTTTGGAGAGTACAATCTAACAATATAACAGACCCATTCCCTGCCCGCATCTAGTTTGCAGTCTAGAGGGGAGTTCCCGCTGGTTTGTGGCCTACGGGACCTTCCAACCTCCAGAGTGGGGTCGTACCCAGAAAATGCAGCTCCTATAAATGTGGATCCTTTTATCTGCCTCTAGAACTGCTCAAATAGCAGAAAATGTCAGATCTGTTGCCTAATTGTATATTCCAAGCACTTAGTAAAGTGCTCTGCACATAGTAAGCGCTCAATAAATACTGTTGAATGAATTTTCTTTTGCTCTTTCTATCAAAAATGAAGGAAACGTTAACATTGCAATGTAATTCATCGCTTACCTCTAAATAATTTCTAGTATTGGCATGTAAATTCACTTTTATATTGAGCAAACCATTTCCCTGAACCGTTTGTGGAGCTATCTGGGTGTGTGTGTGTGTGATTGTGTGTGTGTGTATAACTCACAGTGGCACCACCAAAGAAAAGAAGGTAAATGGTATTTGTGGTAGCAAATCAAGAAGGCCAACATATCCACTGGGAAACTGTCAGGGTGTGGAATCAGAGTGGAATTACAAAGGTCTCACGCTGTGAGGCTGAACACTTCACAGTTGCTCTTAAGAATTTCTTGAGCAGTCCCAGCAGTGTCCTTTGTAGGCTCAACTTCAACATCATCCCAGATAAAGTCCTTGAAATCAGTCAGTTGGGAACGCTGAAGCTCCGTTCACCCAAACCCAGGTGTGGTGTGCTGGATGGGGCGAGTGAAGAGAATGTGCAGCCGAAATTTACCAAACGGCTTCTCATTCCATGAGCTGAAATGGAGAAACCAAAAGCCAGGAGGAGGAAACATTTTGAAGACAAAGAAAATCTCAAACGGTGCTCGATCTCTGCTGAAATTCAAAGTCAGTTGCCATCGTGGCCTAATTTAATTACAAAATAAAGCCTCATCTGACACGGCAGCTTCAGAGAGGGACAAGAAGGTAAAAGCCAAAATGATGCCATTCCCCTCCAGTAACGTAGGCCAGTTTTTTTTGTTGGCACGGTGAAGTCAGGGTCAAGGGTCTCTCATTAGTCTTTAAGCAGGGACGCTAGAGATAATTCGGGGTACAGCCCAAAATTGGCTCTGGAAAGTTTTGAGGAGTTTGGCCTCGGTTTACCAGAAATCAGCACCCAGGAGCCACCTTAGACCCTATCAAAGGCAAAAGCATAGGTAGAACCCTAAATTGACCCTCTCAGGATCGCACCTCGAGAGTTTCCAGTAGGCCACCAGTCTCAGGTAAGGGACCCATTCCGTAACTAGTTCAGGCAGTGGCTAGCGAGTGGAAGACCATCTGCTACAAGTCAAAGCTCACCTGTGCTGGGCAGCAGCGACTGGGGAAGGAGTCGAGGGTAGAGTCGTAGCGTAGCTCAGTGGAAAGAGCATGGGCTTTGGAGTCAGAGGTCATGGGTTTGAATCCCGGCTCCGCCACTTGTCAGGAGTGTGACTGTGGGCAAGTCACTGAACTTCTCTGCGCCTCAATGACCTCATCTGTAAAATGGGGATTAAGATTGTGAGCCCCCCGTGGGACAACCTGATTCCCTTGTGTCTACCCCAGCGCTTAGAACAGTGCTCTGCACATAGTAAGCGCTTAACAAATACCAACATTATTATTATTGTTATTATTATTACTGCGTGGAAGAAGGCAATGGTGAACCTCCATATTTTTACCAAGAAAACTCTATGAATGCATCACCGAAACAATTGCAGATGGAGGTGGGGCGTTCTGGGAGAGACGTGTTCATGGAGTCGCTATGGGTCGGAAGGCGACGCGACAGTGTAAGACAAAGCAAGACAAGAGCTCTCAATTATTTTTAAGTAGGCAAACTACAAAGATTTTTCATTCATTCATTAGTATTTATTGAGCTCTTACGGTGTGCAAAGCACTTGGAAAGTACAATACAGCAATAGAGACAATCCCTGCACACAGTGGGTTTACAGACTATAGGGGGAAGACAGGCATCAAAACAAACAGACATTGATATAAATATGTAGAATTATAGATATTTATATATACATAAGTGCTGTGGGGCGGGGGGGAGGAGCAAAGGGAGCGAGTCGTGGTGACATGGAAGGGAGGGGGAGCTGAGGACAAGTGGGCTTAGTCTGGGAAGGCCTCTTGGAGGAGGTGTGCCTTCAGTAGGGCTTTGAACAGGGGTGGGGGGAAGAGTGATTGGCAGATTTGAGGAGGGAGAGTGTTTCAGGCCAGAGGTAGGATGCAGGCCAGGGATCGGCGGTGAGACAGGTGAGATCAAGGCACGGTGAGAAGATCAGCACCAGAGGGGCGGAGTGTGTGGGCTGGGATGGAGAAGGAGAGAAGGCAGGTGAGGTAAGAAGGGGCAAGGTGACGGACAGCTTTAGAGCCAAATAGGAGGTTTTGTTTGATACGGTCGTCGATAGGCAACCACTGGAGATTTTTGAGAATGGGGTGACATGCCCAGAATGTTTCTAGAGAAGCATAATCCCGATAGCGGAGTGAAGTATCGACTGAAATGGAGAGAGGCAGGAGATTGGGAGGTCAGAAAGGAGGCTGATCAGTTGGAAGAAGATGAGAGATTGTACTAATGTGTACTAACTAACGTGAGAGATTGTACAAACCAAACTAGTGGTTTGGACGGAGAGGAAAGGGTGGATCTTGGCGATGTTGTGAAGGTGAGACCAACGGGATTTGGTGACACATTGGATATGTGGGGCAAATGAGAGAGCGGAGTCAAGGATGACACCTAGGTTACCGGCTCGGGAGACGAGAAGGATGGTTGTGCCGTCCACAGGGATGGGAAATTTCAGGAGAGGATGGGGTTTGGGACTTAGGGAAGGGAAATCCTGTGAGCCACATATGGGACATGGACTGTGTCCAATGTGATTAGCTTAAATCTACCCCAGCATTTAGTACATTGCTTGGCACATATCAAGTGCTTAACAAATGCCATTTAAAAAAGCAAACATCATAATTAGTATTATCTCAGTCAAAATTCCTTAAAAGCGCGGTATACACTTCCTGTCCGTCTTTCTTTTCTTGACCTTCTGCAATTTGGTTTTCACCCCCTTGGACCCACTCAGAGTGCTCTCTCTCCCAGATTACCAGCAGCCACTTTCCTGCTGAATCTGTAGGATTTTTCTCCATCATAATCTTCCTTGGCCTCTCAGCTAGGGCAGGAAACCCAATAATTTGACATTTTCCTTAGCCATTTATTTATTGGGCACATAGTTGCAAACATCATTGAATTTTTTTCTCTGAAAGTGGGGAGACCCAAGCATCCGCATTAAACTTGAGGATGCAGTAACTGAGTAACCCACCTCACTTCTTGAAAGAAGTAATTTTGAGATTTTCCAGGTAACAAATCGAACAGTGAATCAGTCACTGGTATTTATTGAGTTCTTACTGTGGACAGAGCGTAGTTTTAAGTTCTTGGGAGTGTATGATATAATAAAGTTGATAAAAATGTCCCCTGCCCACAGGAGCTTACAGAGGGGAGGGGAGACGGGCATTAAGATAAATTACAGATATAAATGTGAATACTCTGAGGCTGAGGGTGGGGTGAATATCAAAAGAGGGCTTAGTCCTCTTGAAGGAGATGTAATTTTAATAAAGCTTTGAAGGTGAGGAGAGTGGTGAGATTGGGAGGGAGTTCCAGGCCCGAGAGAGGCCATGGGCAGCAGGATAGTGATGACTTTCCCATCACCATAGACAGCACCATCATCCTTCCTGTCTCACCAGCCCAAAAGCTTGGCGTTAGCCTTGACTTCTCTCTCTCGTTCAACGCACATATTCACTCCGTCACTAAATTCTGTCAGGCCCACCTTCGCAGCTTCATGAAACCTGCCCTTTCCTCTCCATCCATACCGTTACCACGTTAATACAAGCGCTCATCCTATCCTGCCTGGATTACTGCATCAGCCTCCTTTGCCGACTTCCCAGCCTCCTGTCTCTCCCCACTTCAGTCCGTACTTCATCTTGCTGCCCAGACGTCACCCTGCTCCTCAAAAAACTCCAGTGGTTGCCCATCCACCTCCACGTCGGACAGAAGCTCCTCACCATTGGCTTTAAAACACTCCGCCGCCTTGCCCCCTCCTACCTCACCTCGCTTCTCTCCTACAACCCAGCCTGTACACCTCGCTCCACTAGTGCTAACCTTTTCACTCTGCCTCAGTTTTGTCACCAACCCATAGCCTATTAAACTGCACTCTCCCAGGCGCTTATTTCTGTGGAAAGTGTAGGCACTGAGTAAAATCTCATGACTAATGGATCGAAGGTCTTGGTGCTGCTCTCTGTACTTTTATGGAATTGGGCATAATTGAAGCAGCGAGGCTCAGTGGAAAGAGCCTGGGCTTGGGAGTCAGAGATCATGGGTTCAATCCCGGATCTGCCACTTGTCAGCTCTGTGACCGTGGGCAAGTCACTTCACTTCTCTGGGCCTCAGTTCCCTCATCTGTAAAATGGGAATGAAGACTCTGAGCCTCACATGGAACAACCTGATGACCCCGTATCTGCCCCAGCGCTTAGAACAGGGATCTGCACATAGTAAGCGCTTAACAAATACCAACATTATTATTATTATTTTGGTCTGAGATCTTGTGATAGAGATAGTGCATAATCGGCTATGTTCTTCAGGGCTCTGTTCTGAAGGAATCTGGGTAGACTTTTACTGGCTTTGAAAAACATCGCGACACCTAGTAGTTTCTTCCATCAGCTCTCCCCACTTTCTTCTTGAAGAGGGTGATCGTAGGGATGTCTTTGACTTTTGGCAACGTTTCCTCAGTGTCCTCTCTAATGAGGAAGAGCTTCTGCAGATATCTGAGGATTAGGACCCTTTACCGTTCTTGGAAGTGGTTTCCCAGACTATCGCATCTGGTAAATTTTAATCACGCGATGCAACAAGAAATAGAAAACTAATGTCTCTACTGTGTAGAAATGGAACCTAGACCATCAGCACTCTGCTTTATGTAAATAACAGTGGTGCCGAGGTAGGGATGGCAACAGCTTGGGAATTGGGCAAGTATGGAATTGATATAACTGCAGTCACCAAAACTAGGCTGTTCAGTGAAGGATGCTCAGAGAGACCTGTTAAAGCCTTCTAATAAAGAGGCCCCCTGCAGAGTGAAGTCACTGTGGTGATGAATTTGCAATTAGGCTGTCCTTAATCTCTAGCCTCCTGAATCTGCCTACAGACCTAATTGACTAACTTGACCTACACCTAACGGGCTAATTAATACGCCTCACTCCATCTAAGGACAGTATACTATAATGACATATACTTCTTGCAGAGGCTTCAAGTTGAATCCCAATTTATAACAAGTTCGTCTGTACAAAAACATACCCCATGATTCAGCCATATTTTCCAGGAACCTCCAGGAGGTACACCTGCTCTGGAGTGTGAAGGTAAAGAGTTGGGAACAGAGGAGGCCAAGTTGGGGGTTCAGGAAAAGAAAGACCCTCCTGCGGAGTGGAGGGAGTTCGGAAAGATTTTTGTTTTGTGCCATTGAGTCGTCGCCAACCCATAGCGACGCCTTGGACGCATCTCTCTCAGAGTGCCCCACCTCTATCGGCAATTTTTCTGATAGTGTATCCGTAGATTTTACGCGGGCAAAATATGGAAGTGGTTTACCATCGCCTCCTTCCGCGCCTTAAACCTGAGTCTCTGCTCTCAACTCTCTCCCGTGCCACTGATGCCCAGCATGGGGGAGTTTTGACTTGTAGCAGATCCTCTTCTACTTGCTAGCCACTGCCCCAAGCTAGGAATGGAATGGGTAGGCCTCTGCTTAACTCTCCCTCCCATAGTCGAGACTGGTAGAGTACTGGAAACTCGCCAGGTGGGTCCTTGAGAGGGCTGGAGAGATTTACAGCATCATTTTTACTTACCTCTAAGGCACAGTCATCACATTGCGGTTGTCTGTGAAGCAGAATCTAACAATTTGCATGTACGTTTATGGGAAAAACGTTCCCCTCGATACAGGTATTCATGATAACGGTTATGTTTTCTAAGCTGTGTCGTGGGGTTTGCCTGGACTTAAATCCTGATATCTCTAGACCGAGTTGCCTTTCAAGTGAAAAGTTGTGTGTGTGGGTACTTGGGTGTGAGAGAGAGAAAAAGAGAAAGAAGTGGGGACAGATCTGTCTTGTGGCTCGAAAGTTACTGAAACTGATGTTTAGATTTTGGTCACTTTTACAAGGAAGATGAAAAAACTCATGTATTACTTAAAATTCCTTCCACACCAAATGCCTCCAGACAGTTGGATCTTTGTGGTCAGGGAATATGTCTTTTTACTGTTGTACTCTCCCAAGTGCTTAGTACAGTCCTCTGCACACAGTAAACATGCAATAAGTAGGTTTGAAAGAATGAATGGAATTGTACTTGACTTGTGCTCGCTCCCTGAAGTGCCAGGCATTGTTTTTGATTCTATGACATGGAATCATCATCATCTAGAGGCCTATGATTTAAGAGATTCATTGATAAATCAACGGTAATTATTGAACACTTATTGTTTGTTTAACACTATGCCCGTGTTTCCCTGCTGCTCTACTATTCAACAGTATGGGAAAATAAGAGTGACAAAAATCTGTAATTTAATTTATTTGTATCTTTGTCTGTCTCCCCCCACCGCTCAGACCATAAGCACATTGTGGGCAGGGAATGTGTCTGTTAATTATTGTATTGTACTCCCCCAAGTGCTTAGTACAGTGTTCCGCACACAGCGCTCAATAGATATGATTGAATGAATGAATTGAGTGAAAAATGCTAGTCCTTTGATTTGTCTTTGACTGAATATCTTCATTTTTTTTTGCATTTGGCATTGTGTTATTTGCCCCCTGAATCCTATTGCAGTGACGTTTTAAAAACAGTGTTGTATCCCCTTGTGGATGTCACTATTCATTTATCAGGCATTTCTCGGGATCATTTAGGGATTTCCATAACATTTGGGTGACTCTTTTTTCTATGACACGAATAGCAGGGATACAGGTGGCAGATTAAAAGCTGTACATATATTGGTTGATTTTCATCTCCATAGTGTATTTTGGTATCCTTAAAATAAGTTTGTCAGGGTTCCCACTAAAACAGCAGCTGCAATGAGAAAGATAGAATGTGAATTAATAGAAAAGCTTTATGGAAAGCAAATTAAAACAAGTCTCGAGTAGTTGGTATAAGACACACAAGTCCAAGAATGTTCATTCTATAGTAATGAGCCTGGTCTTTGAGAAAGTGGAGACTGAATAGTCCCAAAATGTAGTTCTTATATAGATCATTATAATGTGAAAAATCTGTCATTAAATCATTTCTTTTTTTCTCCCCACTTACAGCTCGGGGCCAATGCTCTTCTTTTTGTCAGCGTAAATCTGTATGGGGTCTTTGTGAGGATTTTGACGGAAAGAGCACAGAGGAAAGCTTTTCTGCAGGCCAGAAACTGCATTGAGGACCGACTGAGGTTGGAGGATGAAAACGAGAAACAGGTCAGTTCCTGAACCCTTTGAGTGTGCTCTCTTTTCTTTGACTTTCTGTTTGTGCCCTGAGAACTCAATTCATAAGGAAGGTTTAAAAGTACATGCAGTTTCCAAATTTACCTCATTGGCTCTTTAACGTATGGCTTTGACAAAAAAGGGGTAAGTCTAGGTATGCTAAAACATGATTACTGTGGGTATACGTATGGTCTTTTGCATTCGAAGCAGCGTGGTTTAATGGACAGCGCACGGGCCTCAAAGTTAGAAGGTCAGGGGTTCATTCATTTGTTCATTCCTTCATTCAGTCATATTTATTGAGCGCTTACTGTGTGCAGAGCACTGTATTAAGTGCTTGGAAAGTACAATACAGCAATAAAGAGAGACAATCCCTGCCCACAGTGGGCTTACAGTCTAGAAGGGGGGAGACAGACATCAAAACAAACAAGGCATCAATATAAATAAATAGAATTATAGACATATACATATTTATGTAAGTACTGTGGGGCGGGGAGAGGGGGTAGAAAACAAAGGGAATGAGTCGAAGTGATGTGGAAGAGGAAGGAGCTGAGGAAAAGGGGGCTTAGTCTGGGAAGGCCTCTTGGAGGAGGTGCGCCTTCAGTAAGGCTTTGAAGGGGGAAGAGTGATTGTTTGGCAGATTTGAGGAGGGAGGGCGTTCCAGGCCAGAGGTCGGATGCGGGCCAGGGGCCGGCAGCGAGACAGGAGAAATTGAGGCACGGTGAGAAGGTGTGGAGTGTCCGGGCTGGGATAGAGAAGGAGAGAAGGGAGGTGAGGTAAGAAGGGGCCAGGTGATGGAGAGCTTTGAAGCTGATAACGAGGAGTTTTTGTTTGATACGGTGGTTGATAAGCAACCCCTGGAGATCTTTGCGGAGGGGGGTGACATGCGCGGAACGTTTCTACAGGCAGCGGAGTGAAGTACGGACTCAAGTGGGGAGAGACAGGAGGTTGGGAGGTAAGAAAGGAGGCTGATGCAGTAATCCAGTCGGGATAGGATGAGCGATTGTACGAACGCTGTACTAACGAAAATGCCCAATGCTTCAAAACAAAAATAAATGATCTTGATAATAATCATAATAATGATGGCATTTGTTAGGCGCTTACTATGTGCAAAGCACTGTTCTAAGCTCTGGGGGGATACAAGGTGATCAGGTTGTCGCATGTGGAGTTCACGGTCTTCATCCCCATTTTACAGATGAGGTCACTGAGGCACAGAGAAGGGAAGTGACTTGCCCAAAGTCACACAGCTGGCAAGTGGCAGAGCTGGGATTTGAACCCATGACCTCTGACTCCCCAGCCCGGGCTCTTTCCACTGAGCCGCGCTGCTTTTCTAATAATGGTGGTATTTGTTAAGCGCTTACTATGTACAAAGCATTGTTCAAAGCGCTGGGGTAGATACAAGGTCATCAAGTTGTCCCACGTGGGGCTCATGGTTTTAATCCCCATTTTCCAGATGAGGTAACTGAGTCCCAGAGAAGTGAAGTGACTTGCCCAAAGTCACACAGCTGGCAAGCGGCAGAACCGGCATTCGAACCCATGACCTCTGACTCCCAAGCCCAGGCTCTTTCCACTTAGCCACACTGCTTATTAGGCACTTATTAGTCATGTCAAGCACTGCAGATTGCTGATAGGCAAACAACATAATCCCAACAGGCACAGTCCTGTCCCCTGCAGGGCTGTTCCTAATCCTGGCTCTGCCACGTGTCCGCTCTGTGACCTTGAGCAAATCACTTCACTTTGTGCCTCAGTTATCTCATCTGTAAAATGGGATGGAGATTGGGAGCGCCATGTGGGACAGGGACCATGTCCAACCCAATTTGTTTTTATCCACCCCAGCGCTTAGTACATTGCCTGGTAAATGGCAAGGGCTTAATCAACACCACAATTATTATGATTATTATTACTGGAGACAGCACTGATGGTGAAATTTATCCATGAGGGTGTGGATTACTCAAAAGGCCAGTGCAGGACCCTCAGTTCTGACCCAAATGTGCACACAAAAAAACAAATCCCTTCTCGTGTTGCTATGTTAAATGTTTGCTGATTTCTCATCTGCTTCCTTGCATCTCATTCCATTTGGAACTTTAGGTCAGAGGGAGCCCCTCCGGTCTTTATCAGTGCTCCTTGTCGGTCTACGCCTTGGCATTTGAATCCCAGTTTTCAGTTGGGATGCAGGATTGTCTGAGAAATTGTTTTCTTCTTCCCGTCGAACATTTCCTCTCCACTTGTTTCCTCCATATGTTTCGTTCTGTGATTTACTTGGTGTCTACCCTTTCAGGTCTTTAGTGCAAAATAGAGTCTTTTCATAGCTGTAAAATCAGATCAATGTCCCAGAGTCAATTGTGCAGGCTGATTACTCTCAGACCATGACCTCTTCTTGAAATAAATTGATTTTGGGTCGGTGATATGGAATTAAGGAAGAAATCAGTACAAATCCACAAAATCGAAGCAAAGATCATGACATTGCCTCTCTGATAAACATTGTAGCTGAGAAAAAAATTGTGTTGACAGTAAAGGTATGAGGAGGATTTACGTTATACTCAGTTTAGCTGTTTCTAGAAATGTCAGATACTCACTAGATGAATGAATAGATTTTCATTTCTACTGAACTTCACCTCCCCTCAGCTAAGCCCCTTTTCCCCTCCTTTCCCTCTGCTCCTCCCCCTCTCCCTTCCCCTCCCCTCAGCACTGTGCTCATTTGTATATATTTTTATTACCTTATTTATTTTGCTATTGAGGTGTATATCTCCATGATTCTATTTATTGCTATTGTTTTAATGAGATGTACATCCACTTTATTCTATTTATTGCTATTGTTTTTGTCTGTCTGTCTCCCCCGATTAGACTGTGAGCCCGTCAATGGGCAGGGATTGTCTCTATCTGTTGCTGAATTGTACATTCCAAGTGCTTAGTACAGTGCTCTGCACGTAGTAAGCGCTCAATAAGTACTATTGAATGAATGAATGAATTTTCACTTAACTTCCCAAGTCAGGATCCATCTCTGAGAACTGGTGAAAAATGTTCTGCCAGTGTTCCATTATCAAAAGGAAAAGTATAAAATGCCCAAACCGGAAAATATATAAATGGCATATCTTTTTTACTTCAATTTAGGAAAAATATCATTGTTTGCATGAGATATAAGTACAGACCTAAATTATCCTCCAGTGCTTATTGCTGACTCCCAAAATAAGAACCTGTTAAGGGAAACAGAAGATCTAACTTGGCAGCATGGCTCAGTGGAAAGAGCCTGGGCTTGGGAGTCAGGGGTCATGGGTTCGAATCCCTGCTCAGCTGCTTGTCAGCTGTGTGACTTTGGGCAAGTAATGCCACTTCTCAGTGCCTCGGTTCCCTCATCTGTAAAATGGGGATGAAGACTGCGAGCCTCACGTGGGACAACCTGATTACCCTGTATCTCCCCCAGCGCTTAGAACAGTGCTCTGCACATAGTAAGTGCTTAACAAATACCAACATTATTATTAGATTCAGAGCCTTGTTTCTTTCATTTTCATCTCACCAAAATCTAAGAAACTATCAGGGTTTATTCAGAGCTCTGTGCTTGGGACAGCACAATACAGCAGAGTTTGTAGATGTTTTCCTTGCCCCCAAGGAACTTAAAGTCTAGATGGGGAGGCAGACATTGAGGTTAATTACTGAAATGTTCCTAAGTTCTTTGGGGCTGAGGATGGGATGAACATCAAGTGCTTTTAGAGTGCAAATCCCAGTGCGAGGATGACACGGGAAGCAGAGAGAAGTTTTGCCTAGTGGAAAGAGCACGGGCCTGGGAGTCAGAAGGAGCTGTGTTCGAATTCCTGCCATCCTCTTGTCCTGCTGAGTGACCCGGGAGATTAGTGGTCTGCCCCATATGAAGGGGAAGGGAGTCCCAGGCCATAGGCAGAACATGGGCAAGAGGGGTTGAGGGCGAGATAGACGAGATCGAGGTACAGCGAGTAGGTTAGCGTTAGAAGGGCGATGTGAGCCTGCTGCTTTGTAGTAGGGAATGAGCCAGGTAAGATAATAGAGGGCAAGGTGAGTGCTTACAAAGACCTTCTGACGGTTCTCAGTATGTAGGTCTATCCAACATCCCAAAATAGATGTTCTCTCACCAGTTAGAAAGGGCAGTGGAATGTGCTTTAATAATAATAATAATTTGGCATTTGTTAAGCGCTTACTATGTGCCAAGCACCATTCTAAGCCCTGGGTAGATACAAGTGCTTAGTAGAGTGCTCTGCACCCAGCAAGAGCTCACTAAATACGATGGAATGAATGAATGAATGACAATAAATAAATTACAGTTATATACAAACCTGCAGAGACAGTCATGTCCATACTAGTGTGGGGCTGAGGGTGGGTTAGATTCATTAAAACAGCTTAATAGATCTCTTATCATGGTTTAAATGCAGAGTGGAGGTTGAAAAGAAAGCGCTTACCCAAACTGTTCACATTTCTCCTCTCTGTATATCTATTATTCCAAGTCACCTGCTTCATGGGACCATCACGTTGCCTCTTATGCATGCTTGATTAAACAGGCTTCCTCCCTGGTGACCGTGGTCCTAAATCAAAACTATAATCAGTGTTCCTAACTCGGCTATAGGAGCTTTTCATAAATATTGATGAGCAGTGCAATTTTGCGTTTCCATTTTCTCCATCGGACCCACAAGGTCCAGAATTTTTAGGTGAAAAAAAGTCCCCTATCTTTGGAAGTGAACACTAAGCATTTCTACAACTGCATTTCTTTTTCTTTGCTGAACATTTGGCTGGATTTTTTAGTTATAGGTAATGCTCAACTCTCAGGTTTTCATTTATTTTCTCTTCTGGCTTTGGTAATGCTCGCGGCAACTCGATAATCTGATTTTTTGGCTCCATTTTACAGTTAGCAAAATCGGGGGACCAGTAAAAGTCTCGTGTCCCAGGCTACAAGGCTGGGGGTGTCTGTAAATAGAATTTCTAAAGGATTTTCCAGTTAAACTATAACTTTTTTCTTCATTTCTGCGAGGAAAAACCTATGGATTGTTCTGTGCAGAATGAAGTGACCCAGTCTCCTGAGCACTAGCCTGGTTTTGCTTTTTAAGTGAATGCAAACGATGGATGCTGTGGAGATCACTGGCTAGTGTAAGAAGCAGCGTGGCTAAGTGGAAAGAGCCCGGGCTTGGGAGTCAGAGGTCATGGGTTCTAATCCCAGCTCTGCCGCTTGTCAGCTGTGTGACTTTGGGCCAAGTCACTTAACTTCTCTGGGCCTCAGTTACCTCATCTGGAAAATGGGGATTAGGACTGTGAATGCCACGTGGGACAACCTGATCACTTTGTATCCCCACCAGCGCTTAGAACGGCCCTTAACGAATGCCATTATTGTTATTATTAACATTTGTTACGGGCTACTTCATCCCAAGCCCCAAACAAGAATCAATCCTCTCTCTAACCTTAAAACTTCCACACAGTCCACCTCCTTGGGCGAGGCTTTGGGGAATAGATGCCCACAACCATACCCTGGGTTTTACGCACGCCGAGTCTTTTGCGTGCCAAGGTAGGAATGCCTTTGAGACTTCGTGCTGGTTTATTCTGCACATCGTCCCCATTAATTTGCAGGCACCATTCCATGAACAACCGAGCAAGGATCTCTTTCGTGGCCTGTCACCCCAACATATCGCCCTGGACTGCCAATACTTTTGGCCGATTCTTGCCCTTCGTCTAGAACTCTGGGCTCTCCAGCCTACTCCCTGATCCTTCCCTCAGGATCACCGGATGGCAACCAAGCTTTCAGAGCCCCAATTCTTCCTCTAAAATGGCTGCGGGGCCTCCTCCCCCCCAGCTAGCCCCGTCCTCTTTTTTCCAAATCCATCCCTGTAATTGGTTGTGGTTCAGATGATGTCAATAGGTAAATGATGGACAGCTATGGAAATTTTCTTCCCCTTTGGGAATGGTAAGAACGAGTCAATAATTACCTGTTCCGGAAACTCAGGGTCGCCTTCTTAAAAAAATGGTATTTGTTAAGTGCTGTTCTAAGCACTGGGGTACATGCCAGCAGATCCGATTAGACATAGTCCGTGTCCCATATGGAGCTCATAGTCTCTGTGGCCATTTTATGGAGGAGATAACGGAGGCATGGAAAAGTTAAGTGACTTACCCCAAGTTGCACAACAGGGAAGTGGTGGAGCTGGGCATAGGACCCAGGTCCTTCCGGCTCTTGGGCCCATGTTCTAGCCACTAGGCCATGCCGCTTCCCTTCCTTCTCACCTAGCTCTATTTAATTCAAGTGGAGGGTGCCAGGTAGGATAGGGGAAGGTCCTTATGCTAAGAAATAGTTACCTACATTTGGGTAACCAACTGGTAAACGTCACACCAGTCTTGAAGCGTCACAACATTTCTCATCGACAAAATCCCAGTCAGGGTTGGCCTGGGTTCGGCTGCCGGACTGGTTTGATGTTGGCTGTGATCATCCATGGGCTCTTGGCCCCGAACCATCTAGGATCCCTCGCTCCCTTCACCCTTTTGACCTCCTCTGTGTAAACCACCTCTTCTCCCATGTGGGGAGGAGGAGGAGGAGGAAATCATGCCATAGGCCTCTCTTCTCCCCTGTAACATTGAAGCCATATTCTCCCCTTCCCTGAAGAATGTGACTCATCTCCTAGGTGCTGCTGCTCGCTAGGTAATAATAATAATAATAATAATAATGATTTGTGTGGCTTAGTGGAAAGAGCACGGCCTTGGGAGTCAGTGGTCACGGGTTCAAATCCCAGCTCAGCCTCTTGTCAGCTGTGACTTGGGGCAAGTCACTTCTTTTCTCTCTGCCTCAGTGACCTCATCTGTAAAATGGGGATGAAGACGGTGAGCCCCACGTGGGACAACCTGATCACCTTGTATCCTCCCCCAGCGCTTAGAACAGTGCTTTGCACATAGTAAGTGCTTCACAAATGCTATCATTATTAATATTATTATTAATAATATTGCTATTGATTAAGCACTTACTTTGTTTCATGCACTTGGGCAGATACAAGATAAGACAGAAAACACAATCCCTGCCCCACATGGGCTCGCAGGCTAAGTAGAAAGAGAATAGGTATTTAATCTCCATTTTTCAGGTGGGGAAACTGAGGCACAGAGGATTTAAGTGACTTGTCCAAGAACACACGGCAGTTGAACAGCAGAGCAGGGAATATCAATCAGTCAATCAGTAGGTCAATCATATTTACTGTTTACATTCATTCAATCGTATTTGAATGCTTACTATGGGCAGAGCACTGTACTAAGTGCTTGGAATGGACCAACTATGCAGACCATTCTACTGAGCCCTGGGACAGTACAACAGTGTGGCTCAGTGGAAAGAGCCCGGGCTTGGGAGTCAGAGGTCATGGGTTCGAATCCCCGCTCTGCCACTTGTCAGCTGTGTGACTCTGGGCAAGTCACTTCACTTCTCTGGGCCTCAGTTCCCTCATCTGTAAAATGGGGATTAAGACTGTGAACCTCACGTGGGACAATCTGATGACCCTGTATCTACCCCAGCACTTAGAACAGTGCTCTGCACATAGTAAGTGCTTAACAGATACCAACATTATTATTAGAGAAGCTCGGATGTGACGTTCTTGCTGCCAACCTGGTCCCGCCTTCATCTGGCTTGCTGCTGGAAAGCCTTGGGTTCGCCTGCATCCTTTTCTGCTCAGCTTATCCTTGTCCACCTCCCAGCTCCTGATCCAAGATCCCAGCTCTCCCCGAGGAAGAATACACTATCACCCATCAGCCCGCTGCACGCTGTCCCCCCTGCCCATCCATCACGCGGGCTGCCTCTACTTTCCCACGTTAGCTGAATGAGAGGGGTTTGTCTAGCCCCAGCGATCCCTTCTCCAGTCTCTACCGTGGGTAAGGATCGTGTCCCCCGACTACATTCTATCCCACTCTCCCAAGTGCTCCAAACAATGCCCCACATTTGGTAAGCATCGACGATCAATAATACTGTCGTTAATGGAAAGAGCCCAGGCTTGGGAGTCAGAGGTCATGGGTTCGAATACTGGCTCCGCCACCTGGCAGCTGTATGACTTTGGGCAAGTGACTTCACGTCTCTGGGCCTCAGTGACTTCATCTGTAAAATGGGGGTGAAGACCGTGAGCCTCACGTGGGACGACCCGATTACCCTGTATCTATCCCAGTGCTTAGAACAGTGCTCGGCACATAGTAAGCGCGTAACAAATCCCAACATTATTATTATTATTCCAAAAACTCTGTCTACAGAGGCCCTTCAACATTACCGACAGAGAGGTGATTCCACTGCTGTTCACCCCATACAGCGGGATCGTTTCTCCAGATATCAGAGCAGGACATCAGTTGCTCTTGGAATTCAGCAAAGAAGCACTTATCCTATCCTTCTTTGGTTATTATATCAGCCTCCTTTGCCGACCTCCCTGCCTCCTCTCTCTCCTCACTCCAGTCCATGCTCTAGTCTGCTGCCCAAATAATTTTCCTTCGAAAATGTTCAGACCGTGTTTCGCCACTCCTAAAGAAACTCCAGCATCCAACAAAAACTCCTCACTGTTGGCTTTAAAGTACTTTATCACCTTGCCCCCTCCTGCCTCGCTATTTTATTGTAATAAGCGCTCGGGAAAGTACAACAAAACGGTAAATGGCGATATTCCCTGCCCAAGCCAAGCTTACAGTCTTGAGAGGGGGAGATAGACATCAGTATAAATAAGTAAAATTAGAGATATGTACGTAAGTGCTGTGGGGCTGGGAACAGGGGGAAAGTGGAGGGAGTGAGTCGGGATGATGCCAAAGGGAGTGGTAGATGAGGAAAAGTGGGACTTAGTCTGGGAAGGCCTCTCGGAGGAGATGGGCCTTCAGTAAGGCTTTGAAGGGGGAGAGGAATTGTCGGATTTGAGGAGGGAGGGCATTCCAGGCCATAGGCAGGACACGGACTAGGGGTTGGCAGCGGGTTCGAGGCATGAAGAGAAGGGTAGCACTAAGAGGAGTGAAATGTGTGGGCTGGGTTGTAGAATGGAGAGAAGCGCGGTGAGGTAGGAGTGGGCAAGGTGATGGACGGCTTTAAAGCCAATGGTGAGGAGTTTCTGTTTGATATGGAGGTGGATGGACAACCACAGGAGACTTTTGAGGAGTGGGCTGGACATGTCCTGAATGTTTTTTTGTAGAAAAACGGTCCGGACAGCAGAGTGAACTGGAGTGGTGATGTTAATGCGAATCGGATGTGTTGCATACCTAAAACAATTGCCTTAAAGGCGCTTGCCTATAGCAAAGTAATAACTCTTCTTTCACAGGGGCAAAAGGAAAAGACTGGTTTAATCTTGGACCTGAAAACCAGGACTGGTGCTTCTGCCCGGGATTCTTGACACACCCTGGAATAACAGTGAACCGTGGATAGTGATTGTGGAAGAGCCCTCAGTCCCAGTTCAATCCCATTAGCCATCAGTTTGGCCTCAATTTCCAGTGATTCATTCATTCAGTCGGATTTATTGAGCACCTACTGTGTGCACACCACTCTATTAAGTGCTTGGGAAGTACAATTCGGCAACAGATAGAGACAATCCCTGCCTACAAAGGGCTCACTGAGTGGCAGTCCCTGGCTGTACCCCAAATCTCTTAGCTAGACTACTATATTGTTGCCAGTGGCTAGTGGACAGCCATATGCATTTTTGAGCACCGGGCAATGAGAAGGTCAAAGTCCCCACCCTATTAGGGACTTGAGGCCATGATTTTGTAGGAGAGAGAGCCCAAGATTTTTGGCACCATTTTGAGTTTCTGGTGACCCGAGAAAGTGGGAAGGGGACAAGGAATCCTGGAATCCTAGAGTTGGAAAGGTCTAGAATTGGGCAAGCCACTTACATGTACTTCTCTATGCCTCAGTTACCTCATCTGTAAAAAAAAAAAGGGGAAGACTGTGAGCCTCAGGTGGAAAAACCCGATTACCTCAGCGCTTAGAACAGTGGCAAGCACATAGTAAGCACCTAACAAATACCGTAATTATTATTATTAATACCTGGTCATGCACCGTTTTTCAGGAGGTGAACAACTAAACAAATCCCAGCATTATATTGCACATTTTTTGCTACCTAAAGAGGCCGTGTTTCTTGCACACTAATGAGAATGGGGTGTTGGAGTGGTTATGTCTGTTATGGGTAGAGAATATGCCCGCCAATTATGTTGTAGTCTACTCGCCCAAGTGTTGAGTGCAACGGACAAGCACTTAATAAATACATTGATAAGAATAATACGCTATCATTAGGGCTGACAAAATACACGTTTCCATTCCTGGGAAAGTCATACACGTCAATTTTTTTTGTGTGTGGGGATGATGGATAGTCTAAAAATCCAGTGAAAACTAGTGCAGTAGAAAATATGGCAGCTTTGGACCAGACTGGGTTGAGGCGTGTATATGGCGAAGTTTGTGATGTTGTCTGTGAATTCTCATTGTCTCGAGGTTTAAAATTGTAATCAAGGTTGTCGAATCTCAAAGGATGCAAATCCAAATGCCCCGGATTTCTCAGAGTTCTCAATCGGATAAATGCTTTTTGGCTTGGTTTGACTTGACATGAAAGTACAGTTTTTCTACAATGGAGTTCTGTAGTGAGAATCTTTGAGGAGAGGTTTTAATGGAGAAAGACTTTTGGTTTGAAGTACTGTTTCTCAGCTCTCCCTATCTTCAAAGCCCTTCTGAAATTACATCTCCGGGAGGTCTCTCTTTGAAGTTTTTCTCTCTTCGGATCATAACCCAAATTACCATTTCCACCCTCCTGGAACATTACCGCTGATTGATTAATTGTTTGACAGATCGAGTAATGGCCAAAAGGACTCCCACAGCTATGCCATCTCTCCGTGGAGTTCTGCAGTTTTCCAACACACACCACTGCACGCTTCAGCCATAAATGGACTTTATATATGAAATTCCTGTGAGTGTTTCACTTCATACTGAGCTCCCGCCTGCCTACTTGCTTATGCCTCAGTGGGTTCCCAACTGATATGGATGCCTCAGTGGGTTCCCAACTGATAGGGGTGAGAGCATCGGTCTAAGTAAACCACCAGCTCTGATCAATTCCTTTATGCAGGTTCTCGGTCCAAATGCCTTCATCAATCAATCAATAATATTGCTTGAGTGCTGACTACGCCTAAGCACCCGCGTTAACTCGTGGGGGAGTACAGTAGAATGATCAGACATGATCAATTTCGAAGGGCCTTTGTAGAGCCCTGAACAGGGCTTTTGGAAATGTTTAGCTCACCAGTGGCATGATATCAGAAGCTGACGGTCTAGCAGAGTTGGTGATTAGACTGAGGCTTGACGGTCATGTATGGCAGGCAACTCACTCTGTCGATGATGATCTTTAAGATCAAAAGAGATCTGAGTTAACTAAAGGAGTAATAGAAGGGAAGTATTTTTTTAACAGTCAGAGAATTTGGGTATTGCATGGGAAATGTGAAAGAATTTCTATTTCACAGACATCTTATCTTTTCTCACTGCCCGGAATATAATAATAGTAATAATGTTGGTATTTGTTAAGCACTTACTATGTGCAGATCACTGTTCTAAGCGCTGAGGTAGATACAGGGTAATTAGGTTGTCCCACGTGAGGCTCACAGTTAATTCCCATTTTCCAGATGAGGTCACTGAGGCAAAGGGAAGTGAAGTGACTTGGCCACAGTCACACAGCTGCCAAGTGGCAGAGCCGGGATTGGAACCTATGACCTCTGCCTCCCAAGCCTGGGCTCTTTCCACTGAGCCACGCTGCTTCTCATGAATATTGCACTGGACAGAGCAAATAGCAAATTGTTCAGCTCAGAAATGTCAACCAAGATTTTCTTAGGATAAAGGAGGGTTGTTGATGTAGCCGATCTGATTCACAGCTTGCTTAAAGTGATTCCCTACAACTTGCATGAACCATACACTGATTAACACGGGTTCTTAGGGACTAGAAACTGGTAAATACACTTTACATTGTGTTTCATGAGTTGGATACATCATTGAAGTGTATTTGTTCTATCACTGTGGGACAGAAAAGAACAGGGAAATAGAAAACTAGAGTAAGAAGAACTATTTTGGTTGTATGCCGAGAAGCAGCGTGGCTCAGTGGAAAGAGCACAGGCTTGGGAGCCAGAGGTCGTGGGTTCTAATCCCGGCTCCGTCACTCATCAGCTATGTGACTTTGGGCAAGTCATTTCAACTTCTCTGCGGCCTCAGTGATCTCATCTGGAAAATGTAGATGAAGACTGTGAGCCCCATGTGGGACAATCTGATGACCTTGTATCCACCCCATCATTTAGAACAGTGCTTGGCACCTAGTAAGCACTTAACCAATACCAACATTATTAATTATTATTATTACATGGGGGATTGAAGAATATATAAAAATTAGAGAAAGTAAAAGAACTGTTAAACAGAGTGAATTTGCAATGTTTAAAATGTGATTGTGTGCATTTGTCATGGGGGATTAAAGGAATATATGAAATCAGAGAAAGCAAAAGAACTGTTAAACAGTCATGGTTCGAATATCCGCTCTGCCACTTAGCTGTGTGACTGTGGTTAAGTCACTTCACTTCTCTGGGCCTCAGCTCCCTTATCTGGAAAATGGGGATTAAGACTGTGAGCTTCACTTGGGACAACTTGATTACCCTGTATCTACCCCCAGCACTTAGAACAGTGCCTCTGCACATAGTAAGTGCTTAACAAATACCAACATTATTATTATTTCACATATGATATATGAAAAAAATTGCCCAAAATGTAGGGCAATGTTTACAACCTACAGAATACAGGAATTGAGATCCCCTAATTTTCATGCCCCCAAATCCTGCTTCTTCTGCTTTAGTTCCACTCTTTCTTTTCGGACCGTATTAGTTTCCCCAAAAGGCTTCCAGGCCGTTGTCTTCTTCCCTTGGGTTCCTAGCCCCTGTTCTACCACATCTCCTTCTCTGAAAGTGGCTCTGACCATTTTTTTTTCCTTCACGGGGCTAGCTAGAATCACTGGAGATGTTTGCTTTTTAAAATTCAACTCAATTGAAGTTATCCAGCGTGTGAAACAATTTTAAAATTGTATAGTGGGTAGAGTGTTTTTTCTCTTCTCTTTCAAAATAAACTGGCTAGGTTTTAATCTGGGAATGCTCCACCAAAAACCCCTTTATCCAGAAGAAACATGTTTGAAACATTTTCCCCTTACAAGGTCTTAAACATTGAAACATAAATAGGAAAAAAATAGTATGAAAGGAATCTTCAGGAGAGTTTCTCAATTTTTTTTTCTTTGTTACCTCTTTATAAATCCAGATTTTCCAAATAAAATGTTTCGACTATTCTGATTTGTAAAATGAAACGATCTTGACTCTTCCAGAGCACTTCTCTATAATCAATCTAGACGTTCCAAATAGATGCTTCAACTATTCCCCGTTTGTAAAATAAAAACAAATCTTGACTCTTAAAACCTTTCTGATATCAATTGGCGGCAAGAAGGAGCCTATCTGGATAGTATAGAGTCTGATATTTAGAAATAATTTGAGGATGCCAAATGATAAAATTCCTCTATTGAAATCACTTCTAAAATTCAGATTCACTCATTCACACTAGTTTTCCTTCTCATGCTGATCTTAAGAGAGATACAAAGCAGCATTTTCATAGTCAGTGCATTTGAGATTCACCTTCAGACGATCTGGGGAAGTGTATTTGTCGAAGGAGACTGGTTGCGGGACAACAGCTGAAAGGCAAGAAGAGACATTTTTTCCTTGTCTAGTCTAAGTGCTCAGCATAGCCCAACTAGACTATTATAATAATAATAATAATGTTGGTATTTGTTAAGCGCTTACTATGTGCCGAGCACTGTTCTAAGCGCTGGGGTATACGCAGGGGAATCAGGTTGTCCCACGTGGGGCTCATAGTCTTAATCCCCATTTTACAGATGAGGTAACTGAGGCACAGAGAAGTTAAGTAACTTGCCCCAACGTCATACAGCTGACAAATGGCCGAGCCGGGGATTCGAACCCATGAACTCTGACTCCAAAGCCCGTGCTCTTTCCACTGAGCCACGCTGCTTCTCTATTATACTAACCTCCTCACTGTGCTCACTGCTTCAAGGCTCTCCATTCTCTTGCAAATTTCACTCGGCTGCCTGGGTTTTTTCTCTGAAACACTATTCTGGTCACGTCTTGTCCACTTTTTGCAAATAAATGGATCATTTCCATTGTTTAGCCATTTCTCTTCACATCAAGGAAACACCCTACTGCCTTAATTAAAGTACTCCATCCACTCTCTCCCTCTTAGTACAGTGTCTGCACACTGGAGGTGCTCAATAAATATTGATGGATTGCTCTCGCTGTGGGGCTTGGAAGAGAAAACGGGTGTGGCTGAACCAAGAAGAAACGGGGACAGATAGGGATTCTAATAATAGGGATAATAGGAGTGGGAGTAGTATTTATTTGGCGTTCACTATATGCAGACCATTATACTATGTGCTGGGAAAGGAATACACAGGGTGGAATTAGATGTGGTCTTTGGCCTTTAAGGGGCTTAGCAGTCTACATGTACTTCGGTCCATACTTCATGCTGCTGCCCGGATCATTGTTTCTCTACAAAATCCGTTCTGTCCATCTTTCCTCCACTGCTTCAGAATGTCCAATGGTTGTCCATTCATCGCCACATCAAGCAGAAACTCTTTACCACTGGCTTTAAAGCACTCATTCACCTTGCCTCTTCCTACCTCAATTCCCTGATTTCATTCTATAACCTAGCCTGCACACTTAACTCCTCTAATGCCAACCTACTCAACGTTCCTCGACTTGATCCATCTTGTGGCCGGCCCGTCACACACCCACCTCTGGCCCGGAAGGCCCTCCCTCTTCTTATCTGACAAACGATCACTCTCTGCACCTTCAGAGATTTATTGAAATCACCCCTCCTCCAAGAGGCCTTCCCAACTAAGCCATCATTGCCTTTTATCCCATTACCTTCTACATCACCCTCGAACTTGGATTCGCACCTTTTATTCACCCGTCCCTCAGCCCTACAGCTCTTCTGTACATGTCTGTAATTTATTTCTATTGAAGTTTGTCTCCCTCTATATACTAAAAGCTCATGTAGGAGGGAGCCTGTCTACCAATTCTGTTACACGTTCTGTCTCAAGCATTTACTGCAGTCCTCTGTACACAGTAAGTGCTCATTAAATACGTCTCTTTGACTGAGGTGGGGAGGATTCTGGAGTTGTTTTGAAGGCACAGAATTTGAGGCTGAGTTAATAGGCAATTGAAGAATTCATGGATCCTTCCAGGTGTTGGGCGTGAACTGTGGGAGGAAGTGGTCTGTGGGTCAGCAGCGATGAGAGAGATTGAGTAGATGAGAGATTTTAAAAGAAGGTGAAGAGTCAGTTTTGGATGTGTCGAGCTTGAGGTGCTGACCAGGACATCCATGGAAAATGTCTGGAGGCAGGAGATGTGATATTTCAGAGAAGGAAAGAACTTGTAGCTAGCAAGGTATATTTAGAGTCTTACGGGACGAGATGGTAGTTGAAATCCATGAGAGTGACTGGGCTCCCCAAGGAAATGAGTTTAGAGTGGTAATAAGAGGGAACCGAGGACTGAGCTCAGGAAGGAAAAGCAGTTATTGAGTGGGAGACAGAAGAAGGGTGACAAAAGAGACTGAGAAAGTGCAGAGAGAGAGGAAGGAGAAAGCCCGGAGAGAACTGTCAGGGAACCCGAGGTTTGATAGTGTTTCCAAGAGAAGGGGGTGGTTATCAGTGTTAGAGGCCACAGAGTGCATCCATAAGAAGTGGGACGGAGTAGAGTCCGTTAAGTTGGGGGCGAGAAATTGGTCACTGCTGACCTCGGAGGAAGCAGCTTTAGTGAGTGAAGGGAAAAAAGCCCTGAATATAGAGGCCACGAAGGCAGTTAGGGAAGAGGAAGTGGAGGAAGCGGCGGGGACACCGCCCTGGTCGAGTAATTTGTGCAGGAACGGGAAGATTGAGCGACTGATTTGAAAGAGATGACACAACTAGCAACTAATGTATTTTACTCTTTATAGGGAGGTCTACTGATGAGTCTTTCTGCCGAGGAATGTTGCCATGGAAATGAAGGAAGATTTCCTGAACCGCCTGAGAGGATATTCCACAAGATTTACATTCAAAGGCATGACAATGTTAGGTAAGATTGATACTGGGTCATGAAGTAAAAGGGAAGGCCTGAACCTTTTAAGGTATTTTTTAATTGATTCATTAGGGTAGGGAAATGAAGGCCAAGAGGGATTAGTGAGCTAAGTGACTAAGTCCCATCATCCCTGCTCCTCCTGCGGCGGACTCCGTCAGTACACTCCCATCCAACCCTGCCCCACTCGTTGTACTATACCTACCCGACAGACCCTCACCACAGCTTTAGCCAAATGGGTTCCATTCCATTATGGGAAGCTTCCCTTCATCGTTGACCTGGTCCTGATCCAGTCACTGCGTCTTCCTCAGCCGTCACCAGCCCCAGATGACAGTGTCTCTCCTGCTTCTCCCCAGAGGGGGCTTCACCTTCTCACTCCCCAGACTCACTGGAAAGGGGGAGAAGTCGGCTTCTCGATCCCTGTTGACATTTTTCGCACCGTTCCACCTCCCCCATCCCTTTCTTTCTCTTCATTCATTCATTCATTCCATAGTATTTACTGAGTGCTCACTGTGTGCAGAGCACTGTACTAAGTGCTTGGAATGTACAATTTGGCAACAGGATTGTAGCCTGAATCATCCACTTGAGGAGCAGCGTGGCGCAGTGGAAAGAGCACGGGCTTTGGAGTCAGGGCTCATGAGTTCAAATCCCAGCTCTGCCACTTGTCAGCTGTGTGACTCTGGGCAAGTCACTTAACTTCTCTGTGCCTCAGTTCCCTCATCTGTAAAATGGGGATTAAGACTGTGAGCCCCACGTGGGACAACCTGATTCCCCTGTGTTTACCCCAGCGCTTAGAACAGTGCTCTGCACATAGTAAGCGCTTAACAAATACCAACATTATTATTATTATTATCCACCTCCAGCACCCACTGCAGATACTGGTCACAATCACCCTCCACTCCCCATGTTCCAAAGCCAACTTTTCAAACGATTTCGATCACTTTCTCACACTCTGTCTTTTTCCATCCCTACATTGATCCTCGGGGACTTCAAAATCCATGTGGACGTTCCTGACAACGCTTCCGCTGCCCGCTTATTATGACTCCAAAACTCCATTGACCTTCTGCTCACTCCATCTCACCCACTCAGCAACTTGGGCTCACACTTGATCTCAGTATCTCTAGTCACAGTACTGACAACTCTCACCAACTACCAACTACCCTCGCCCACTCTGAAATCCCTCTTTTTGACAACAATCTCCTCACCTGCCTTCTCTCCCACACACCCCCTCCCCACAAATCTGTCCTGTTCACCTACAGAGTGCTCCACTTTATTGAACAACTCCAATGTTCTAAAGTCATCATATCACATTTCGTCTCCATACCCAAACTATCCACCCCCCCGACAACTAAATTGACACCCTCACATCATCTACTGAACTTAGCTAACTTTCTCCCATATTCCTTTGCCAATCTCTCAGCCCTGGATCACTTCCACACTTCACTTCCTTCACTCCATAGTGCACAAGCCGCAGAATGTCCCTGGCAGAAGTCCAGATATGAGGCTGATCTCGTCCACTTAAATTTCATCCTTGCCTGCTTAAATTTCTCCTCTGCCCAACAACATTATTTCTCCATCCTGATTGACTCCCATGCCCATTGCCCTCAACAGTATTCCAAACATTTAACTCCTTCCTCAAACCCCCTGTCATTCACTCAGTCATATTTATTGAGTGCTTACTACGTGCAGAACACTGTACTAAGCTCTTGGGAGAGTATAATATAACAATAAACAGAAATATTTCCTGTGTACAATGAGCTTACAGTCCCGAGTGAGACATCAACATTAATATAAATGTCTAAATTACAGATATGTCCCCCACCTCCCCTATTTCTTGCCCCAATGACCCGGCCACATACTTTATGGAGAAAATTGAAACCAACAGGATGATCTCCCTGAAATCCCCATGGCTCCTCTCCAATTCCTACCCCCTTCTACCCCTTCTTCAACTCTCCCATCTTTCCCAAGAGTATTTCAAGAGAAGATATCCTGCCTTCTTTCAAAATCCACCCCCTCCACCTGTGTCTCCGACCCTCCCGTCGCACCTTATCAAAGTTCTTGCCCCCTCCCTTCCCCCCTCCCCGACCGCCATCTTCGACGGTTCGCTCTCCAGTGGTTTCATCCCACCTGCTTTCGAACATGCTCATGTCTCCCCGTCCTGAAAAAAATAAAAGCTTCCCTTGACCCCAAAACCAGTTTTCACCCCATCTCCCTCCTACCACCCATCTCCAAACTCCATGAGGGAGTTGTCTACACCCATTGTCTCTACCGACTCTCTTGACTCCCTCCAAAGTGGCTTCCATCCCTTCACTGCACAGAAACTGTGCTCTCAAAAGTCTCCAATAATCTTCTTGCCACATCCAGCAGGGTCTACTCCATCTTAACTCTCCTCAAAATCTCAGCTGCCTTGACACTGTCGACCTTCCCCTTCCCCTGGAAACATTATCCAATGCCGGCTTCACTGACACTGTCCTCTCCTGGTTCTCCTAAATCTCTGGCCACACCTCTACCACTCAATCCAGTTGCTAATCACACTCATCTACCACCCCACAGACCCGACTCTAACTTTTTGAACCATTTTGATCCCATTCTCACATTCTTTCTCCCTTTCTCCATACCTTCATTAATCTCTGGGGACTTAAATACACATAGATGTTCCTGATGACCCTTCCACTGCCCACTTTCCATCACCCCTGAAATCCATTGACTTGCTGCTCCACCCCAGCTCACCCACATACCACATTGGACACACACTTGATTTCATTATCTCTAACCACTGAACAATCTCTACCCTCACCAACATTGACATCCCTCTATCTGACCACAGCCTCCTCACCTGCCTTCTCCCAAATGCCCCCCTCTCTGCAAATATCTCCTGTTCCCCCACAGAGACCTCTGATCTTTCGACTGCATCAAATTTTCTCAAGTCACCATGCCCCATTTAGTCTCCATACCCAAACTATCCTCCCTCGGCAACCAAATTGACACTCTCAACACCACCCTCTCTACTGAACTCAACTCATTTTGTCCCTTGATCAATCTCATGCCACTAACCAACAGCCCTGGATCGCCTCCAGAATCCTCTTCCTTTGCTCCTGGTGGAAATGTAGTTATCAAACCGACCTCGTCCACCTCAAGCTCTTCCTTCCTTTCCCCTCTCCTCTTCCTGCAACATTATTTCTCCATCCCTATTGCCCCTCATGCCCGTTGCCCTTGCCAGTTGTTCCAGATGTTGAACTTCCTCCTCATCCCCCCAACCCCCTGCCTCCCCAATTTCTTGCCCCTACTGACCTGGCCATGTACTTTATTGAGATAATTTAAACCTTCAGTCATGATCTCCTTAAAATCTCCCCTGCTTCTCTCCAGTCCCTCCCTCCTCCTGCCCTTTCTTCAACTCTCCCATCTTTCCCGGCAGTATTCAAGAGGAGATCTCCTGCCTCCTCTCAAAATCCACCTCCTCCACCCGCGCCTCCGACCCCATCCCTTAGCACCTCACCTTATTAAAGTGCATGCCCCATCCCTTCTTAGCTCCCCGGTGACCTTCTTCCACTGTTCACTCTCCAGGGGCTTTTAACCCACTGTTTTCAGCCATTGCCCCATCCCCCTCTTACCATTTCAATCCACGCTTCTCAAGGTTGTCGTCTACACCCACTCCTCCACTGTTTTTCCTCCATCTCTCTCCTTGACCCCCTCCAATCTGGCTTCCGTCCCCTTCACTCCCCAGAAACTGCTCTCAAAAGTCACCAGTGATCTCCTTGTTGCCAATCCAACAGCCTCGACTCCATCTCAACTATCCTCAAAGTCTCAGCTGCCTTGATGCCGTTGACCACCCCATTTCCCTGGAAACCTTATCTGACCTTGGCTTCACTGATACTGTCCTCTCCTGGCTCTCCTCTTATCTCTATGGCTGCTCATTCTCAGTCACTTCTGTGGGCTTTTGTCCCGCCTCCCAGCCCCTACCTGTGGGTCACCCACAGGTTAAACACTTACTCTGTGCTGGGCATTGTACTAACCAATGGCTGGGGAGATACAAGCTAATCAAATCGGCTACAGTCAATCTTCCACGTGAGGCTCACAGTCTTAAATACCATTTTACAGATGAGGTAACTGAGGCACAGAGAAGCAAAATGATTTCCCCAAGTTCAGGCAGCAGACAAGTTCATAGAGGGAGGATTAGACCCCAGGTCCTTCTGAGTCCCGGGCCTCTATTCACTAGGCCACACTGCTTCTCAGTCACTCCCATGGCTTCAACTACCATCTCAAAAGTACAGCGCTCTGCACGTAGTAAGCGCTCAATAAATACAATTGAATGAATTCACAGATGTACATCCCCAATCCTGATCTCTCTTCTCTGCAGTCTCATATTTCCTCCTGCCTTCAGGACATCTCCAGTTGGATGTCACGCCAGTGCCTCGGATGAAATAGTTTCAAAACCCAACTCCCTGTTTTCCCACCCAAATCCTATTCCCCCCGTGACTTTCCCATTACTATAGACTGCACCACCTGCTTCCCTGTGCCACAAGCCTGTAAACCTGGCATTATCCTCACCTCATCTCTCTCATTCAGCCCACATATTCAGTTGGTCAACAATTCCTGTCAATTCAACCGTAACCACGTAGCTAAAATCCACCCTTTCCTCTCCATCCAAACTGCTAACATGTTAATCCAAACACTTATCCATCAGCCTCCTCACTGACCTCCCTTCCTCCTGTCTCATCCCACTTCAGTCTATCCTGCACTCTTCTACCCAGATCGTTTTTCTACAAAACCATTCAGTCCTCGATTCCCCAGTTCTCACCAACCTCCGTTGGTAGCCCATCCACCTCCGCATCGAACAAAACCTTGTTGCCATCAGCTTTAAAGCACTCGGTCACCTTACCTCCTCCTGTCTTACCTCCCTGATTTCCTGCTACAACCCACCCCACACCCTTCACTTCTCTAATGCCACTTGTCAGCTGAGTGACTGTGGGCAAGTCACTTAACTTCTCTGTGCCTCAGTTACCTCATCTTTAAAATGGGGATGAAGACTGTGAACTCCACGGGGGACAACCTGATTTCCCTGTGTCTCTCCCAGCGCTTAGAACAGTGCTTTGCACATAATAAGCGCTTAACAAATACCAACATTATTATTATTATTATTATTAATACCAACCTACTTCAATCTCATCGATCTTACTGCTGAACTCTTGCCCACCGAACTCTAGCCCACATCCTGCCTCTGGTCCACATCACCCTCCCTCTTATCCAACAGACGATTACTCTCCCCACCTTCAAAGCCATAGTGAAAGCACATCTCCTACAAAGTCCTCATTTCGTCATCTCTCACTCCATTCTGTGTGACCCTTCGCAACTTAGATTCTCATCCTTTATTCACCACTCCCTCAGTCCCACGGCCGGACGTACATATCCATAAAATATTTTTATTTATGCCTTTATCTCCCCATAGACTGTAAGCTCACTGCGGGCAGGAAGCGTGTCCGCCAACTCTGTTATATTGTACTCTCCCAAGCAGTTAGTCCAGTGCTCTGCACACGTGGAGTGATCGATAAATATGATCAATGATTTGATCGACTGCACAAAACTAGTGCAGAAGAAGAGAGAGAAGGACCTGTGTTGGCCATGTCCACATATGGGCTGTGAGCCACATGGACCCTTCATGGCAATCAGCCTAGTCAGTTGCCCCAGGCAAAGTGGGCAGTTGCGACTGGTGGTATTATTTTCCCAGGTCATTGTGGCTCTTCGTCTAACTCCTACCGTCGTTCTGGAGACTGTTGTAGGCTTTTCCAGTGGCTGACGTTCACCCGGTTCCCCACCACCGTGATTCCATGGACTAGACCAGGGCAGCTGCAGCCAGGGTGGGACCTCCAGCTCGAAGGAGGAGTTAGAGTTGTGGAGAGTGGAGGGTCTTCAGTGGATCTGAGTGGATGGCTATCCCCCACAGCGGAAAAACAGACTGGTCAGGGGTTCAGGGGTGTGTGCATTTATGTATATGGGTGTGTGTGTCTGTCTTTCCGGGTGGGCCATCCGTATGACGTAGCTCTCGGCAACTGCCCTGGATTCTCTATTCTGCAGGCTCCATCCTCCGAGCCAAAACGCTGGCGGTATCATACTACAGGATGCCCAGGTCTGGAAGGAAGCCCTGTAATCACAAGCATCCTTTGATGCAATCCCTCTCACAATTTCTGGTCTCGCAACCCGGAAGGCGGGCCAAGCGTTTGTGGAGGATGAGAGTCTGTGGAGAGTTTGTGTCTGTCTCTGCCTCTCTGCGTTTCTAACGGTTTCTCTTTCCATCTCCGTCTTTCTCCACCTCATCTGCCTTTGCTCCATCTGCTGTCTGCTGCTGTCTGGGAAGCAGCATGGCTCAGTGACAAGAGCCCGGGCTTGGGAGTCAGAGGTCATGGGTTCAAAATCCAGCTATGCCACTTGTCAGCTGTGTGACTGTGGGCAAGTCACTTCACTTCTCTGGGCCTCAGTTCCCTCATCTGTAAAATGGGGATGAAGACTGTGAGCCTCACGTGGGACAATCTGATTACCCTGTATCTACCCCAGCACTTAGAACAGTGCTCTGCACATAGTAAGCGCTTAACAAATACCAACATTATTATTATTATTCAACTGTCTGCCCTTCCAAGTGTCTGTCTCTCTGTCTCCCTCTGCCCCCCTCTTCCCCTAATCATAGACCACTCTCCCAGTTCACACAGATGCCCTGCCCACCGATACTCTGTCTACAAGAAACTGGTGAACAGAATTCTCTTTATTCATTTCATTTCCTTTTTTCTAGTCAATAACGATCTAATGGTTTGATGATCATTGCATGAATAATTTATTTGGAGTTTGCCTCTATCGAAAAGTATGACTCGCTTGATCGAATGAATAGCTCTAGAAATGGCTTACGGGAATGAGTTTAACACTCTGAGAAGCAGTATGACCTATTGGAAAGAGCAAAGAGCGTGGGCCTGGGAATCAGCGGGACCTGAGTTCTCCTCCCAGATCTGCCCCTCGTCTGCTGTGTGACTTTAGGCAAGTCACTTAACTTCTCTATGCCTCAGTTTCCTCATCTTTAAAATGGGGATCAAGACTGTGAGTCTCACTGTGGGACACGGACTCTGGCCAACATCATTAGCTTGTATCTACCCTAGAGTTTATTACAGAGCCTGGCGCATGGCGTTTAATAAATACCGTAAAAACAAATGGTTAAAAAAAACCCCGACATACCAGTCTCTGACATAAGGTGGAAAAAGCAAAACACGTGAGATTAGGAAACATTAGAGATACTTATAAAGCTACTAGTTTATAACAGTAGCGACTTTGGGAGAGAATTACATTGCCTAGTGTCTAAATGGTATTGTCTCACCAGTGACATACCTCTGTCCATTTATTCATTCGATTGGATTTATTGAGCACATACTGTGTGCAGAGCACTGTACTAAGCGGTTGCTTTCTGTTGAATGAGGTTCATTCTCACCCAGCCTCGCATCAACTTTCCCACATCCCGCCCTCTCAGCTGTGGGGAGAAGTCAGAGTAGCCATGGGTGAGCTGGACTTTCAGAAACTTTTAAATAGTCAGTGAAAAATAAACGGGACCCGGAAGTGGATGGGATTTTACATTTTTGCCTTAGAGGTGCTGGCAGTACTTAGTTGTTTTTTTCTACGTTGTTTTTGTTACTATAGTTTGATTTGCTTGCTATTTGTAAATTGGATAAAGCAATATGGAAATATGTATAACTGAGTCCTAGTCTCTTTTCTACTAGGTGGGGCTCTGCCATCACTAGTGAATATTTCTGACTGAAGAATCACCCTGGGTATGCCCGGAGGTGGACAGGCCCAGCAAGAATTCTGAGAGCCAGCCAGCTAATGTGGCAGTAAAAATCACAGTGGCTGCTTGGTCAGGAGCCTGTCAGCACAAGTTCTATGCTCTGGTTACTTGGACTGTAAATGGGTCCTGCGGGTTGAAATTTTAAAATTTCTGTGCACTTGCAGGGAGCTGCATCCCGGACTGTCTACCTGCCTGTGGCTTTCTGGGCCCCAGCAGGAAAATGATTAGCAGGGAAAAGAGAATTGAGTTATGCTGTGCAAGACATTAGCACTGTGGCCTGTACTGAGGTCTCTGTCGTTAGCAAAGGGAGATTCCATCATCGTTGTTTTTGCTTCTAGTTAAATCTTTAAAGGTTTATGTAGAAAATAATGACATTTATTTGTATCTTTCCTCTCCTTTGGGCTGTAGGTCCTTGAGGACAAGGGCCATGTCTTATTCCCATCTATGTGACTTCCCCTATGCTTAATTCCTTGATCTGAAAAAAGGAGGGAACTTAACTGGCTCGTCTCGTAAGCAGGACCCCAATTCAACTAATGACTGAAGCTGGAATATTTCCCATAAAACTGTAATAACCATCACCACTAAAAGTTTTCCCCAGTGGAGTCCAGGACTGAAAATTGAACACCGTGTCCGATGCAGGTGTCTGATGAACCAAAGATGGCTCTGACGAGAAGAATTGGGACAGAAGCCTGGATGGGATATTCCAGGGGGAGCGGGAGGAAATGAGGGGTCAAAATAAGGGATCAGAGACTGCACGAGGAGTTAAGGGGGAAGACGGAGCAACCTAGGGATATAAGGAATACATCGAAACACTGGTGTTATTGGTTGCCCAAGGATTCTGAGGGTTGCTACTCTATAGGGCAAATGCAGGTCGTGCAGAATCTGAGAGCGGTGTATGCACCTGAGAGTTAAATGACTTTAATTCAATTTCAACACATAATTAGCTTGTTTTGCATACTTTGCATTTACTCCTCTGAAGATACCGCAGCTGTTCATCCAAGGAGAGAAACCAAGTCTTGGTGGATAAGGAGTTGTTCATCTGATGTTCTGAGATGATTGCCTTGTCTTTTGGCATTTGGCTGATCTCTACTACAAAAGATACAAGATAGGGAAACAGCATGACATAGTGGATAGACCACACACCGGGAAGTGAGAAGGATAGTTTGGGTGTGAAGTATAGACTTCACTTATTTCTCAGCAAGCTTCTGTCAGTTCACCCCTATCTCTCTCCCACTTCTTGGTTGTGAAATTAAAGTTAAAATCAGGTAAAAATAGTACTTACTCTACAGAACACTGTTTTTACTAAGCGCTGGCAAAGAATACCTCAGGGGTTCAAATCCCGGCTCTGCCACTTGGCAGCTGCGTGACTGTGGGCAAGTCACTTCACTTCCCTGTGCCTCAGTTACCTCATCTGTAAAATGGGGATTGACTCTGAGCCTCATGTGGGACAACCTGATGACCCTGTATCTCCCCCAGCACTTAGAACAGTGCTCTGGACATAGTAAGTGCTTAACAAATACCAACATTATTATTATGATTATTATTATTACACAGGTGGGAATTAGGCTCAGTCCCTGTTCCTGGGGGCCTCACAATCTAAAAATCTAAGTGGGGAGAAGGGACTGGGTACAAAGACATCAGGAGTGATTAAACAATAAGATATTCGAACAGTGTAAAGCGTCAGGACAAATACACAAGATAAAAACAAAATTAGGAGGGTGCTGGCTAGAGGAGGAGAATTTCAGGCTCCTCCTGAAGCAGAGTCCAGGGCCCACCCATAGCCCCAGCAACGACTATCGGGGCCACCTGTCTTCCCAAGGTTTTGCAGAAGCCTCACACTGCGGATGCCGATTTCTTTTCCCGCCAGGGATGAGATGGAGTCATCTTGATGGCACAGAAGTCAGTCGATGCTGTCTGGTAGGGAGACGCAGAGAGCAGGTGACGACTTTAGTCCCAGTAGCCCGGTGTGCACAGAGCTTGTCAGTAGCAGAGATTCTCGGCGGCAGAAGGGAAGGCAGAAGTTACAGGTGCCTTTGCTCATATGTTTAAAAAGTCTTGTTTTCTTTTCAGCTAATGTTTCTCTGAAAGGTAGGCAATTGGAGAGACCTTTGGAAGAAAATCCCATGTGTGTCCCACCAGGACAGTTTATGATCTAGTCTGTGGTTTCCCATATTTTGAAAGGTCTTCATCTGAAAGAAAAGTGCACTAAAATCAGGCTCCTTACCTCGGGCTACTCTTTAGGGAGGAAAGAAGGTGCCATGAATCTCTAAAAATCTGGATTCCCACGTGTTTCAGATCAGGAAGTTTGAACAATTGTCATGATGGGCCACATTGCATGTAGTGGGGGCTGAGATTAGGTCAGCCTTCAGTCAAGAGAGGGAAAATGATCTCTTAATTTCCTTTCCTGGCTGTAGCATTTCATGGAGTTTTGCTCCTAGGAATCTCAAGCGTAATGTCCTTGGCTCTTTCTTTCTAAAGCTACAGATAAAATTCAGCTTGCCCAATCCTCGGTGTTATTCGCTCTTCTCCCCTTCCACCTCCTTTCCCTTCTCCCCTGAGATGGATGAGAAGCAGCGTGGCTTAGCGGAAAGACCATGAACTTGGGAGTCAGAGGATATGGGTTCTAATCCCGGCTCTGTGTGACCTTGGGCAAGCCACTTAATGTCTATGTGCCTCAGTTCCCGCATCTGTAAAATGGGGATTAAGACTGTGAGCCCCACGTGGGACAACCCGATTACCTTATTTCTACCTCAGCGCTCAAAACAGTGCTTGAAACATAGTATTTAACAAATTCCATTATTAATTTTATTATGTGGAGGGAGTTATCTGTCCCTGCCTCCCCTTCTCCCCGCCAGCCTCAGTCCCTTTCCTCCTCCGGTTCCTCCCCAGCCCTGCCAACCGGGATGTAGGCAGTGACATCAGTGGAACATTGAGGAGGAGTTTCAACCCCACTCTTCTTTTCTTCTGCTGTCCCTGCTCTTCCCCACTCCTGCCCCTAGATTTAGAAAATACGAGGGGCATGGGGAGATGGGAAGGGTGAGCCTGGAGTGCAGAAGAGTTAGGAAATCTGCAGGCAGAGGGAGTGAGGGTGAGGGATTTGGATGAAGCATGAGTACAATTCAAACAGATAGGTCAATCCTTCTACTGATGAAGCATTAAAGCAAAGTGCCCAACTTAAGTCACTTTAAAAAGTGATTTTTGCTAGTGGCCCATGGAACCCTGAAATCATTTGCCAGAGGGAGTAGTAAGAGGAATAACTTTTTTAGTGGTATTTAAGTGCTTACTATTCTTACTTTCTACCAAGTGCTTACTAGGAGAAGCAGCGTGGCTTATTGGAAAGAGTCCGGGTTTGGGAGGCAGAGGTCGTGGGTTCTAATCCCGGCTCTGCCACTGGTCAGCTGTGTGACTGTGGGCAAGTCACCTAAATTCTCTGTGCCTCAGTTCCCTCATCCATAAAATGGGGATGAAGACTGTGAGGCCCACCTGGGCCAACTTGATAATCTTGTATTTATTCCAGCGCTTAGAACAGTTCTTGGCACACAGTAGGTGCTTAACAAATGCCATCATTATTATTATTATTATCATTATTTTGTGCCATTCATTCATTCAATTCCATCGTATTTATTGAGCGCTTACTATGTACAGAGCCCTGTTCTAAGCCCTGGGGTAGACACAAGCTAATCAGGTTGGACACAGACTGTGCCTCACTTGGGGCTCACAATCCTAACCCCCATTTTACAGAGCAGGTAACTGAGGCACAGAGTAGTTAAGTGACTGGCCTAAGGTCACACAGCAGACAGTGGCAGAGCCGGGATTCAAACCCCCATCCTCTCACTCCCAGGCTCGTGCTCTTTCCACTAGGCCCAACTCCTTGTCAATGGGAGTCTGCTAGTCTGATCGTGGTCTGAAGATGCTGAATGTGTGTCTTCTTTGAAGTAGAATATTGAATTCTGAAATTGTCAGGAGATTTGGCTTTGAGTATCCAGTGTAGCCTCCATCTGTGGATTATGTTGCTCACTGAAAGGCTGTGGGAAAAACATCCTTGTGTTGTCCTGTGCTGTCGAGTCATCTCCGACTCCATGGACACATCTCTCCCAGAATGCCACACCTCCATCCACCATCTTTCTGGTAGTGGATCCATGAAGCGTTCTTGGGCAAAATATGGAAATCTTTACCATTGTCTTCTTCCACGCAGTCAACTTTAGTCTCTGCCCTCTACTCTCTCCCATCTCACCGCTGCCCAGCATGGGTGAGTTTTGAATTGTAGCAGTTGGCCTTCCATGCGCTAACCAAATGACCAAGCTAGGAAGGGAATGGGTAGGGCTCTGCTTGACTCTCCCTCCCATAGCCGAGAGCAGTAGAGTACTGGAAACTCTTCAGATGTGTTCCCGAGCGGGGAAAAACATCCTATTACGTACTAATATTTCTTTCATTCTCTTTACAGCATTTTGTTTGCAGACATCGTGGGATTCACCAGCTTGGCATCTCAGTGCACTGCTCAAGAGCTGGTGAAGCTCCTGAATGAACTCTTTGGGAAGTTCGATGAATTAGCCACAGTAAGCATGCTGTTCTTATTATTTTTAAAGACACTGGATTTTTTTTGAATTATAATATACCAGTGATTCATATAAGATTGCAGCATGAAGAAGACAGTTTAGTACTATTGTGGGTAGAAGATCCAAAATCACGCCATTCAAATTTTCACTCCAATAGTCTATTGTGCAAAGTGCTCCTCTTACACAGTAAGTGCTCAATAAATACCACCGATGATTAATCAATTCTGATTTGTTTTCTTGGGATGGATCGATGGATTTATCAGATTTCTCTTTGTCCCTCTTTCTCTCTTACACAATACAGTCACACACACACAAGCGCTTAGTACAGTGTTCTGCACATAGTAAGCGCTCAGTAAATACTATTGAATGAACCCACCTGTAATAGAGTTTATCATAGTAAGAAATGGGAAAGCCACAGTCCCATCTGTTTCGAACTGTGTGCAGAGGTTAAGGGGTGAGCAATTGGCCAAATGCTGACTGTCTATATGAAGGTTAGCGCTCTTTGTTTTCCACTTTTTCATGTTCTCGAGCAACTAGGGGCTGTCTAGTTAGGTGGTCAATAACCAAGGAATGTTTTCTAAGGTGGAGTTCTGCTTCAAAGCGCACTGAATAGAAACTCCTGAGCATCAGATATCCTCGTCAGATATATCAGCCCTCATTACCTGCGACATCCCATCTCACACTCTTCATTCCTCTCACTCTCTTTTCCAATACGCCTGATTCTCGCCCCCAGTCTTCAACCACTTGCTCACACCTTTCCTCCTGATTGGAACTCTCTCCTTCTCTCAGTCCACCAAACTACTCTCGCGTATCTTCAGAAATCCTCCTGAAAATCCATCACTTCCAGGAGGCAGTCCCTGATTTCTTTTCTAATGGAGTGGCTTGCCTAAGGTCCCATAGCAGACAAGGGTAGAGCCTGGATTAGAACCCGGGTCCTCTGAAATACAGGCCTATTCTCTTTCCACTAAGCCACCTTTATCTATTTATCCTTCTGTATTCCTGTTAAGCAGTTGCACCATAACCTTGACTCCAACTCCATGAAAATATCTTGTGTTTGATGAGCTCCCAAATGAAATCATCATTATTATTATTGTATTTATTAAGCACTTATTACACACTAAAGCACTTACTAAGTGCTAGGGAAAATATACCATTATTAAATTGGTCACATCCCTGTTCCTTATAGGACCTATAAGCTAAAAAATAGAGTTCAGGTGTTATATCTCCATTTTATAGATGAAGAAACTGAGGTCTAGGCAGGGTGTGTGGGTTGCCCAAAGCCGCATAACAAGCCAGTGAAGACCTGAAAATAAAACTTGGGTCTCGGTTTTTCATCTAATGTTCTTTTTGCTACTTTCCTCATTAGATTGCAAGCTCCTTAAGGATACGGACCGTGTCTTTTTTTCTATCAAACACTTTATGTCTGGTTTTTATTGCATGGTTTAAATGGAGTTAAGGAATATTCTCTCAGTGCTTATTGGCCTCATTTCAGCATGACTTGGTCTCTGAAGAAATTAGTTCTGCTCATGTATGCAGCGTTAGTCGATGCCCGAGTACTACAGTGTGAGTTCTGAATTACCCAAGGATCTTCAGGAACCCAATCTTTGCTTTACAGAGTAACTGCCCATAAATTGAATTTGCAGAGAGAAATATATTGCTCTGCAACATATTCACATTCCAGACCATTTTAATAGTACCGTAGTTTCTAAAACCGAAATCAGATGATTTAATTCCTTTCCTCAAAGGGCACCTTAGCGAGCTGTCTTGCGTAATGATGATGATGGAGTCTCCTGCTGTGAGTGATGGAGAAACCTTGGTTTTGAGATTACAGGACTGAGAAACTGTGAATGCAAGTGGTGTAAAGTGCCCCTTATACTCTTAATTTATGCCAGGCGTGGTTGAAGTACACTGTGATATGATGCTAAGATTTTTTTGGGGTGCAGGACCCCGTTGTGGGCTTGAACATCCACAGTCTCACCATGACCCAGAATACGTTTGGCTTGGTAACCACTGAGATCTTTGCTGGCCACATTAACCAGCTATTTTTCAGGATTCCTGCTGGGCCCGCCTATCTCATGGAGCCCCTTCTGTGGTTCTTTGGTCCCAAACCGTGCCCACTGTATATCTAGCCTGAACGATTGGATCTTGTCCTAGGACCAAGATTTCCTGATTCCCGGAGCGCTGCTCTCTCCATGGCACAAATAGAAGGGCACTAACCTACCTCAGGAAAAGATTCTCTGTTGTGTGTGCTTTTAAACTCAATCTTTTCTTTTCTCACCTAAGACGTCAATAAATAATAGCTTGCAAAGGAGCATTTTTCCCCTAACATTCATTCATTCATTCATTCATTCATTCATTCAGTAGTGTTTATTGAGCGCTTACTATGTGCAGAGCACTGTACTATGCGCTTGGAATGTACAATTCGGCAACAGATAGAGACAATCCCTGCCCACTGATGGGCTTAGAGTCATTCAGGTAGAATGACCAGATTTTCTTGAATTTATATCGGTCCACCCCAAACTCTGGAGGGATGGGGATTCAAGGAGAGTGGGGATTTACCCCCCGACACCCCGCATCCCCCACCGCCCCGAGGCCTGTGAGCTCCCTATAGGACAGGGATTGTGTCTGACCACATTATCTTGTATCTACCCAGCTATCAGTACAGTTCTTAGTACTAGTCGTTATTATTATTCTTATTCTTATCATTTAGGAGTGTGGGGCAACTAGCCCCAGCATGCACTGGAGTGCACTGGAAAGGAAGAGAAGACTGCAGGGAAGGGAGAATCATTCTCGAGACAGAGAAAGAATAGGGCTCAGCAACAAGAGGGTCACCCCAAAGAGAGTGCAGAACATTCAAAAGATGGAAAGACACGATCTATCCTTTGGCCTCATTTCCTTTGTTTGTCCATCCATCACTAGCTCCTTTCTTGACCTCTTTCATTGTTGTTCCGACTTTGTAACGCAACCCCGCTTCCTGGGAATGGGACTAAGCGTGGTTCCAGGAGTGAGACTGTTGGTGTTAGCTTATACCCTCTCTCAGGGTGACGTTGTGGGTCTGGCCTGTCAGGACACAGCATCCAAACCTGTGTTGCCGCTTTTGGTCTGGATCCCAGCCCTTATCTTTAATGGAGAGAGGCTGCTAGGGCTTCCTATTGCCACATCTGGAACCTCCCCCAGGTGAGGGACGGGGCAGGCAGCCCTCCCCTTCCCATTGGTGCGGTAAAACCTGCTATATTTCCTGTCACAGTCCAAGGATGGGGAAATCTACTTCTGGACCCAGCAGGAAACTCCACCCTGCTCTGCGGCTAAATACCTTTCCACCAGGAAGTATTCTCAAGGCCCGACCCTTCCGTTAGCCTATATATTTTGGGGATGAGCAGCATCTTTAGATTGAGAGTGTGTCTTTACCACTGGAAGCTATATGCTGCTTACTTGACATCGGTGGAAAGTACAGTTATCTTGGTCCGTTTCCTTGAAAGGTTAGCAACTTTGTGTATTTTCTTTTTGATACTGAAGGGCAATTTTCACCATCTCTGGTTGCTTTAATAGGCCACTTAAGAAGAAGTAGAAAAATCTGGGAAGGTAACGATAATCATACTGTGGGTTGAAATGCTAGTCAAATTACGTTATAGTGAAAAAGTATCTGAACAGCCTAATTGCAAAGTCATTCTAAAGACTTCTGGCGCTTTGCCTTACGCAGACTTCTTATTTGGGGCATTACGAGGCCTTAATCAAATCTCCATGTCTTTTTTAGCAATAACATTTTCTTCCAATGTATCCATTGAGCAAAAAATAAATAAATTGGGAATCTACAAACTTGGAAAGGTTTTCCAGCTTGCTGTCATTCCACCAAGTGCCATATTGCCTTCCATCAGTGTCAGAAGAGTAAGAAAAGTTTTTCTTGTGTTTTTAAAGGGTACTGAGTTCTGAACACTTGCGAACAATGATAATGAACTCCCTCAGACTTCAGCTAGATGCCTGGGAAGAAACATTCAGGGAAAATTTTCTCCCAATAAGATAAATAGACTCAGATCCTCTGTGTTCAGTATGTAGTCATTATTGTGATTTGATTTTTTTCTTCTTTCCCTTACTCTGACTCATTTCTGACTTTCCTCTGTAGGTCTATATCCCTGGCTCTTTCATCTTCTTCTGTTGCCTTTCATTACCTTGTTTTAAAGTTGCTACAAACATGGATATTGTTTTGTGTTATGTACGTGGAGTGATTAGCTCTTTCTGTTTCTTTCTCATCAAGTTGATCTGCTCTAGGGCTGACTTCACTGTGTAGCTTCCCCCTGCCTTGAGACCTAGTCTCACAGGTTTTAAGTGTTTTAGGGAGATCTGATCTAGAGCTTAGAAACTAATCAATTAAAAGATGCTGAACAGTCTATTTGGTCCAGGAAGGGGTATGTAAGTTACGCTGTCTACTGTGTTTAAGGCCAATCGGTCGTAGTGCAACAATATTGGTTTAATTTATTTTCAAAATTTCTTCCTTTTGGCTCATCCATGCCCTCTCAATGCTGCCAACAGTTCCTCACCCTACCCTCACCACCACCTTCACATTCCTTGCCCTTATACACCCCACCCTCCGTAGGACTCTTTGAAGTCTCTGTCCCCATGATATCAGTCTGTCAATCTATTAATCAATGATATTTATTGAGTGCTTACTGTGTGCAGAGCACTGTACCGACTGCTCAGGACAGTACAAAACGATAGAATTGGTAATAACGATGGCATTTCTTAAGCGCTTACTATGTGCCAAGCACTGTTCTAAGCACAGACATGATTCCTGCCCACAAGAAGCAGTCCAGTGTGGTGTCTTCCCCACTCCCCCAAGCCCTGTAACCCCTAACCTCCCCCAATTTCTTTGGTTCACCTGCATCTCCACTCTTGCTGCACCAGCCTTCCCATTTTCCTTTTTGTTTTCTTTCGATCCCACTATTTCCCCCCTGCCTGCTGCCCAATTCCCAGTGAGCCCATATTACCTTGGATAGCACTGGGAGGGAGAGAGAAGAAGTCTGGGAAAGTCCCATCTCTGCCCCAGTCTAGTCCTCTGAGATTTGGAGCTCCCGGGATTACTGACTGTAAGGGATCATGCAGCAGGGAAAGGGAGGAGGGGGTGTGTGGGAGGGTGAGGGAGGGAGGAAGGGGAGAGTTTGTGCTGCATAGAGACTGGTCTGCTGTGATGGGGAGGCATCAAGGAGGTGAGTGGGCTTGGTGTTATAGAGTGGTGGGGGTCAAGAAGCTATCGGAACTGAAATTTCAGAGTTGGAGTGAATGTGAGGGGAATGGGAGTGGTGGTGAAGAAAGGCTGGGGAGGGAAGGGTGGAAGGAATCAACGGCCAGGAGGCTACAGCCGACGCTGAGCCCTGCTGGCCCAGGGGAGGAGTGTTGCTCTGGCAATCAGGAGACCCAGATTCTTAAAACCATTGTGCTGATCGGGCTTTGCTATCCTGGCAGGACCGAGAACCCACATGGAGAAATCGACTGTACTCTGTTGATTGGCATGTGTCACTGGCATCCTTTCTTCCTTTCCAGTCGTGTTTCCGCTGAAGCCCAGGGATGCCACGAGTGACTCGGCCGGGCAGAGGATTGTGGCAGCTCGTGAAGGTCTCATAAGGGTTTTTATATGTGAAAAAACCACGTTAAGGCCCAAGTGACCGTCACAGGATGCTGGGCTGTGGTGCAGTTGCTTTGGAAATAGCCACGGTCTCTGGCAACTCCCTACCCTCAGCTGTTCCCCAACCCATATCCTCATCTAAATGAGGCCCTCCCCATGCCGAGCAAGCTTCCTTTCGCCTTGATCCCTTTCTAACACAGTCCTAACACCTCTTGGCTGTCCCTGAGACTTGACTCCACTGCTATTTTGGGGCAGAGGTGCTTCACCTTCTCCCAGGCCCCACAAGTGAGTGGGCGGGCAAGAGGAGTTGGTCCATTCCTGTCCACGGATATCATATTTGCAATATTTGCCCTCTCTATCCCTCTTCTTCACTTTCTTTGAAGCCCAAGTCATCTGTCTCTACCACACACTAAGATCACTAGTCATTATCATTATTATTATCATCAAGTGCCATCGAGTCGATTCATAGTGACTCCGTGGATATACTTTCTCCAAAATATCCTGTCCTCTGCCATAATCTGCAACCTTTCTAATGGTGCTTCCGTTATCATTGTCTTGGTCTCTATCCGTCTAGCTGCCGGTCTGCCTCTTTGATATTTTCCCTGGACTTTTCCTAGCATTAGTGTCTTCTCCAGAGAACTAGTCCCAAATATGCTAATCTAAGTCAAGCCATTTGGCCTTCCAAAGACCACTTGGGCATAATTTCTCCAAAATCCATTTATTTGTGTTTCAGGCCGTCCATGGTATTCACAAAAGCCTTCTCCAACACCCCAGTTCCTATTTTTTCACCGTACAGCTTTCGGATCCGTATGTTGTCACTGGATAGTTATCTATTATCCAACTGGCTCTGCCTCTGGTTTTCTAAGCAATGGATTGCCTTTCTCACTTTCCTTCTTTCCTCTTCCTCTCCCACATCAGTCCTTGGAGATGTTTCTATCCATGTGGATGTTCCCATTGACCACCCTTATCTGCCTGCTTCCTTCACCCAACTCTCCAAAGCTCGTGTTCTTCTTATTTTTATTTTTCAAATGATATTTGTTAAGCACATACTATGGCACATACTATGTCTCAAGAAGTGTTCTGAGTGCACAGATATATCCAAGTTAATCGGGTCAGACACAGCCCCCATCTCACAAGGGGCTCACAGTCTAGATAGGAGGGAGAACAGGTATTTTATCCCTAATTTAGAGTTAAGGAACAGAGGCACAGAGAAGTTAAATGACTTTCCCAAAGTCACTCCACAGGCTATTCACAGAACTGAGGTTTTCTGGCTCCTAGGCCCATGTTCTTTCCACTAGGCCATGCAGTTTCTCACATCCTGTCTTGCCTATTACATCAGCCTCCTCTCTGATCTCCCTGCCTCCCATCTTTTCTCTCTCCTGTCCATACTTTACTCTGCTGCTTGGATCATTTTTCCAGAAAACCATTCAGTCCATGTCTCTCCACTCCTCCAGACCTCCACAGGCTGCTCATCCACCTCCTCATCGCATAGACACTCCTTACCATTAACTTTAAGGCACTCAATTAAACTCTTCCTCTACTTCCTTACCTCACTAATCTCCTACTACAACCCAGCCCACACACTCCGCTTCTCTAGCATCAATCTACTCATCGTACCTTAATCTCTTTGTTTCCCCTCCTACCCTATGCCCACATCCTCCGTCTGGCCTGTAATTTCCTCCTCTTTCTTCTCCAACATAACACCACTCTCCCTATATTCAAAGCCCTACAAAAATCATACTTCCTCCAAGAGACTTTTCCTGATTAGCCCCTCAATTCCCCACCCTATTTGCCTTCCCCTCTGTGACACTTATGCTCTTGAGTCTATAACCCTTAAACTCCACAATGGCAGCCCCAGGTGTATATGTACATATCCTTATATTCTGCCATTTCTTGTAGCTGAAGTTTAGTATCTGTCTCCCTATCTAGAAACTAAGCTCCTTTCAGGGAGAGATCTTTTCTATCAACTCTGTTGTATTGCATTCTCCCAAGTGCCTAGTATAGTGCTCTGCACAGGATAAGCCCTCAATAGATTCCACTGATTTATTGATTAACAAGGCATCGAATGTCGGCAATAAATGGGTCATATAGGCAGGAGATCTTAACAGTCACAGATGCTAGCATAAGGTGGTGGGTTTGATTCAGTTTGATATAGACAATTTAGTAAAAAAAAATCAAAAATGAGGATTTTTTTAATAGTAAGGGAAGTAGATTTGCAAAGCAAAGTCTTTATTTAGCCAGCCAGTCAGGCAAGGTGTTGTAAACAGTAAAAAGATGAAGTTAATTTCATCAAGTGAGGGAGATGTGTGTTTCTCAAACATTGACCAAAGTGGTTGTGAGTGGGAGAGGTCATGGGGGGAATAGCTCATTTTCAATTCCATACAAAAAGGAGAACCAGCAGAAAGCTAATGTGAGGGAGAAAATATCAAGGAAGAAAGAAGTTAGTACCTTCAGACTTAATATGTGTTGTTGAGGAGCGAGATGCTGTAGAAAGAATAGAAACCATTTGAGTGCAGAGACAGTGTACTTTGCATCTGTTTATCTTTCACAGGCTTTTAGTATGGTGCTTTACTAATAATGCCATTGACTGATTGGAATGATAAAGGGATTGAAAAGGGCAGAGAGGTAGCAACTGGCAGATGTCTATAACAAATGAGAGGAATTAAGAGATCAGAAGCAGAGAGAAAAAGGCAATTCCAGGACAAGATCAGTGCTCTAGGTCCTTTTGAATTCGTTAGGAGAAGGAAAAAAAAAGGGTGGTGATAGCCATCAAGGACAAGTGGGGACAGGTGAGGAGGGGAAGGTGATTCTGGAGGTAATACTCTTCTTGTTCTATGTTTGTCGTGTCCTACCATAGCGACGCTGTGGATGCATCCCTCCGAGAATGCCCAACCTCCATCTGCCATCATTCTGGTAGTGGATCCGTTGAGTTTTCTTGGTAAAAATCCGCAAGTGGCTTACCATTGCCTCCTTCCACGGAGTAAACCCGAGTCTCCCCACTCGACTCTCTCCCATGCCACTGCTGCCCAGCACAGGGGAGATTTGACTTGTCGCAGATTGCTTGCCACTCGCTAGCCACTGGCCAAGCTAGGAATGGAATGGGGAGGCCTCTGCTTGCCTCTCCCTCCTGTAGTTGAGACTGGTAGAGTACTGGAAACCAGTACCAGGAGTACTAGGATGTTATAATTAGTGGATTAGGAAGGAGGATAGATAAGTCTCAATGGCCAATATGGAAAGACACAGGCCTAAAATCAAATTGATTAATCAATGATTCATCTCTAGATTCTCCTAGACTGTGCACTTGTTGTGGGCGGGGATTTTCTCTCTTTATTGCTGTATTGCATGATCCCAAGTGCTTAGTACAGTGCTCTACACACAGTAAGCACTCAATAAATACAATTGAATGAATGAATGATCGAGTTAGAACAGATATTGTAGGAGTACGGATAGTTTCATCAGATTTTTTTCAAGGGAAAGAAGTGTTCCAGGCCTAGAAAGGATGACAGCTTAATTTTCCGAGGAATTCACGCATGTGTCAGGAAGATCTCAGTCAAAGCCTGCAAAGAAATCAGGAGACAAAGTCCTTGAAACCATCACCACATCATCATCCGAAGAAGGCCCCAGGAAACGTATGCGAAGCATTGTTAAGAAGGTTAGAGTTGTGGTGGAAATGACCCGTGACCCATAGTATGCAGGAGAAGAAATCACATGGTGGGAGCCACACAAATTGACCAGGGCTCCCCTTGAGCCAACCTCTGGGGCACAGCCATGTGGGAAGGATGCCCCCCACTCCCATGATGCCCAGACTCCCATCAGCCCCTGCTCCACTGGTAGTGTGAGGTCTGCTCAAGTTTTAGAAAGTTGTAAGCATCAATTCTGTAACTGCAGCTCTAATTTCTGGTACTGTTGGCTCAGTAGATTGATTTACACATAGTAAATACTCTTCCTAAAAATAAATACTGTTGCTAGTATTACTAAGCAAAACTGTGCCGGAAAGAGGCAGAAAGAGAGCAGATGGCTTAGTGGATTTCTGAGAGAGTCATCTCCCAAAGTGGAATCATGGTCTTTTTGTGGGTGTGTGAAATAGTGGAAGAAACAGACACTCCTAGAAGTTAATCCCTAGGGAATCCCCTAAGCAAGTAATACATTGAAAATCAATCCATAAACTAAGTTAAGTCAATTAATTAGCCACTCTATTGTTTTAAACATAAAACAGTTGTAGAATCATGACTATTCAGAGTAATAGGGGAATAACTGCAAACCACAGATAAAGGGCATTTGAATTCCATCTCATATTCTCTCAATTCCATCCCCTCAGGCCCATTGCATTGATGTACCTATCTACAAGTTAATTAATTTATTCATTTTGATGTCTGTCTCCCCCTCTAGTCTATAAATTCATTATGGGCAGGAAACGTATCTGCTAATTCTGTTTGTTGTACTCTCCCAAACACTCAGTACATAGTAAGTGCTCAATAAATACAGTTGATCGATTAAGTGTTCCACAAGGTCCTGATTCTGGGTTCATTATTAGAGAAACAGCGAGGCTCAGTGGAAAGAGCACGGGCTTTGGAGTCAGAGGTCATAGGTTCAAATCCCGGCTCGGCCACTTGTCAGCTGGGTGACTTTGGGCAAGTCACTTAACTTCTCGGTGCCTCAGTTACCTCATCTGTAAAATGGGATTAAGACTGTGAGCCCACGTGGGACAACCTGATTCCCCTGTGTCTACCCCAGCGCTTAGAACAGTGCTCGGCACATAGTAAGCGCTAACAAATACCGACATTATTATTATTATTCTTCTGGCTTTACACTCACTCTCTCCGACTTTTCCACTCTCTTGACTTCAAACCAACATCTCTATGCTGATATCGCCAAATCTATGTCTCTTACCCCATCCATTCCTCATCTTTAAAACATTTCTCTTCCAGGACATTTCTACTTGGCTATCCCATGGGCATCTCAAACACAGCATACCAAAAAATCTGAACTCACCTGTTTACCCTTAGTTTCGGATTTAGTGCTTTCATTACCAAAGCATTACTTATTTCATTCATAATTCATTCATTCATTCATTCATTCATTCATTCAATAGTATTTATTGAGTGCTTACTATGTGCAGAGCACTGTACTAAGTGCTTGAAAAGTACAATTCGCCAACAGGTAGAGACAATCCCTGCCCAGTAACGGGCTCACAGTCTAAACGATGGGAAGGAGGACCAGGAGAAGTCCTGGTCTGATTTTACTTTGGTTTTTTGTTCCTAGGAGTCCCCACTCTTATAAGTGCCCGATTTACCCCCAACCCCAGCTCCCATCCTCTATCTCCATGACGACGGAGCTGAGGCTCAGACGGTTGAACTAAAATGACACCAAGACAAGGCCGACAGCAGCAGCAAACAGCCCCTCTAGGCTAGCACACAAGCAAAGGTGACCCTTCCTCCTCGGTCAAGCAAACCTATCGTGCCGACCTGAAGCCTGGGTGGATGGAAAAAACTCACTGAGAGCTGTGAGGTGGGAAGGAGGTGGAGCAGGAGCCTCCTTCCCCTCCTCAGCACTTGGCCACAGGTCTGGGAGGGACCCTCTTCGGGAAGAGGGTCACGGGTAAAGGGAAAGAGGAAATGGCCTGGGCTTGAACGGTCTGCGTGAAGGGCCCTCAGCCCAACATGTCCAGTTCTGGGCTGGGCTGGGGGCCGCTGCCTGTGGTCCCTAGCCTCGGGCATGTTGTGATGTCCGGTTAATTGTCCGGACCCCAAGCTCCAGAAGCCGATAGGGCTTCGCATCCTGCACCAGGCCTGGTAGCCGTGGCCCGAGGGACGTCCGAAGACCCTTCCCGAAGGGATCGGCCACAATCCCAGCTGCCTCTCCTGCTGTCCCCACCCCTGGGGCCCTGGACTCCCTGTTGGCAGGACGGGAAATCCAGGATCACTGGAGAGGCCCAACCCGAGCCCTGCCCTTCCTGGACATTCTGGTGCAGGTCTGGCAGAAAGGCAAGGGAACTGAGCGGGCAGGCCTGCACGAATTTACTGGGGCCGGGACACTGCCCAGGCCAGGGAACAACAGATTGGAGCCTCACTCTTCCCAGGGGCTCGTGTCCGTGTCGACGGCTACACGGTTGTAAGCAGTGTGGCGCAGTTTCTCCTCACACACTTTGGCGCTGATGTAGTGGGGCGGGAAGAGGGTGCTGGAGCAGGTGGAAGACTCGGGTAAGGCATCTGTGTTCTCCAAGCCCAGCTTGTCTAGGTAAATGTAGATGTGGGCAGGCAGCTGGCTGTGGCCGGTGCCGGAATGCAGGGAGCGGCTACGGTGCTTGTTGGTGAAGTTGTTGAGAGCCTCCCGGAGATACTGCACCCGGGTGTCCGAAGGCTCGAAGTCCTCACAATGAGTGAGCTTCTTGAGGACCTCCATAGTTGGTATTTGTTAAGCGCTTACTATGTGCCGAGCACTGTTCTAAGCGCTGGGGTAGACACGGGAATCAGGTTGTCCCACATGGGGCTCACAGTCTTAATCCCCATTTTACAGATGAGGTAACTGAGGCACTGAGAAGTGAAGTGACTTGCCCAAAGTCACACAGCTGACAAGTGGCAGAGCCGGGGTTTGAACCCATGACCTCTGACTCTAAAGCCCGTGCTCTTTTCCACTGAGCCACGCTGCTTCTCTAGTGACCTCTAGTGACCTCGGCATCCCCACTCACCTTCTTCTCCAGTTCCTGCCACGTCAGGGGATCTTGCACAGCCTGGGGGACCACCTTCAGCAGGCCCGCCTGCATGGCCTCCACCTGGTCTTTGCTCATTTAACCCTCGCATCATCCCTGCGAGGTAGGGTCTGGTGGAGAAACTGAGTCACAGGGACGTTAAATGTCTTCCCCCAGAGCACACAATAGACAAGTGGCAGATACAGGACTAAAACTGGTCTTTCCACTTCCATTGCCTATGCCTCTGAAATCCACTCTTCCTCTAACTTTCCCATCTCTATCAATTAATCGGTGGTATTTTTTGAGTGCTAAGAGTACAATACAGTGGATACAATCCCAGGTCACAAAGTGTTCTCCATCCTCAGGGGGAGAGAGACATTGAAATGAATACAGATGGGGAATTGGCAAGGTAAAAGGTTTGTAAATAAGTATTATGGGACTGAAGGTGGGGTGAATATTCAGCATCTAAAGCTTGGTTTTGAAGGCGGAGAGGGTGGTCATCTCTCTGATGTGAAGGGAAAAGGAGTTCCACCCCAGAGGGAGTATGTGACCAAAAGATCAGCTGTGAGATGGACAATATCAAAGTACAGAGACTAGGTTGGTGTTAGAGGAATGTAAGGAGTAGGCTGGGTTGTAGTAATAGATCAGGATGGGAAGAAAGAGAATGGAAGGGAAGAAAGGAGCCCTCCTCCCTTGCTCCTGGGCATGAATTGCAGAACACTCCTGGCAGAAATCCATGTATTAGGCCGACCTTGTCTATCCTTGCCTGCTTTAACTCTGTCCTCTCCTCACTCATTCACTAAGTCACATTTATTGAGTGCTTACTGTGTGCGGAGTCCTATACCTTATCTCACCTTGGCTTCACGGACTCTGTCCTCTCCTGGTTCTCCTCTTACCTCTCTGGCCGATCATTCTCAGTCCCCTACGCTGGAGCCTCCTCCCCCTCCCATCCTTTAACTGTTGGAGTTCCTCAAGGGTCAGTTCTTGGCCCTCTTCTGTTCTCCATTTACACTCACTCCCTCGGTGAACTCATCCGCTCTCACGGCTTTGACTACCATCTCTACGCAGATGACACGCAGATCTACATCTCCGCCCCTGTCCTCTCCCCCTCCCTTCAGGCTCGCATCTCCTCCTGCCTCCGGGACGTCTCCACCTGGATGTCGGCCCGCCACCTAAAACTCAACATGAGCAAGACTGAGCTCCTCATCTTCCCTCCCAAGCCCGGTCCGCTCCCAGACTTCTCCATCACCGTGGATGGCACGACCATCCTTCCCGTCCCGCAGGCCCGCAATCTCGGTGTCATCCTTGACTCGTCCCTCTCGTTCACCCCACACATCCTATCCGTTACCAAGACCTGCCGGTTTCACCTCTACAATATCGCCAAGATCCGCCCTCTCCTCTCCACCCAAACGGCTACCTTACTATTGCGGGCTCTCGTTATATCCCGGCTAGACTACTGTGTCAGCCTTCTCTCTGACCTCCCTTCCTCCTCTCGCCCCGCTCCGGTCTATTCTTCACTCCGCTGCCCGGCTCATCTTCCTGCAGAAACGATCTGGGCATGTCACTCCCCTTCTTAAACAACTCCAGTGGTTGCCTATCGACCTCCGCTCCAAACAAAAACTCCTCACTCTAGGCTTCAAGGCTCTCCATCACCTTGCCCCTTCCTACCTCTCCTCCCTTCTCTCTTTCTACCGCCCACCCCGCACGCTCCGCTCCTCTGCCGCCCACCTCCTCGCCGTCCCTCGGTCTCGCCTATCCCGCCGTCGACCCCTGGGTCACGTCCTCCCGCGGTCCTGGAACGCCCTCCCTCCTCACCTCCGCCAAACTGATTCTCTTTCCCTCTTCAAAACCTTACTTAAAAATCACCTCCTCCAAGAGGCCTTCCCAGACTGAGCCTCTTCCCCCTCTACTCCCTCTGCCATCCCCCCTTTACCTCTCCGCAGCTAAAGCCTCATTTTCCCCTTTTCCCTCTGCTCCTCCACCTCTCCCTTCCCATCCCCACAGCACTGTACTCGTCCGCTCAACTGTATATATTTTCGTTACCCTATTTATTTTGTTAATGAATTGTACATCGCCTTGATTCTATTTAGTTGCCATTTTTTTTACGAGATGTTCTTCCCCTTGACGCTGTTTAGTGCCATTGTTCTTGTCTGTCCGTCTCCCCCGATTAGACTGTAAGCCCGTCAAACGGCAGGGACTGTCTCTATCTGTTGCCGACTTGTTCATCCCAAGCGCTTAGTACAGTGCTCTGCACATAGTAAGCTCTCAATAAATACTATTGAATGAATGAATACTTCGTGCTTGGGAGTGAACAATACTACGATATACAGACACATTCCCTGCCCACAGCAAGCTTACAATCTAGAGTGGGGGAGACAGACATCAATACAGATAAATAAAATTACAGATGTGGACATAAGTGCTTTGGGGTTGGGTGTCCTCCCCCGGCAATATATTTCTCCATCCTTATCGACTCCCATGCCCAATGCCTTCCCCCGTATTTGAAGATATTTCATTTCTTCCTCCTGCATCTCTTGCCCGTGAGGATGGGCCTCACACTTTCTTTATAAAATCGAAACCCTCAGGTGTAATTTTTCCTAAAGTCTCCCGTGCTTCGTTTCAGTCCATCCCGCCACCTGCCCCTTCTTCAAACTCTCCCAACTTTCCCAGGAGTATCCCAAGAGGAGATCTCCCTCCTCTGCTAAAAATCTACCTCTTCCACCTCCACCTCTGGCCCTATCCCTTCACACCACATCAAAGCACTTGCCTCTTCCTTCTTCGCTCCCCAACTGGGAATGTGGACCGGGAATGTGTCTCTTGTTGTACGTCACTCTCCCTAGTGCTTGGTACAGTCCTCTGCACACAGTAAGCACTCAATAAATACAGTCACTCACCCTATCCTCCCTGGACGACCGCTTCAGCCTCCTTGCTGACCTTCCAGCCTCCTGTCACTCCCCACTCCAGTCCATACTTCACTCTGCTGCCCGGCTCATTTTTCGACAGAAACGCTCAAGGACGTGTCACCCCATTCCTCAAAAAACTCCAGCGGTTGCTCATCCACCTTTGCACGGCATAGTGGTTAGAGCAGGGACAGGGAGTCACAAGGTCGTGGTTTCTAATCCTTGCCCTGCCACTTGCCTGCTGTGCAACTTTGGGCAAGTCATTTCACTTCTCTTTGCCTCAGACGCATCATCTGTCCCATGTGGGACCGGGACTGTGTCCAGTCCAATTTGCTTCTATCCATGCTTAGTACGGTGCTTGGAACATAGTAAGCACTCAACCAATAGTACAATCATTATTATTATCATTATCAGCCAAAAACTCCTCACCATTGGCTTCCAAGCACTCCACCACCTAGCCCCCTCCGACCTCCCCTTGCTACTCTCCTTCTACAATCCAGCCTGCACACTTCACTACTCTAATGTCAGCCTTCTCACCGTTCCTTGATCTTGCCAGTCTCGCTGCCGACCCCTCGCCCACATCCTGAAATGCCCTCCCTCCTCAAATTCTGACGGACAATGACTCTGCCCCTCTTCGAAGCCTCACTGAAGGCACATTGCCTCCAAGAGGCCTTCCCAGATTAAGCCCCACTTTTCCTCAGCTCCCACTCCCTTCTACGTCATCCTGATTTGTTCCCTTGGCTCTTCCTTCGACCTTTCAGCATTTACATCCATATCTATAATTTATCTATTTGTATTGATGTCTGTCTCCCCTCCTCTAGACTGTAAGCTCGCTGTGGATGGGGAATGTGACCGTTTATTGTTGTAGTGTACTCTCCCCAGCACTTAGTACAGTTTTCTGCGCAAAGTAAATGCTCACAAGTACAACTGAACGATAGAATGAAAGAAATATGATTGTTTGATTGACTGACTGACTGATTGAATGAATGAATTGGAGTCATAGGACCTGGTTTCAAATCCCATCTTGCTATTTGTCTGGTCTTTGACTTTGCGCAAGTCACAGCTTCCCTGTGCCTCATTACCTCATCTGTAAAGTGAGGATTAAGCATGTGAGCCCCGAGTGGAAACAGGGACTGTGCCCTAACTTTGATCATCTTGTATCTTAACCCAGCATTTAGAAAGGTGGCTGGGACCATAGTGCTTAGAAAATACCATTTAAAAGAAAGATTTCATTTAATAATAATAATGTTGGTATTTGTAAGCGTTACTATGTGCAAAGCACTGTTCTAAGTGCTTAGGGGATACAGGGTGATCAGGTTGTCCCTCATGGGACTCACAGTCTTCATTCCCCATATTCCAGATGAGGTAACTGAGGACCCAGAGAAGCTAAGTGACTTGCCCAAAGTCACACAGCTGACAAGTGCAGACCGGGATTAGAACCCATGACTCTGACTTCCAATCCAGGCTCTTTCCACTGAGCCATGGCTGCTTCTAGGTCCCCCTCCGTGTTTCATCTAAACCATGCCCTGGGCGAACGCATTCACTCTCCTGGCTTCAACTACCATTTCTATGCAGATGATTTCCAAATTGCATCTCCAGGCCTGATCTCTTTCCTTCTCTGCAGTCCTCAACATTTATTTCTGCCTTCAGACACCCCTACTTGGGATATCCTGATGACATCTCAAACTTAGCATCTCCAAGACAGAACTCCTCATCTTCTCACCCAAATTCTGTCTTCAGCCTGGCTTTCCCATCACTGTAGACGACACCCCATCCTTCCTCCCTCCCACACCCATAACCTTGTTATTATCCTTCGACTATCGTGCTCTCATTCGACCCAGATATTCAATCTGTCACCAAATCCTGTTGGTTTCGCACTCTCCAATTCCTGTTTAAAATCTACTCTTCCTTTTCTAATCGTCAACTACTACTATGTTGATCCAAGCACTTTTCCTACCCTGCCTTAACTATCGTATCGGCCTCCACATTCACCTCCATGCCTCCTTTTTCTCCCACTCCAGTGTCTAAGTTAGTCTTCTGCCCAGATCAGTTTCTTATAAAAAAAAATTCTTTGCATCTTCACACTTCTTGAGAACCTCCAGTCATTGCTCATTTACCTCTGCATCAAACAGAAACTCCTTACCTTTGGCTTTGAAGCACTCAATCACCTCCCCTCTTACATTCATTCAGTAGTATTTATTGAGCACTTACTATGTGCAGAGCACTGTACTAAGTGCTTGGAATGGACAATTTGGCAACAGATAGAGACAATCCCTGCCCATTGATGGGCTTACCTCGCTGATCTACCACAGCCCAGCCAGCACACTTTGCTCCTCGCCTTACTCACTCGGCCATCTTTCTCACTTTGTTCCAATCTTGTCTATCCTGCCTCTGACCCCTTTTCTCTGTCCTTCTCCTGGCCCGGAGCTCCCCCCAGTCCATATATGGTAGACCACCACTCTCCCCACCTCAAAGCCTTATTAACGTTGCATCTCCTCAGTGAGGCCTTCCCCATTAAGCCCTCTTTTCCCCAACCCCCTCTCCGTTCTGCATCATCTATTCACTTGGACTCTTTGCGGACTCAATGTACAGCCTGCTCTCAGCCTCACGGCACTTACATATGTATCCATAAATTATTTATATTAATGTCTGTGTCCTCCACGCTAGACTTTAATTAAGCTCGTTGTGGGTCAAGAACATGTCTGCCGACTGTGTTGCATCGTATTCTCCAAGGACTTAATGCAGTGCTCTGCACAGGGTAAACCCTCAGTAAGTATCATTCATCGATACATCGGACCAGTGTTCCATCTAGGCTACTTTTCTGTGGCCAGATAGAGATGCCAGAGGTTGCCCAGCGGAACAATATAATGGTTTTTTGCCTTGACAGTCGATCCTATCATGGAGGATGGAGCTTCTACCATCCCTTACTTTTCTCTTTAATATTTGATTGTTATGACCTTGTGTCCATGAATTTATTCAAATGTTCGCGGAAACCAGAGCTGCATTTGATCTGCACAGTTTCCGGTGATGATGAATATCGTAGGTTTGCCTCCTGTTTGGGAGACATTTGAAGAAGAGAGACTCCTGTGATAATAGAGAAGCAGCATTGCCTAGTGGATAGAGAACGGGCCTGGGAGGCAGCAGGACCTGAGTTCTAGTCCCAGCTCCACTACGTTTCTGCTGTATGTCCCAGGGCAAGTCACTTCACTTCTCTATTCCACAGTTATCTCATGAAAATGGGGATTAAGCCTGTGAGCCCCTTGGGGGACAGGAACTGTGTCCAACCCTATTTGCTTGTATCCGCCACAGCTCTTAAAACAGTGCCTGGCACATAGTAAGTGCTTAACAAATACCGCGGTTATTGTCATTATTATTATTATTAGCAGTAGGAGTCATTGACTACTACTAGTCTTTGAATAGAGACTAGTAGTGATTGAATAAGGATAGCTCAGACCAAGTAGTTTGAGAAAAGTGTAGCACAGAAGAAAAAGTGAAAAGAGTAGCAAGCACTGGAGAGAACAAATGTGACGGAGCGATAAAGAGCAGTCTTTGTGGGTTCTGGATGAAGAAACGGTCGCTTACCACGTAGCGGGTTTATCTGACCCTCTTGCATGCTCCAATTAAAAAAAACCCTCACCATTAGGAATGTCAGCTTTGAGCAGGAAGGTCAACTGTGTGGGTGGAGTGTGCATGTGTGTTTTGGAATTGAGTGAATGACGTTTCCAGATTTCCACTCTCCACCTTCTTCAAGATGTTATGAAACTCCGTCATTTTACATATCCTTTTGTATACTCTCCTGCATGTCCTCTGGGCTCTAATCTGATATGTGCCTTCATTCCTAAGTTTTCTTTTCTGTTGTGATTTTCCTTGACAAAATAAAGCTAGCAAAAATATACTTCCTTCAAGTAAATATCTTTAAATTCTACAATAGATTTAAATCATATTTATAAATTACTTATTTATTCCTATTAATGTCTGTCTCCCCCTCTAAGATCACTTGGTTCAGGGACCACGTCTGCTAATTCTGTTGTGTTGTACCCTACCAAAAGCTCAGTGCAGCACTCTACACGTTATAAGAGCTCGATAAATACGATCGATCAATTGATCAACTGGAGTACCATTTGTTCTTCCTCAGTCTATCTCTGCACTTCTCTGTGGCCTTTCTTCACGTTTTTAGGACCCACTGTTGCGAGACATCAGACACACAGTAACGTGCAAAGAATTAAGAATGTTTCACCTCCTAAACTAAGTGATGTATAAATCACTCAGTTACAATGTTTTAAAAGGTTACTCAATAAATTGAGAATATTTACATTCTGTAGAGTTGCAATTCGGGCCTCTGCTGGTTTTAACTAATTACTTTCGTGCCTCGAGGGAACTCTGCTGCTGCTTTTAGGGATCTCACAGTGAGAGTGCTGACTGCTGCAATGTGTTGAAAATGCTAACAGCCTATGAGACTCTTAGTATTCGTAAGGAATGGACATGATCAACTCTTAAAATGGAAGCTGCTTGCATTAAACGTGACTGGAATTTTTAACCTCCCTTTTTGGGACTGTCATAGCTAACAAATACTATTTCAATCAAAAATAACATTTTTACACAGTTAAAGGTCTGTGTGTGTCAAGTATGTTTAATTTTCTTGTTGACATTTTAGCATTCTGTTAAGATAAGCACTCCTTGAATTTTCTTTTCCCTGGCTCTACTCTGCTACCTATTCTCACGGGGCCCAGGTCCCCACGTGAGAACAGAAGGCTGGAAATAAATGGTCAGGAAAACCAGTCATCCTTTTTACGTTGAACCTTGTGAACACGGCACTGATAGGAAGATAGTCCATTAGTTGACGTAGAAACCCAATGAAACTGAAAATGAAACTGAAAATTCTCGTTGCACCTCCCTCCCGTACCCACTCACACTTAGCTGCTCTCCAGGGGTGTGGTACATTCTAGCTAGCGCCTCAAAGGGGAAAGTGAGTCGTGCTGTTAGACAGTAAGGTCGCTGGCCCACCTGCAGCTGGGTGAGCCGTTCCCATGCTCTCCCTGCTCCCGATCTCGGAGGGCCAGATACATGAGGGGTGGCAAGCTGCCCCTCTCCCGGGACACAGAGGTTCCCGTGGTTCCCCGCTCTAGCTGATGAAGGAATCAACTGACAGCGGCATGCTACCCTCCAAACTTCTGGAACGCTGAGGTGCTCCTCGGTATAGCCACAGCTGGGACTTCTGGGACTGCCAGTCTGAGCTGGGAGGAGTCCCAAAATTCTTCTGCTCTTACTACGATTGTCTTTGTCTTTCTTTACCAGTCTGTTGTCAACCTGCCTTAATTTTTAGATGGCAAGCCTCCTTGAGGCCAGGGACCTTGTATATATCTCATCTATGTATTTCTTTTCCAGAGCTAAGTTTGGGGTGTCACACGTATTATTAATGGCATTTATTTGGTGCTTATTATTAAAATTCACCCCCTCCCCTCGCAAAAATTCCCAGAGCATTCTTGGGGATGGCGAGTTTCTCTGCCAGCAGTGGAAGAGCGTCGGGGCAGATATGTTGAGTCGAGATTAAATTCTCTTCAGGATTGTGCAAAGAGAAATTCAAGACTTGGGCCTTCCTGTTGGTTTCACCAGAGGAATTTCATGTAATGATGTATTTCTGTCTGCCTCAGCTATACTCAGAGTTAATCTGAAATTAGGGCAAAGTAATTTGGTCATGATCCTAATTAGGGGGTTATTTTTGACAAAAGCTTATTTCCTGAGCTCTTCTTCAAGGAAAGAACTCAGGAAGCCACATAGCCAAAGAACCAGCTGTCTGATTTCTGTTAACCCGCTCTTCTACTTGACCTTGACAGCCTTGAACCTCAGTAGCATGAAATATTACCTTTCATCTTGCGAACCTTGATATTATTATTTTCTCTCATCATCCTTTCTAATTAGTAAAGTTTTTGGAAATCTGGTTCAGCCATTACTGGGGTGTAGAAAGACCTCACAATTGGATCCTAGGTGGAGTTCCTAATTCCATATCTTCAATAGCCCTGAATATAAGATGACCAATTCCAGTCTTAATTTAGAGATATACGGCTTAGGTATTTCTGAATTTGACCCGCGGAGGCTAAAATCTAATGCTTGCCCTCCATTCTACAGCCTCCATACCAGGGTAGCCCTCTTTCCATGTGCAGGAACTAGTAGTGACCCTTACTTCAGTGGAAATAGAATAATTGGGTGGTCCCTCCATGGTATCTTGCATGAGAAGCAGCGTGCTCAGTGGAAAGAGCCACCAGCTGGGGGTCAGAGGTCATATGTGCGAATCCCTCCTCTGCCACTTGTCAACTGGTCTGACTGTGGGCAAGTCACTTAACTTCTCTGGGCCTCAGTTTTCCTCATCTGTAAAATGGGTATGAAGACTGTGAGCCTTCACGTGGGACAACCTGATTACCTTGTATCTACCCCAGTGCTGAGAACAGTGCTTATCAGTGTTTAACAGAATAGTTTAACAGTGTTTAACAGTGCTTAACAGAATAGTACGCGCTTATCAAATACAACATTATTATCTTCAGCCGGCAAACAAGTAGGCCTGCTGCCTCTCTTCCCTCAGCATCTCCCACTCCGTCCTCCCACCGTCCTCTGGACTTTCCTCTCCACCCTCTCTTGGACCTTCAAAATGATCACTCTGTGGCTCCCGGACCCTCCCCGACTCTCCATTGCTTAGAATGTGGCCTTCCATCCCTTTGGTCCCATTGTGGTCCCATTTAAAGTTGTTCACCATCCCTTGTTCACTACAGTATGCAGGACCACCATTGCTAAGAGGATGGGACAGGGGCCAAGCCAGGGGTGGAATGAAAGATAGCTCCCTCTCTGACTTCTGTCCCCCTACCCGGGTCACCCAGGCCCCTATATCAATTTCCCCCCTCTCCCTTCCCCTCCCCTCAGCACTGTGCTCATTTGTGTATATTTCTATTACCCTATTTATTTTGTTAATGAGTGGCCATCCCTTGATTCTATTTATCATGATTAAGTGTTTTGTTTTTATCTGTCTGTCTCCCCCGATTAGACCGTGAGGCCCATCAATGGGCAGGGATTGGTGCTCTATCTGTTGCAGAATTGTCCATTCCAAACACTTAGTACAGTGCTCTGCACATAGTAAGCGCTCAGTAAATACTATGAATGAATGAAAGGACTGCCAGTTGTGTGGAAAGGGAGACCAGCCGGGGGGGATGGCAAAGGGATGATGACAGCACTTCCTTCTAAACTTCTATCCCCTCACCCGGCTAGTCCAGGCCCCCATGGCGAGTGGCAGGCAACGATAGGGGCTACGGTTGGAAAAGGTGGACTGACCAGGGGCAATTTAAAAAGTTATCTGCAGCAGCTTTGCATTTTCAGGGGATCGGAGAGTACAGGGGAGCCACAGGGCAACAGGGAACTATTTACTGGGGGAAGAGGGGAACATTTCAGAAAAGTGGGGTAGAGTAGGAGAGGCTGAGGGGTGGGGAGATGGCCAAGTTATTTGATCACCAGGCCTGGACACCAGGATGGGGACAACATAAGTGGTTCATCTCTGCAGAAATAGTAATCGACCTTGCTCTCATGAAATCATCTGAAGCAGCAGGGCGTAGTGGATCGATCAAGGGCCTGGAAGTCAGAAGGTTACGGGTTCTAATTCCAGCTCCGCCTCTTGTCTGCTGCATGATCTTGGGCATACTCGGCTCCTCTGGTGCGAACCTTCTCGCTGTGCCTCGATCTCGCCTATCTCGCCCATCGACCCCTGGGCCCCACATCCTACTTCTGGCCTGGAATGCCCTCCCTCCTCAAATCTGCCACACAATCACTCTTCCCTCCAATCTAAGCCCTACTGAAGCCGCACCTCCTCCAAGAGGCCTTCCCAGATTAAGCCCCGTTTTTCCTCAGCTCCCTTCCACGTCACCATGACCTTCTCCCTCTACTCTTCCCCCTTCTCCCCACTCCACAGCACTGATGTATATATTCATATATCTATAATTCCATTATTTTTATTGACACCTCTTTACTTGTATTGATCTGTCTCCCACCTTTTAGACTGTGAGCCTGTTGTGAGCATGCATTATCTCTCTTTATTGTCATATTGTACTTTCCAAGCACTTAGTAGAGTGCTCTGCACGCCGTAAGCGCTTAACAAATACCAACATTATTATTATTAATAGAGTGATAAGGAGAGATGGTCCCCATCCACAGCTGTGACATGCTTCTTCCGAGTATCTCCTTATCACCAATTCACTGCATTAACTTCCCGCCTCTGAGCGTCTACTCAGTGTGGTTTCAGAGCCCTGGCCCTCTGGGATGTCATCTCCACAGGCTAAATAATAATAATAATAGTGATGATGTTGGTATTTGTTAAGCGCTTACTATGTGCAGAGCACTGTTCTAAGCCCTGGGGAAGATAGAGGGTCATCAGGTTGTCCCACGTGAGGCTCACAGTCTTAATCCCCATTTGACAGATGAGGGAACTGAGGCACAGAGAGGTTAAGTGAATTGCCCACAGTCACACAGCTAAACAACTCACTTTATCCAGCCAGTCCAAATGGTTACCTCTTGGACTGTGAGCCTCCTGTGGGAGAGGGACTGTGTCCAACCACATTACCTTGTATCCCACAGCATTTAGTCAAGCGGTGGCACATAGTATGTGCTTAACAAACATTAAGATGAAGGTGATGATGATGATGATGATGATGATGACTACCACTAATAGTAGAGGCTGAGAAGCAGCGTGGCTCAGTGGAAAGAGCCCAACCTTGGGAGTCACAGGTCATGGGTTTTAATCCTGGCCCCGCCACCTGGCAGCTGTGTGACTTGGGGCAAGTCACTTCACTTCTTGGGACCTCATCTGTAAAATGGGTATTAAGACCATGAGCCTCATGTGGCACAACCTGATTACCCTGTGTCTATCCCAGCGCCTAGAACAGTGCTCGGCACGTAGTAAGTGCTTAGCAAATACCAACATTATTATTAAGGGAGGGGAAACTGAGGTAAACTCTGCTCAAAGTGAGAGAAATACTGGTGCTATGATTCATTAGCTCTGTTCGGAATAGTCTTTTAGGCAAAAGTTTCATAAGGAACATGAGATAAGGAATAAAAAGTTGCCGGGAATCACAGACATTAACCATAACGACACAACATGGCCTTTTAATGTCCTTTTTAATGTCTTTTTTAATGTGCTCAGACTTTGGGTTCCACATTGGCCTTTTTGGCGCCCCACACATTCATAGGGGAATTTCGCCAGCAGTGGTGAATTCTTTAAATGCTGTGGAAGGAGTGTGTGTCTATTTGTGCGTACAAATGTGTGTGTTCATTCATTCATTCATTCATTCAATTGTATTTATTGAGCATTCTTGTGCAGAGGACTGTACTAAGTGCTTGGGAGAGTATAATGCAACAATAAACAGACACATTCCCTACCCACAACAAGCATACAGTCTTGAAGGGGGGAGATGGACATCCATATAAATAAATTACAATGTGTGTGTGTCTGTGAATGCATATATTTATGAGTCTTTCACTATATATATGTATACTTTATATGTATATAATGCATGGTTTTATTCCTTAAACAGATAATATTAAGAAAATCTCTCCAGAGTGAGTTCAGCATCTATGGCTAGCTCCTCGGTTGCCAACTTCTCTAGCGACAAGTGAGTTCGTGAAAATTCACGAACGCCTTGGATAATTCAGGTGTGTTTAAATTGAGCCTTAATAAGTAAATGCCATCATTAACTTTTAATTAAGCACAGTGGAATTAATGATTAATGAGTCAACACCTTATTTTTTAAATTAAGCACACCTGAATTATTTTATGAAGTTCACAAAGTTTCAAAGCGTGGCTGAATTTCTGGGAAATCTCTGAAGTAAATTTTTAAGCAAGAGGTGAAGGTTCAGCAAATATCTACCAACCATCTTGTCTCCAAACAAGTTGGAAAGGAATGAATCTCTGACAGCAATAAGATACCAGATTCACTCTTTTGAGAGCAAAGGAAGCCTATTCAGCTTTAGAGAGCTACCCGGAACTAGGAGCAGTAAAAATTCGAATATCACCCCTATTGCGTAATTTAATATTTTTATCAACCCTACCCTCTGAACGTAAAAACTCAATTATCAAGCCTACCGTGTAATTTAATATTTTTGTCAACCCAACCCCTCCGTACCTTAGTTCATGGAACTTCAGAACATTAGAAGACTTGAGTACAATTTTCGTGCCCGAGTTCCGAGGACTGGCAGCTACTCTTTACATATTCTTGGTGAACTGAAAGGTCCATTTGCTAACTCTTTTGATTTCAGGAGAAACTATTAATAGCCTTGAAAACCTGGTGAATTGAACGCGAACATTTGAAAGAAGTACAGAATTAGAAAGACCTAACGTAGACCAGGTCTAGTAACAGGGTGGCCGAATGGAGAGAGGACAGAACTGCTCTGCTGCTGCTCTCTTCCCTGCTGTGTGATGATAAGCAAGTCACAACCTCCCTGTACTTCGATTTCCTCATCTGTAAAATGGGGATTAAATATCTCTTCTCTCTCCATTGTCAACTGTGAGTCCCATGTGGGACGGGAACTGTGTCGGACCTGATTGTTCTGTAGCAACCTCAACACTCAGTATGGAGGTTGACGTGCAGTAAGCCCTTAGCAAATACCATAATTAACATTCTTCTAAGGTTTTCCATTCTATTTCTTAACTTTAGAGCGTATTTACTGAAATATTTACAGGAATGCCAAGAAGATATCAACGGATCAATGGACCAGAAGTGAGAAAAAGGATCAGTGGCATCTCAGATCTGCAAATATTTGTATTTCTTATCGATAAGAATACATAATAATAATGTATAATTTTATTATGTAATAATATTATACTATATACGAATAATATATGGTTATGGTTATTATAATATATAATTGGATGCAATTAGAAAGATTTCTCACAGCTCATAGTTTAACCATAATCATTAAAATGTCTTTTTTTGTGTGTCTCTAAAGGAAAACCACTGCCGGCGAATAAAAATCCTAGGTGACTGTTACTATTGTGTATCAGGATTGACCCAACCCAAAACAGACCATGCTCATTGCTGTGTGGAAATGGGGTTGGATATGATCGACACCATCACGTAAGTACCATTCGGGTATATTTATTGAGTGCTTACTGTGTGCAGAGAGCTGTACTGAGCGTGTGTTGAATTTGAATCCTGAAGCCCTCATTGAAAGGCAGAGGATTCCCGTTGATTTTTTTGATTAATTTGTTTTCAAGAGAGGGTTCAGGTCCACTGGATCCATTCCCCCTTTTATTCTACTAAAAGTATTTTACTATTTATGATGATGTATTTTTCCACCCCAGTGCTTAGAACAGTGCTTGGCACATAGTAGGTGCTTAACAAATACCATTATCATTATTATTTGTTCTGTATGAACTGTTATTGTTAACCATTTTGGGTGACATGATATTTGTGGAACACTGGGACTCGGATGCCCCAAATTCACTCTTTTTCATGTCCACTGAGACAGACAGGGAAACGAGTGTGTGAAAAGTAGAAGACCGTCCGAAAAATTCCCGAGCATTTGGGATTGAACAAACTCCAAGCCCTAAACGTGCTTGGAAGCCTGAGGGCCCGAGTCTAATTCAAGCCTGTATACTCTTTTTCAATGCTTAGTCCAGTGCTCTGCGGAGACTGAGCACTTCATAAATACTATTACTACTAAAGTGAGTAAAAGGATTTCAGTGCAAGGAAGGCTTAACGATTTAGCCAGGATAGTTACATAGTTACAAAACTTGGATCTGGGAAAAATAGGATGTAAAGTCGACATTTTATTAAAGCACCCGTTATCAGGTGATGTATTTTCACTACTCTCTTTTCCGTCCTTTTTCTGGTGTACGTGACATAATAGTAGTAGGAGCTGCTCTTCCTGTGGGATGGGAAGGATGGTTGTCTACCGGGATGGGAAATTCATTCATTCAATAGTATTTATTGAGCACTTACTATGTGCAGAGCACTGTACTAAGAGCTTGGAATAGACAATTCAGATCTGGGGGAGGAGTGAGCCTTAGGGGGAATGATGAAGGCCTTCTGTTTTAGACACGTTGTGCTGGAAATACTAACAGATCATCAAAGTGCAGATGTCCTGGAGGCAAGAGAAAACAAGAGAAGCAAGGTTCTAATCCCGGTCTCGCCACTTGTCTGCTGCGGGATCTTGGGCCAGTCGCTTCACTTCTCTGTGCCTCAGTCACCTCATCTGGAAAATGGGGATTAAGGCTTGAGCCCTATGGAGGACAAACGGATTACCTTGTATCCATTCCAGTGCTTAGAACAGTGCTTGGCATAGAGTAAGCGCTTAACAGATACCATAAAAAAAGGGAGAAGGTGCCGGATTGTTGGGCAGCTGAGAGAGCTGGGCTAGAGAGAGAGAGATTTGGGAGTCAGCCACGTAGAGAATATCAGGCTGGAGAGATATGATTGTCCTTCAGACTCGTTCTTAAGAGTTCAAATGGCAAACATTGAATTTTCTGAGACAGCTAAAAACTTGCTTGGATGAGTGGCAGTTTATGAAATCAGCATATTGCCTGTCAAGATTCTGTAACTTATACAAATGTCTTTCAAACTTCACCCGCTGAAGAGTATTCAGACCTTGGATTTTTGGGAATAGTTGCTTTTTCCTAAATTGTTTTTATCTGTCAAAATTCACAGAAAGATATTTCAGGACTTATTCACTTAAATGGAGGCTTCCCTTTCTTGATCTGGCATATTGGAAGTTATGCCTGTACCTTGTCAAGAATGGACCGATTAGACCCGATTTCTGGCAAAGCCATTTCCTCCTGCTAGCGTCACCCCATCCCATCTGCTTTCTTTCACTCAGAGTTGGAAGAGAATATCTCCAAAGCCACGAAAGAAACGAAAAGCCAGGGCAAGGTAGCCAGATTAGCCAGAACAGATCTCATTTCAGGGCATTTGAAAGTGTTTTGAACTTGCGTAAAAGTGTCTCTAAAAACCCAGGAAATGTCGGACTAATCACAGCTCAATGAAGAGCACTGGGGGAGAGGGAAAAACATTCTTGGCTGTTCAGTCATGTCATCAGCACCAGGCAGGCGGGAATAAAGAGATGGGGTAGAGACGGGATTGAGTGTAGAGGCTGCCTGCCCCACTTCCGACCAACCTCCCACCTGTCGGGCAGGGGATGAATCCATAGGAAGGGCTCCTATCCTCTACATCTTTGCTCTTTCCCGACTTCCAGGTGGGAGCATGGCCTTCCACTCAGATTAGAAACCTGCCTCCAAGTTCCTGCTTGCCATTCTCGGGCCGCTCCCTCCTCCCCCCACCGACTGCTCTCCTTCTACAGGGAGCTCGGCAAATGCCTCTTCCCTGGAACAATCTTCGAGTCTGCCCTGATCACGCCAGTGGTGGCTGGAGAGAGGAAAAGAGGAGGGAGAGGGACGGAGGAGGGGGCGAGCAGGCTGCCATCACCTCCTTCACCCTAGAAACGGCATGATGGTCAGCATATTGAAGAAGAAAGGCTGAAGATACAATCACGGTCATCATCCGGGCATCCCACTGCTTTCCATCGTCGGCAGAGTTCTGACCAGAGGACTCCTGGATCAGTTCCTAAAGAATATCATCGCTTGAACCTTCCTGGAGCTGGTCATTCATTCAGTTATTCATTCATTCAGTGGTTACCATGTGCAGAGCACTCTACTAAGCACTTGGGACCATTCAGTTCACCAATATGCAGACACAGTCCCTGCCTGCAGTGAGCTGCCAGTCTAGAGGACGAGTTTTCAGTCTAGAGGGATGGATTCATTCATTCTCTCAGTTGTATTTATTGAGCGCTTACGGGGTGCAGAATACTGTACAAAATGCTCAGGAAAGTACACTATTACAGTAAACAGATACATTACCGGCCCAAAATGAGCTTACAGTCTAGAGGGGCGAGAAAGACATCAATACAAATTAATCAATTACAGGTAGGAACATAAGGGCTGTGGGGCTGGGAGCGAGGAAGAGCAAAGGGAACAAAGCAAGGGGACACAGAAGGGAATGGGGGAAGAGGAATAATAATAATGATAATGTTGGCATTTGTTAAGTGTGTTCTAAGTGCTGGGGGGATCAAAGGTGATCAGCTTGTCCCACATGGGGCTCACAGTCTTAATCCCCATTTTGCAGATGAGATCACTGAGGCACAGAGAAGTGAAGTGACTTGCCCAAAGTCACACAGTTGACAAGCGGCAGAGCCGGGATTCGAACCTTGACCTCTGACTCCCAAGCCCGGGTTCTTTCCACTGAGCCATGTTAGGAAAAGGGGGACCTAGTCAGGGAAGGCCTCTTAGAGGAGATGTGCCTTCAATAAGGCTCTGAAAGGGGAGAGTCATTGTCAGATTTGACGAGAGAGGGCATGACTTCACTTTGGAATAAAGTACAATGCACATAATTTCATTTGTGAGATGGAGAAAAGAGCAGGGGACAACTCCAAGGTCTCTCCATGGAGGTTGGTAGCCCCTCTGATGAGGGAATCAGCCGAGATCTAGCATGAAAGTGGATGGAAAGGCAGTTTTTACCTCTCCTAATTCTGACCATTCTGTGAGGGGCCTGCCGGTAGTGGCTAGAAGTATACCAAACCCTATTTTATTCCTGGATGATTCCATTTTTAGATACTGCAAAGTGGGGGAGTCTCTCCCATAAGAGGACTAGAAACAAATTAGCTGGAAAGATCCTGTAAAGTTTGAAGGAAAATTCCTATACCCCAACTTTTACACTCAGGTTGCCTTGAGAAAAAAGGAAATCCACCAGAGAAAATATGCTTTTTGTCGTCAAGAAACAAATTAAGAGAATAGCATTCTAATATCAAAGTATATTTTGGGAAAATGTATGTTTTTTTTTCAGGAAGTATTACTGAATGAAATATAAATGAAATGAGGTGGTTAATTAGTAAAATACTGATGTGCAGTAACTTGGATTGACCACAGATACTCTGCTGAATTGGAAGTCACTCATGATAGTGAGAACCGAAGCATGTGGCTGGAGAGCCCTGAAAAGACCACTTAATAATAATAATAATAATAATAATAATAATGTTGGTATTTGTTAAGTGCTTACTATGTGCAGAGCACTGTTCTAAGCACTGGGGGAGATAAAGGGTAATCATGTTGTCCCACATGAGGCTCACAGTGAATCCCCATTTTCCAGATGAGGTAACTGAGGCCCAGAGAAGTGAAGTAACTTGCCCACAGTCACTCAGCTGACAAGTGGCAGAGCTGGGATTCAAACCTTGACCTCTGACTCCCAAGCCTGGGCTCTTTCCACTGAGCCACGCTGCCACATAAAACCACACTTTATGACTGTGGGCATCTAAGGAATTAAGTAACGAAATACATATAAGATATGCAAGACTGAATTAAGCGATAAACCGGATACTGCTTCGGCCTTAAAACAACATCTCACTTTGACCACACTGAAGCAAGGTGGCCTAGAGGAAAGGAAAGGGAATCAGAGGATTTGGGGCTCTCCATATTAATCCCAATTTTACAGATGAGATAACTGAGGCAGAGAAAAGTAAAGTGACTATTCAAATGTCGGGCAGCAGTCAAGCGGTGAAGCTGAGATCGGAACGTTGATCCTTCTCCATCCACTAAGCCATGGTGCTTCTCCTGTTACTGTTTGGTTTTGAACCCACCTCAGATTGATTTCTCAATGCCACAGCTTTTAGAAGGTCGAATTTCCATTTATAAAGATGAATAAATTCATGAGCCTCATTCGTCTTTTCAGTTCACATCCTTTCCCTCTTCCCATCATCTGAGGGAAGGGTGGACGAAGGGTGAAAATCCAAATGAAAGGGGGACACAGGAGGGAGCAGAAGAAGAAGAAAAGAGGGCTTAGTTGGGGAAAGGCTCTTGGACGAGATGTGATTTTACTAATGCTCTGAAGGTGGGGAGAGTGATGTGATCATCCATTGGATTATAATAATAATGATGTTGGTATTTGTTAAGCACTTACTATGTGCAGAGCACTTTTCTAAGCACTGGGTTAGACACGAGTTAATCAGGTTGTCCCACGTGGGGCTCACAGTCTGAATCCCCATTTGCCAGATGAGGGAAGTGAGGCCCAGAGAAGTAAAGTGACTGGTCCACAGTCACATAGCTGACAAGCGGCAGAGCCGGGATTGGAACCCATGACCTCTGATTCCCAAGCCCGGGCTCTTTCCACTGAGCCATGCTGCTTAAGAAGGGGGAATTCCAGGCCAGAGGCAGGATGTGGGTAAGAGGTCAGTGGTGAGAGGAACATGATCAAGGGACAGTGAGTAGGTTGGTATTAGAAGAGCGAAGAGCGCGTGCTGGATTGTAGTAGGAAATCTGGGCCGGAAAGTATGTCTGGGGTCTGCCCTGGTGGCCATAAAGAACCAGAATCTCTAGTCATTCATTCGTTCAATAGTATTTATTGAGTGCTTACTATGTGCAGAGCACTGTACTAAGAGCTTGGGATGGACAATCCGGCAACAGATAGAGACCATCCCTGTCCATCGACAGGCTCACAGTCTAATTGGGGGAGACAGATGGACAAAAACAAGACAATGTAATTGCGATAAATAGAATCAAGGGGATGGACACCTCATTAATAAAATAAATAGGGTAATAAAAATACAGAAAAATCAGCACAGTGCTGAGGGAAGGGGAAGGGAGAGGGGGAGGAGCAGAGGGAAAGGGAGCTTAGCTGAGGGGAGGTGAAGGGGGAGCAGAGAGGGAGCAGAGGGAGCAGAAGGAAAAGGGGAAGCTCAGTCTGGGAAGGCCTCTTGGAGGAGGTCTAGTCCTTCTTGTCCTTTAGTCCTTAATAATAATAAGAATGTTGGTATTTGTTAAGCAACTTACTACATGCAGAGCACTGTTCTAAGCTCTGGGGAAGATACAGGGTAATCAGGTGATCCCAAGTGAGGCTCACAGTCATCATCCCCATTTTCCAGATGAGGGAACTGAGGCCCAAAGGAGTGAAGTGACTCACCCACAGTCACACTGCTGACAAGTGGCCAGGATTTGAACCCATGACCTCTGACTCCCAAGCCCAGGCTCTTGCCATTGAGCCACGCTGCTTCCTTCCTACCACCAGTCAATCCAAAGTATCTTATCCAGGGGCTACTGTGTTCTGACCATGAGATTCAGTGAGAGAGAGAGAGAGAGAGTGAGTGAGTGAGTGAGTGAGTGAGTGAGTGAGTGAGTGAGTGAGAGAGAGTTCCCCATCCTCAAGGAAGTGTACCAACTAGTGCGTGGGACAGACACCAAATAATTTAAACACAGAAGAGAATGGAGAGATGGGTAGAGGAATAAACAAGTGCTCAAGTAGTAGGGTGAAATAATGATGCCTTGGGTTAAGCGCTTACTGTGTGCCAAGCACTGTTGTAAGCGCTGGAGCAGATACAAGGTTGTCCCTTTGTGGGGCTCACTGTCTTAATCCCCATTTTACAGATGAGGTCACTGAGGCACAGAGAAGTGAAGTGACTTTTCCAAGGTCACACAGCAGACGAGTGGAGGAGCCAGGATTATAACCCACGTCCCTGGACTCCCGAGCCCACGCTCGTTCCACTAGGGCATGCTGCTTGTCTAGGGTGTGTAAATTTTTAGGAGCAAAGATGCTATGGGTGGCTGTGAGGCCATAAATGCCAAGGGGAAGGTATCCCTGACAACGACCCCCGCCATCGTCCCAGTCCCAAAAGTTGGTCAGTTCATCATCAAAATCTCTCAGCTGCATGTTGTAAGTGCTTAGCAAATACCATAATGCCAGTTCTTCTGCCATGCAATATCCATGCAATGGAGAAGCAGCGTGGCTCAGTGGAAAGTGCCCGGGCTTGGGAGTCAGAGGTCATGGGTTCTAAGCCCGGCCCCGCCGCTTATCAGCTGCGTGACTTCAGGCAAGTCATTTCACTTCTCTGTGCCTCAGTTCCCTCATCTGTAAAATGGGGATTAAGACTGTGGGAGAACCTGGTTACCTTGTATCTACCCAGCGTTTAGATCGGTGCTTGGCATATAGTAAGCGCTTACCAAATACCAAGATTATTAATTATTATTATCATCCCAGATTTGACGTGCTTCACAGGTACCATAATCCCAGTTCTTCTGCCATGCCATTTCCCCGGTCTGTCCTTTTTTTTCCACCCAAACGGCCACCCTCTAGTTCAAGCTCTTCTAACACAGAAAGACCTGTGTATTGACCGCCTCATTGGTGCTCTTGACGTCAGTCATGACTGCCTGCAGTTGCCTGGGTTATCTTCCCGCTTAACAAATGCCTTAAAAAACAAGTGCTTCAATTAATCCTGGAATGGTTTGGGTGGAGAGGGAAGGGTGGATTTTATCAATGCTGTGAAGGTCGAACTGATGGGATTTGGCGACAGGTTGAATATATGGGTCGACTGAGATATGAGTCAAAGATAATGCCCTGAAGACTCCTTTGCTTCTGCATCAAGCAGAACTTTTGCTACTGGTCTGGAGAAAAGCTGAGCCCAGCAAAAATCATTCTATGTGGAGGATTGAAATGCTCTTTCAGGAGGTACACATTATTTTAGTTATTCACACGTGACGAATCGAACTTCCCTCTCGGGGGGAATACACTCACGTGTTGCTCGCGCGAGGAGAAGCACCGAGCCCCTGGCCACGAACGCTTCCCCATCGGAGGAATTCACTTATGTGGAACTCGCATGTGATGAAGCAACTAGCCCCCGGTCACAAATGCTTCCCACTCGGGACGAATTCACTTAAGCGTTCTCACATGTGGTGAAGCGTCTTACTGCCACTCACGAACGCTTCCCTCTTGGGAGGAATACACTTATGGGTTACACGCACGAGATAGCGTTTGACCTTGAGATGGTGGGGTCCATGATTCACCTTGGAACAGCAAGTCACTTAAGCCCTCTATATCTCCATTTCCTCTACTGTAAAATGGCGATTCAATACCTGTTCTCCCTCCTGGCTTATCTTCTGAGCCCCATATGGGACAGGAACTGTATCCAATCAAATTAACTTGTACTTATCCTACCGCTTAGAACAGTGCTTTTCACATAGTAAGAGCTTAACAAATGCCTTAAATAAACAAGTGCTTGAATTAATATGGTAACGGTTTGGGTGGAGAGGGAAGGGTGGATTTTATCAATGCTGTGAAGGATGAAGTGACAGGATTATGGATTGACTGAGACGTGAGTTGGAGATAATGCCCAGGTTATTGGCTTGGGAGACGGGAAAGGTGGTGGTGCTGTCTGCAGAGATGGAAAAGTCATGGAAAGGATAGGGTTCGGGTGGGAAGATGAGAGGTTCCCTGTAGGATACGTGAAGTTTGAGGTGTCACTGGAACATCCAAGTAGAGATGCCCTGAAGCCGGGAGAAAATGGGGGATTGAAGAGAAGAGACAGAAAGCTGACCAAATCTCTAGCGGTCCTCTGCGGGGTGCTAGAATTTTGGTAATGTCAACCTGGTCAAGCGATGTGATGTTAGCAAATGCAGTGAAAGTTGGAGGATTACCTGGATAAGTCATATTAAAATCAGGAGCCCTGGTGATTACTGTGCCAAAAAGTTTTTCTTTTATGAAGCCACATATTTTTATTAGGTGTCCATCCTCTGTTTAAAGTAACAATACAGAACAGAAAGGTGATTTTGTGAGGACTACTATGACCCAATCTATCCCTTCCTGACTTCTTCAGCCATCCTCGCTATTTCAAGTTTCTAGGATCCTTCTGGAACCCCAGGCTCACTCCTTTAGCTCCCGTTCTCCCCACAGTCCCATCTGTTCATTTTGTAACTCTCCTGTTTTGTTTCCTTTGGAGGCGCCAACACGGTGGACTTCACTGCTTCTGCTGCTGTTAATGCAGCGTGGCTCAGTGGAAAGAGCCCGGGCTTGGGAGTCAGAGGTTATGGGTTCTAATCCTGACTCCATTACTCGACAGCTGTGTGACTTTGGGCAAGTCACTTCACTTCTCTGGGCCTCAGTGACCTCATCTGTAAAATGGGGATTAAGACTGTGAGCCCCCGGTGGAGCAACCTGGTAACCTTGTATCCCCCCAGGGCTTAGAACAGTGCTTTGCACATAGTAAGCGCTTAAAAAATACTATTATTATTATTATTATTACCTACCCCTTCAGCAATCAGTAGCCATCACTGCCAAAGTGCCACACAGCCAGGGTGTCGTAAGCCTGGTGGGCCAAGGGGAGAGCAGGTGGCCACAATGAAGGAGGAGTAGGAGGGGGGCTGGGCTTGATGGGGAAGGCGCTGGAGAACCCCAACCCCTCCGTCTGACCCCCTTTCGGCTCCCTGGCTTTGTAGCCGTGGAAGATAGGGTTGTGGGAGAGTTTGGGATAGCAGAGGTGGGAACGAAGTCTGCAGGAGCAATGGAGTACATTGTGATGGAGCTTGGAGGGGGAGATGTGAGGTGTGGAGCGAATTTTGGGTGGAGGAAAGGCAGGGGGCAAGTTTAGAATGAAAGCAAGAGGGGAAGCTCCAGATGCAGAAATAATAATAATAATAGTATTTGTTAAGTGCTTACTATGTGCCAAGAACTGTTCTAAGCACTGAAATCGACATAACCCCCTGCAAAGGGGTCAGAGATGTAACTTTGGAATTTCCTAAGGCAGCAAAAGTCAATTTTGGGACCCCCTGGCTTGTTTGACCTCTCTCCGGGTCGCACCTGGAGAGTTTCCGGTACTCTACCAGTCACGATTGCAGGAGGGAGAGTCAAGCAGAGGCCTAACCATTCCCTTCCTAGCTTGGGCACTGACTAGAGAGTGGCAGACAATCTGCTACAAGTCCAAACTCCCCCGTGCTGGGCAGCAGCGGTGTGGGAGAGAGTCGAGGGCGGTAAACCACTTCCACATCTTTACCAAGAAAACTCCATGGATACGCTCCCATAACGATTGCAGATGGAAGTGTGGCCTTCCGGGAGAGGTGTGTCTGTGGCGTCGCTCTGGGGCGGACACAACTCGACAGCATAAGCCAAAGGCAACCTTGTTTGAGAAGTGATGGAAGGATAATGATCGGCAGAAAATTGATAACTTCTCCTGTAATCGATTTTAGATCGGTAGCAGAGGCCACTGAAGTTGACCTCAACATGAGAGTGGGCTTGCACACTGGACGGGTCCTGTGTGGTGTGCTGGGACTTCGAAAATGGCAATATGATGTCTGGTCAAATGATGTGACCCTGGCAAATGTGATGGAAGCTGGAGGATTACCTGGGTAAGTCGTGTGAAAAAAGAACCCTGATCATTACTGTGCTGAAACATCTTTCTCTTAAGAAGGCGCGTGTTTCTATTAGGCGGCCTTCTGCTATTTAGAGTAGGTATATGGTAAACAAAAGTTATTTTGTGAGGACTATGCAGACCTTAGCACTCACTCCTCTCTGCATTCAGTGAAAACTCCCGACCATTAGCCTTAAAGCCCTCCATCAGCTCTATCCCGCTTATGTATCCACACTCTTCCACAACTAGAGCCCAGCTCATACTCTCAGTTCCTCACAAGATAACCTACCTCCTCAATCTCTTTCTCATCATTCCTGCCTTCAACCCCTGTCTCCTCCTGCAAATCCACCAGGCTGAAGATAAGGAACAGGACTCAAAGCCCTTCTGAAATCTCATCTTTTGAAGTGGGCCTTCCCTGATTATTTTTTTTTCCTCACCCCAGGTTATATCCACCTCCTACCACTTCAGCATTCCCGTGCCAATTACACATTTATGCACCCATAGTATTTTTGTGCATATCAATGTACATGCCATCCTATTTAAGCTCTTATTTGTGTACTCATCCATTTTTTTCGCTCTCTTCTCTTAATTTTGTGTCTGCATCCCCCTTTTCACTGTAAACTCCTCGAGGGCAGTAATCTAATTATATTGGACTCACTCAAGGGCACACAATAGCTGCTCAATAAATAGAATCGCTAGTTAATAATGATAATGATATTTATAATGTCAGTGATAATAGTAATTGTGATATTTGTTAAGGGATCACATTATACCAAGAACACTAATAAGCTCAGAGGTAGATACAAGTTAATCAGAGGTTAAGTTAGAAACAAAACATTGAGACTTTCAAAACGGATGTTGATAAAGCCTTGTTCTGCATTCATAGAGGAGGTTTGATTTTAACGTAAAAAGCAATTTCAGGCAAAATAAAACTTCCAAATCCATCTAGTTGTGTGGTGTAAATGAGTAGGTCTAATTTTTATCTTCCCCTTATGCTGCAAGATCAGATTTGAAATCTAACCATCCTTTCAATGGCTTATTCTTTGTCAATTGCTTAATATCATTTCCTCCGAGGGAAATTGGTGGGTGTTTTAATGGATGGATACACACACACGCTCTCTCACTTCACGCGAATTCAGCCAGCTCTGCTAACAAGTGTATCCATTTATTCTTTGTTTAGCCTTTTCCCGCTGATGAAAAAGTAGCTCCCTAAGAGGAAGCTGCTCATGTTTGAGGACATAAAAGGTGTTCACCTGAGTTAACTTGCTTTTAAGAGAACAAGCAGCCGATGAACTCAACTCCAAATTGAATCTCCCCCCACTCCCCACTTCTCTGTCCTCTCTTTCCACTATTTCCCCACACTGTCTTCCCGAGATACCCGACGTTGCAGTGAATTTCACTGCATTTAGGGTGAAACGCATTACACATTACATGTTTCCTTTTGAGGTAAGTTACCTTCTGGACCTTCCTCATCCCCTTTCCCTTTCACCCTCCCCTCTGTTAGAATTTCCCCTGCCGTCGCTTTCCAAGTCTCCTCCACCCTGAACTCCATGCCCTTCCACTTCCCCAGCTTGTAATTCCCATCCCCTGGGATTGATTGAGATGGCTGTGGAGATGTGGCCAGACCAGGACACCAGGACGGGCTGGCGGGTCCTTCCCACATCTCCTCACCCACTGCTGCTACCTGCCCTTTCTCCCCATGTTGCCCCAAACCAATCTGAGGAGGTGGGGGGCGGGAGTCCCGTAATCCAGGGGGACAGGGGCTGAAATGGGAGGAAAGAAAATCCACAATAGATTCAACTCTCAGAGCATAGAGGGCAGGGCCAGAGAACAATCATAATAATAGAAATAGTAATCATAGTATTTATTAATTCCTTACTGGGTGCAGAATACCGTATTAAATGCTACGAGAGGATAAGTAGGTGGGAATTAGATATGGCTCAATTACCTGTCTGGGGAACCTGAAAACACAGGATTGCTTTGTAATTATATATTATAAATTATTTATTTATATAAATATCTGTCTCCCCCTCTAGAACGTAAGCTTACTGTGGGCAGGGAACACGTCCACCAACTCTTTTGTATTGTACTCTGCCAAGTGTAGAATACACAGTAAGCACTCAATCAATACCACTGATGATGATGATCATCAACAAGTGACACCCATATAGCCTCAAGTGTTAACAAGGTGGGGAGTAGACTTGGGAGTTGGAAGAACTCAGAATTTTTCATACACTACTTACACATGTTTAAGAGAAACCACGGACTATTATTTCATGCTAAACATCATTACCATTACTGTGCATAGACAACCTTAATTTTTTTGTTTAGACAACCAGATTTGCTCAGTGATTATGAAAAACGTCGGCTGTTGAAAACCGTCGGCTGTGTGACCACCTATCATCAGCTGTGGAGCTTAAGGGCCCTGATATGGTTTATCTCTCTCCTTTCTTCTAGAAAGGTTCATATCACAAAGACCACATTAGAGTGCCTAAATGGGGATTATGAGGTAGAGCCTGGTTGTGGGCACGAAAGAAACAGTTTCCTGAAGAAGCATAATATTGAAACATTTTTTATTGTGCCATCTCATCGAAGAAAGGTGAGTACCCCTATGATTCGGACGTTTCATTTAATCTTTGAAACTAATGCTCATATTCAGAATCAGCTCTACGTACACTAGCTCATAGCCCTTTCTATTGTTTTCTGTGACAAGAAGGACTCCTTTTTCTTTAGGAGAATGTGGGAGGAATGTCTCCGGCTCCTATCTTGAAATGTCTTCATGCTGATTCCTTCATTCAGTAGTATTTATTGAGCGCTTACTATGTGCAGAGCACTGTTCTAAACGCTCAGGAAAGTATAATACAGAATTAAAGGGAGACAGTTCCTACCCACAGTGAGCTCACAGTCTAGAGGTGGGGAGACAGACAACAATACAAGTAAGGATACATCATTATAAATATGTAAAATAAAAGTTATATACATAGGTTCTGTGGGGCAGGGAGAGGGGGAAAAAGCAAAGGGAGTGAGTCCGGGTGACGTGGAAGGGAATGGGAGACGAGGAAAATCGGGACTTGGTCTGGGAAGGCCTCTCGGAGGAGATGTGCCTCCAGTAAGGCTTTGAAGTGGGGGAGAGTAATTGTCTGATGGATTTGAGGAGGGAGGACTTTTCAGGCCAGAGGTAGTACATGGGCCAGGGGTCGGCGATGAGATGGGAGAGACCGAGGCACAGCGAGGAGGCTAGCAGCAGAGGAGCGAAGATGGGATCATAATGCTAATGCTAATGGTTTCGTAAATTACGGGGCCGTATCTTACTACGTCCATACTCAAGCCAACATGGCAATTAGAGAAACCCTGATACAAAGGTAGGTCATCCTTTTGGTAGCGTTTGGGGTTTTGTCTATTCGGGCAAAAAAATAGAGAGTTGAGCAATTGTCCACTTACACATAGTTCAAGCCCCAAACCTCTGTTTTCCTCATGTTTCCTCAAATAGATTTTGGGCCTGAACTAGCTGAGTAAAAGGTTTTCTGCTGCATTTCAGATTGCTTGTATATGTACCACGAAACTATTTCAGATAATTTGGCTAAGATGGTGGATTTTTTTGTCTGTTGTCTGCCTCGTATATACTAGCCGTGATTATGTTTTGAGCTTCTAACCCAGCAGTGGCCTAGTAATACCTGTAAGAACCTCAAGAGAGTAAAAACTAAAACCAAAGTACCATTTACAATCCATCAACACTGCCGTTGCATTGATTTGATTTCTATTCTTTGGAAGTCCCGAATAAAAATGATAATACCGGGTGAACAATATAACGTAGACTTTGCTCTTGTCTGGATAGCCATTATAGCTTTTCATTTACATCTCTAGACTAAACAGTTCACTGTTCGCTAATCTCTCTGGCAAAATTTGAATACATCTTTTGAGAGTACCCCATGAAATATTACTTTTCCTTGAAACATTACTTGAGACTATGAACTTTGCATCATAATTAAAAAGTTGAAGATAAATCTAACTTTTTATCCAGCCACTAGTTCCTCCTAGAGTTCAATAATATTTATTGAGTGCTTACTATGTGCAGAGCACTGTAGTAAGCGCTTGGAATATACAATTTGACAACAGATAGAGACAATCCCTGCCCATTGACGGGTTTACAGTCTAATCACGGGCTTACAGTCTAATCTAATCTACTCTAACAATTTAGAGTTGTTTTCCACTTGACCCGACACCTCCTTTGAAGTTGGTTTCAGATAATTGATGATCTGTAAAGATATTAAAATCAATATCCATTCCAACACTGTAAATGAAGAGCGACTAGAAATCAGTATTGTGTCCCGGTGTACTGGAAAGATGCATGTTTATTAGAAGTAACTGATTAATTGGTTGTAAGTCATAAAAGGCAGGTCTAGCCTTTCCAATATTGGAGTAGTTGGCAAATTATCCAGTCAGCTGTACCCAATAGCATTAATTCTCGGGGATTCATGAGTGGATAATCAGAAAGTTGCAGATAACTCATTTCACGAATTCGGCTGATATTGACTGGCATCATTCATTCGATTAAATTTATAGAGCACTTACTGTGTGCAGAGCAGCAATAAACAGACATTCTCGGGGGCGGGAGAAGATGGACATCAATCCAAATAAATAAATGACAGATATGTATGGAAGTGCTGTAGGGGTGGGGGGATGATAAGAGGGAACGAGTCAGGGCGACACAGAAGGGAGTGAGAGAAGAGAAAAAGGGGGTTTAGTCTGAGAAGGCTTCTTGGAGGAGATGTGTCTTCAATAAGGCTTTGAAGTGGGGGACCGTAATTATCTGTTGGATTTGAGGAAGGGAGGGTGTTCCAAGCTAGAGGCAGGATGTGGAATGGGAGTCGGCAGCAAGATAGGTGAGATCGAGGCACGGTGAGAAGGTTAGCATTAGAGGAGCGAAGTGTCTGGGCTGGGTTGTAGCAGGAGAGTAGTGGGGTGAGGGAGGAGGGGACAAGGTGACGGAGTGGTTTAAAACTAATGGTGAGATCTTTGCTTAAGGCAGAGGTCGATAGACAACCACGGGAGTGTTTTGGGTAGCGGGGTGACGTGTCCTGAATGTTTTTGTGGAAAAATGATCCAGGCAGCAGGGTGAAGGGTGGACTGGAGTGGGGAGATGCAGGAGGCTGGGAGGGCAGCAAGGAGGCTGATGCGGTCATCCAGGCAAGATAGCGCTTTCTCCGCTAAATTCATAGATCAATCTGATTCATCACTACATAGCAAAACTGCATCCTCAGTTCCTGTGCATTTTACAAGCTGCACAACAAAGAAGGTGTTGGTATTATTAATTGCTTATAAAAAGATTAAAGTAAAGCTCAACACTCAAGAAAATATTACCACCCTTAATTCTTTAACATTTTTAGACTGTAGCTGAAAATGATATTTTGGTGGGATATTTCGGTGGGATTCAGTTGAATTAGTTATCAACTCTTCAGGGCCTATAGAACTTATCTTACTTGTCATATACCAAGCTCATTTGGAAGCTTCCATAAACCAGGTTTACCGATGTCATTAAAATCCTGGAGTTGTAACTTAAAATCTTCTAGTTGGACCAATAGAGTCAATTGTGCCATAGAATCAGTTAAGTTTCCTAAGTGGTTGGCTTACACCAAGGACGTAATAGGCCCAAGGGGAACTTGAATCAATTTTCTTTTCTTCCTCCTCTCTTCGAGTCAAACACAGAAATAATAATAAAAAAGGAACCAAAGAATTTAAACTCTTTTTCCCATCTGTATATCTCTGATAGTAACCAGCATGAACAGGTGTGAGGCAAGAGAAAATAAATGCTCATATCATGAGCTACTGATTGCCTGGAAGCTGATTGATTTGTGAGGTGGATGGCCCTCTTTGATTATTTGTATAATAGTGTGTTTTTTTAAATCCTGAAGAGAAAGTGTAACATCTTAAAACATATAATGTTGGTATTTGTTAAGCGCTTACTATGTGCAGAGCACTGTTCTAAGCGCTGGGGTAGATACAGGGTCATCAGGTTGTCCCATGTGAGGTTCACAGTCTTAATCCCCATTTTCCAGATGAGGTAACTGAGTCACAGAGAAGTGAAGTGACTTGCCCACAGTCACACAGCTGACAAGTGGATTCATTCATTCATTCAATAGTATTTATTGAGCACTTACTATGTGTAGAACACTGTACTAAGCGCTTGGAATGTACAAATCGGTAACAGATAGAGAAGGTCCCTGCCCTTTGATGGGATTCGAACCCATGACCCCTGACTCCCAAGCCCGTGCTCTTTCCACTGAGCCATGCTGCTTCTCTAAGACAAGTGAAAAGCAGTGTGGGCTAGGGGATAGAGCACAGACCTGGGGTCTGTAATTTCATTTATTGGCATTTATGTCTCTCTACCCCACTCTAGACTTTGAGCTGGTTGTGGCGGAGACTGTCCTGTTTATTATTGTTTTGTACTTTCCCAAGCTCTTAGTACAGTGCTCTGCACACTATTGGCTTCAAAGGTCTCCGTCACCTTGCCCCCTCTTACTTCACCTCCCTTCTCTCCTTCTCCAGCCCAGCCCGCACGCTCCGCTCTTCTGCCGCTCACCTCCTCACTGCGCGGCGTTCTCGCCTGTCCCGCCGTCGACCCCCGGCCCATGCCCTACTTCTGGCCTGGAATGCCCTCCCTCCTCACCTCCGCCAAACTAGCTCTCTTCCCCCCTTCAAAGCCCTCCTGAGAGCTAACCTCCTCCAGGAGGCCTTCCCAGACTGAGCCCCCCTTTTCCTCTGCTCCTCCTCCCCTCCCCATCGCCCTGACTCCCTCCCTCTGCTCTACCCCCCTCCCCGCCCCACAGCACCTGTGTATAGATGTCCATATTTATTATTCTATTTATTTTATCGATATGGATATATATATATAATTCCATTTATTTAGTTTGATGCTATTGATGCCTGTCTCCTTGTTTTGCTTTGTTTTTGTTGTTTTTATCCCCCCTTCTAGACTGTGAGCCCATTGTTGGGTAGGGATTGTCTCTATCTGCTGCTGAGTTGTACTTTCCAATAGCTTGGTACAGTGTTCTGCACAGAGTAAGCGCTCAATGAATGTGACTGAATGATGAAATTGTACTTTCCAAGCACTTAGTACAAAGCCCTGCACACAGTAAGCGCTCAATAAATACAATTGAGCGAAAGAATGAATGCACACACTAAGGGCTTAGTAAATACGATTAAATGAATGAATGAATGAATGAATGAATGAATGGAGTCAGAGGACCTGGGTTCTAATCCTGACTCCACTACTTGTCTGCTGTGTGACTTTGGACAAGTTACTTAACTTTTTTCGCCTCAGTTATCTCATTTGTAAGATGGGGATTAAGACTGTGAGCCCAGGGGCCGGGGGGCGGGGGGTACATGGACTGCGTCCAACCTGATTACCTGTGTCTTCCCCAGTGCTTTAGTAACTAGGACATTATGAGCACTTATCAGATGCCATTAAAAAAAAAATGAAAAGCAGCATGGCCAGTGGATAGAGCACAGGCCTGGGGGTGAGAAGGCCCTGTGTTCTAATCCCGGCTCCGCCATATGTCTGCTGGGTAATCTTGGGCAAGTCACTTAACTTCTCTGTGCCTCAGTTATCTCATTGACAAAATGGGGTTTAAATCTCTGAGCCCTATATGAGACATGGACGGTGTCCAATCTGATTAGTGTGTATGTGTCCCAGAGCTGAAACAGTGCCCAGCACATAGTAAGCACTTAACAAATACCTTAAAAAAAAATTTACATGTTCCAGTTACTATATGCGTGAGGAGGGAGAAATAAATGATTAGCCCATAACCTCTTAATAATAATTTTCCTTTGCGATCTGTTTTTTAATTCAATGAAATCATTTCCAGGAGCTTGTTAATCCTCCTCATTGAGTTAAAAAATGTTTCGAAATAACCAAATGCGGCCTTTTAAGAATATGGGACTTTTTTATATCTCTTTTTTAACATTTTTACAATTGATATTTGATATTTCAATTCTACATTGTTTGGGGTTTGCACGTTCACAAAAGTACCAGATAGTATTGTTTATTGCAATTTTAATTTCTACATCCATCATGCAGTAAATTGATGGAAGTGGCCAAAGATTGAAAAGGAAGTGTGTTATCACGGGAAGTGTCCAGTGATCTTTGGAATGGTTTGGTCAACAGTGAAGTCTTTTAAGAGATTTGTTTTAATCCGATTACAGTGTATGTTGCTTGATAGACAATATATGATTCATTATAAATTATAGTTTCCTCAACTATTGGTTAACTCCTACTGAGGTGGAAAAAAATCTCTACTGGGAAAAGAAATCTTCCTCAAAAGCAGAGAAAACCATGAAAGATTAAAAAGTGCTTTAAGATGTGAGAAAGTGTAGAAGAATTGAAACAGGAATGATCAAATGAAAAACTTTGAAATCATTTTAGCCAGTCTTCATATTAATGATTATTTCTGACCTCGTCAACAAAAATAACTGAAAGTGATTTGAATGGTCACCCTGATTTACTTATATACACATAAAAAGAGAATTTCAAAAATTTTTAACAAGGAATAGAAAAAATGTACCTGTAGAATCTAAAGAATCATATTGGTTAGGCCGATAAACCTAACAGTCCAAGGACAGTATTTGGCTTCAGACTCCGGCCTATCACAGTTAGGGATGTGTAGATCATGTGACATTCCTCACCATTCCCTCCAATAACTATTTAAGTATTTAACATATCTTGAGCTTTTAACGTCCCTCATATTTTCCTCAGATCTTTCTTTTAACTCATTATATACATCCCATCTATGGATTGATATTTTTCTGACTCGACAATTCCCTGTGGTTTTTCTACATAATATTTGATGACCCTAAAACGTTCAATACATAAGCAAAATTGTCTAGCCTAAGGCCCATCTGTTTCATTTCTGCCTCAGAGGAAGCTTTATTGAGGATGTATGTAAGCTAATTGTTGGACAGGGATTGCCGTTTACCAATTCTCTTAGTTTGTTCTTTCTTAAGCATTTAGTACAGTGCTGTGCACCCAGTAAGGTCTCAACAAATGCCATTGATTGATTGATCCCTAATATAACAAATCTGCTATTCAAAAACCTCAGAAAACAATTGCCTTAGAATGATGTCAGTTATATTATTCAATTATACCTCTCAGGGTTGCATCTGAAGAGTTTCCGGTGCTCTACCAGTCTCGACTGCAGGAGGGAGAGTCAAGCAGAGGCCTAGCCATTCCATTCCTAGCTTGGGCAGTGGATAGCGAGTGGAAGGCCATCTGCTACCAGTCAAAACTCACCTGTGCTGGGCAGCAGCAGCACAGGAGAGAGTCAAGGGCAGAGACGAAAGCTTACTATGCGGAAGGAGGCGGTGGTAAACCACTTCCGTATTTTTACCCAGAAAACTATAGATACGCTACCAGAACAATTGCAAATGGAGTTGGGGCATTCTGGGACAGATGTGTCCATGGCATCTCTATGGGTTGGAGATGACTCTATGGCATAAGAGAAGACACTCAATTATAAGGATTATCTCATGACGGCAGTTCAGAACTTACTTGCCCCAAAAGTATTATGTGTTTTGGAATAGACATTATGGACATAACTCAAGCAAGTGATTTTTCCATTGAATTAAATTTCCTACTACCTAGTATATGTTGACATATTTCAATCGAGACTTTTAAAATTCAAACTTCAGTGGGTTTATATGGTGAAATTGTCACCCAATATTCAACCCTTGGAGTGAGTAGTCTAGACATATTGACTCCCCTTCCTCTGCAGTTTTCTCTTTGACCCCCTCCAATCTGTCTTCTGCCCCCTTCACTCATGAAACTGCCCTCTCAGTGGTTACCAGTGATCTCCTTTTTGCCAAATCCAACAGCCTCTAATTCATCTTAATCCTCCTCAATCTCTCAGGTGCCTTCAACACGGTCGACCACCCCCCTTCTCCTAGAAGCATTATCCAACCTTGGCTTATGTGACACTGTCCTCTCTTGGTTCCCCTCATCTCTCTGGCCATTCATTCTCAATCCCCTTCAGAGACGCCTCCTCTGCCTCTTAACCTGAAATGTAGATCTCTCAAAGCTAAGGTCTTGATCCCCTTCTGGTCTGCATTTATACCTCTTTCCTTGGAGAAATCTTTCACTCCTATGACTTCAACTACCATTTAGGAGTCAAATCTACATTTCCAGTCTGATCTTTCTCCTCCTCTGCAGCTACATATTTCCTCCTGCCTTCACAACATCTCTACTTGGATGTCACGCCGAGCCCTCAGACATAACACGTCCAAAACAGAACTCCTCATTTTCTCACCCAAACACTGCCCTCCCCCTGACTTCCCCGTCACGTAAACAAGCACCATTATCCTCCCTGTCTCACAAATCCGTAACCTTGGCATTCTCCTCGACTCCTCTCTCTCATTCAGCCCACATACTCAATCTGTCACCAAATCCTGTTGGTTCGACCTTCACCACCTTGCAAAAATCTGCCGTTTCATCTCCATCCAAATGGCTGTCATGTAGATCCGAGCACTTATCTTTTCCTGCATGAACTACTGCATTAGCCTCTTTGCTTACCTCCCTGCCTCCTGTCTCTCCTGTCTTTGGTCTATACTTCACTCTGCTGCCTGGCTCATTTTTCTACAAAACAAGTCAGTCCATGTTTTCCCAGTCTTCATGAACCTCCAGCAGTTGCCCGTCCACCTCCACGTCAACAGACACTCCTTATCATTGTATTGAAAGCATTTAATTACCCTCCCCATCCTATCTTACCTCTTGGATGTCCTACTTCAACCCACCCCACACTCTTCATTCCTCTATTGCCAACCTACTAACTGGACCTCAATATCTTCTATCTCATTGCTGACCTTTAGCCCATGTCCCGCCTCTGGCCTTGAACTCCCTTCCTCTTCATATCTGACAGTCTTTCACTTTCCCCATCTTCAAAACCTTCTTAAAAGCACATCTCCTCCAAGAAGCCTTCCCTAATAAGCCTTCATTTTCTCTTCTCCCACCTCCTTCTGCGTCACCCTTGCATTTGGATATATTTCCTTTATTCATTTTTCCTTCAGCCCCACAACCCTTATATTCCTATTCATAATGTATTTTTTCGTATTAATGTCTGACTCCCCTTCTAAACTGTAAGCTCACTGTAGGCAGGGAATGTGTCTACCGACTCTCTCCTAAATGCTTAGAATAGCATTCTGCGCAGACTAAACACTCAGTAAATGCAATTGATTAATTGATTGATTAATGAATAACACGATTCTCAGAAAGATAAGAAACATATTTGATCCATAAGGCATCATTTGATTTTCATTTTCTGCTCACTTTGAATGAAAGATATTATTTCATTGCAAAATTATTTGCGAGAAAGATTTTCATCTAATTGAAATGTCATTGTCATTTATTCAGTGACATTTCTTGGGCACCAAATTGATCAGATAATTTGGAGAACAAAATAGAAAACAGACTAAAGGAGAAGGATTAACCCAAATATTCAACAGGAAATTTGATGAAAATCCCAAGGGGCAAAACATAGAGCATAGAATTTCATTTACTGTATTTTTCAGAGAAGAGTAAGGTGAGAGAGCTGGATTTACTAGGGTTATCGCTTTACTTAGTCTAGGTGGTAAATCAGGGAAGGCGTCCCCTAAGACATGGGTCTTCACTTCATAAATCTACTCTAAATGCTCTCCTAGGCTAATTCTTTATTCAGTAGGAAACCAGGTAGAATGAACATTTTGTTTCACTTTGACAATTTCCGCACCCCAGCTCTGTTTCCCCAAGGTAGGCTGCCCTCAAATGGGTAGCGATAATTATTTTCTCTTCACAGACATTTTAAAATTGCTCTTATATTTTGCCTTTCTGGGCCACAGGAAAAATATGAGAACTTGGAGGGAGGGTTAAATATCTGAGATTAAGATTGCTTATGACCTTTGCTGTGGATGGATCATCATTTTACTTTCTAATGTTGAAAACTGTTTTACTAGTGTCAAGTTAATAGTTGTGGATATTATAAGTTTTTCCATTCCTGCGGAAATGAATTTCTTTTTTCTCCCTGTTTGCCTTCTCTTGGATAATGGTTTGAGGATAGGGACCGTATCTATTTTTTTTTTTAAATGTGAAATGCTCTGCACATAGTAATCATGCTCTATACTTAAAAATGATGATATTTTGGTCCTAAAAATAATGGTGAGACTAAGGGAGATCTGTGAAATTATGATAAAGCAAAATGATATGATATGGTGATAAAGCAAAAAAAAATTGCGATAGGTCATATAAAAGAATGAACTGTCCCATATCTGACATTTAATAGTAATTCCTACCTAATTATCTCTTGGGGATTTCACAATGATCAAATGATACTCAGCCACTGTGGTAAAGCCTGCTAGGAATAATTGTATTACTATGGTAACTTCGTTTTTAACACGTAAATAATAAAATAGGTAAGATGTCTGTGTTGCTTGTTATCAGTGTGTTTCTAACCGTATTTGCATCTGGATCCAGGAACGATTAATTCGTTTCTCTTTCTGTCTTTGGACAGATCTTCCCGGGGCTAATTCTCTCAGATATAAAGCCGGCCAAGAGGATGAAGTTCAAAACTGTCTGCTATCTGTTGGTCCAGCTGATGCACTGTCGGAAGATGTTCAAAGCCGAAATCCCTTTCTCTAATGTCATGACGTGTGAGGACGACGACAAGGTATGAGGGGAATTTCTTTGAATGAAACCGTCTCTTGTTAGGCTGTTGGGGTGAAACTTTTTAGCGTTGATAGCCCGGAAAGGAGTAGCCAGACTTGTTGGGAGAGTTGTGCCTTCAGGAGCTTGCCTTAAACATAGGAGAGTTTTGGTGGCTGCAGCATTGGGTATGGGGGACGGGAGGAAGGATGACAGGTCTTGATTTGGGGGATGAATCCAAGGTGCTGATATGGTTGTAAATACTTGATTCAGGCTCCCTAAGTGTTCTCGGGGGCTAGTTTTAATCTCTAGAAAGCTAGAGAGGCAAAAGAGATGCCAAGCTACACAGGACACAGGACCTAAAAGTCCTGCACTTCACTCTGTGCTTATTACTCCACGCTTATTAGAGAAGCAGCGTAGCTCAGTGGAAAGAGCCCGGGCTTGGGAGTCAGAGGTCATGGGTTCGCATCCCGGCTCTGCCACTTGCTGACCGTGTGACTGTGGGCAAGCCACTTATCTTCTCTGGACCTCAGATACCTCATCTGTAAAATGGGGATGAAGACTGTGAGCCCCATGTGGGACAACTTGATTCCCCTGTGTCTACCCTAGCGCTTAGAACAGTGCTCTGCACATAGTAAGCGCTTAACAAATACCAACATTGTTATTATTAACAAATACCAACATTATTATTATTATTATTGAGAAGCAGCGTGGCTCAGTGGAAAGAGTGTGGGTTTGGGAGTCAGAGGTCATGGGGTCGCATCCCGGCTCTGCCAGTTGACAGCTGTGTGACGGTGGGCAAGTCACTTACCTTCTCTGGGCCTCAGTTCCCTCATCTGTAAAATGGGGATAACTGTGAGCCTCACATGGGACAAGCTGATTATGCTGTCTCTACCCCAGTGCTTAGAACAGTGCTCTACACATAGTAAGCGCTTAACAAATACCACCATTATTATGATTGAGAAACAGAATGGCTCAGTGGAAAGAGCCTGGGCTAGGGAGTCAGAGGGCATGGGTTCGCATCCCGACTACACCACTTGTAGGCTGTGTGACTGTGGGCGAGGCACTTTAGTTCTCTGTGCCTCAGTTACCTCATATGTAAAATGGGGCAAAAGAGATGCCAAGCTACACAGGACACAGGACCTAAAAGTCCTGCACTTCACTCTGTGCTTATTGCTCCACGCTTATTAGAGAAGCAGCGTGGCTCAGTGGAAAGAGCATGGGCTTTGGAGTCAGAGGTCATGGGTTCGAATCCTGGCTGGGCCACTTGTCAGCTGTGTGACTTTGGGCAAGTCACTTAACTTCTCGGTGCCTCAGTTCCCTCATCTGTAAAATGGGGATTGACTGTGAGCCCCACGTGGGACAACCTGATTCCCTTGTGTCTACCCCAGCACTTAGAACAGTGCTCGGCACATAGTAAGCACTTAACAAATACCAACATTATTATTATTATTATTATTATTAAAATGGGGATGAAGACTGTGAGCCTCACGTGGGACAACCTGATGACCCTGTATCTCCCCAGCACTTAGAACAGTGCTCTGCACATAATAAGCACTTAACAAATGCCAACCTTATTAGATTAATATTATTACTCCGTCCTCACACACTCTTGGGGACCTCATCCACTTGTTTGGTTTCAGTTCCCCTCTTTATGTAGATGAGTACAAATCAACTTCTCTAGCCCTGACTACAGCATGGAAAATAGAGAGTGGGTCTGGGCATCAGAAAGTCATGAGTTTGAATCCCAGCTCTGCCCCTTGACTATCGAATGACTGTGGGCGAGTCATTTCACTTCTCTGGGCCTCATCTGTAAAATGGGGATTGAGACTGTGAGCCCCACGTGGGACGGAGACTGTGTCCAACCTGATTTGCTTGCATTCACCCCAGCGCTTAGTAGCAAGAGGTCATGCGTTCGAATTCCGGATCTGCCACTTGTCAGCTGTGTGACTGTGGGCAAGTCACTTCACTTCTCTGGGCCTCAGTTACCTCATCTGGAAAATGGGAATTAACTGTGAACCTCACTTGGGTCAACCTGATGACCCTGTATCTACCCCAGCACTCAGAACAGTGCTCTGCACATAGTAAGCGCTTAACAAATACCAACATTATGATTATTATTATTACATTTCCTGGCACATAGTGAGCATTTAACAAATTCTGTAATTGTTACTATTATTATACCTCCATTCCTCAGGTACCCAGTGCTCTTCACCACTTCAAACTACCAAAGTCCAAACCAAACTTCTCATTTTCTTTTTTCAACCATTCCCTCCTGTCCACTATTCATTCATTCATTCAATCATATTTTTTGAGTGCTCACTGTGCGCAGAGCACTGTGCTCAGCGGTTGGAATGTACAATTCAGCAATGGAGGCAGTCCCTGCACAGCAACGGGCCCGCAATCTGCAATGCCAACACCACCATCTTCTCTGCAACTGAAGGGTGTATCAGAATAATAATAACGATGGAATTTGTTAAGCGCTTACTATGTGCCAAGCACCATTCGAAGCTCTGGAGTAGATACAGGGTAATCACAGTTTTCATCCCATTTTACTGATGAGGTAGCTGAGGCACAGAGAAGGTAAGTGACTTGCCCAAAGTCACGCTGATAAGTGGTGGAGCCGGGACTAGAGCCCACAACCCCTGACTCCCAAGGCCAGGCTCTTTCCACTTTTCTTAGGTATATTGGATATTTTTGGATCCGGCTCCTCTGTTAGAGGGCAAGTCATGGATTTCTGTGATATTTTCCAAGTGTTTAACACACTTCATTGCACTGAGCAAGACCTCAGTACTTTCCATGGCTAATTCTACACATTAGAAGAATGCATTTTGGACAAAGCCGTGATCAAGAGCAGGAATGCTTTATTAAGGACAAGAGTGTATTTTTGAGATTCTAAGGGTTCTTCTCCTACTCCTTTCTAGCATAAATCCACAGAAGGCACTCGCCATGATATCATTCATTTCTATTTTCTCCCATTGTACAGGAAGGGGCCATTTAGCTTTCATTTAGACTGTGGCACAAATTGGAGGGATTAATGAAATGCCAGATTTGGAGACATACAGCTACAAATACCTTTTCCCACTCTTATATGGAGGGAATACCTCAGGCCCTGGAAACTTTAAAGCCTCTACCAATTGATACAGCATTTGAGGGGGAAGTTCTCCACACATGCCCCTAATAATACTGTTATATTCAGGGTTAAGCATTTACCTTTAATGATGATCATTGTGATATTTTTTGAACACTGACTATATCAATCGTATTTTTGAGCTCGAATGTCACGTTCCCTACTAAGCACTGAAGTAGTTACAAGATGAGATGTTTTCTTGAATGGGGCTCACGGACTAAGACAATGAGAGAGCAGGTATCTTATCCCCATTTTACCAAAGGGGAAACTGAGCCCAGGAGACAGTAAATGACTTGCTCAAGGACAAAACGTAGATTAGTGTCAGAGTTGGGATTCGAAGCCACGTCTCTTGATTTCTAGTCAATCGATCGATTGATAAATGATATTTATCGAGCATTTAATGACTTATAGTACAGTAGAGTCCGAAGATACGTTCCCTGCCCACAAGTGGCTGTGTAGGGGGAGACAGACAATAAAACAATTAAATACATTATGGATATGTGGATATATATGGAAGCTCTGTGGGGCTGAAGGTGGAGTTAATATCAAGAATTTCCATGTGCACAGGTGACTCAGAAGGAAGAAGGAGTAGGGGGAAAGATGGATTAATTGGGGAAGGCCTCATGGAGGCGATGTGATGTTAATTAAGAAGGTTTTGAAGTAGAGAGAGTGTGGTCTGACATAACATGAAGGGGGAGGGATTTCCAGCTGAGAGGGAGGACGGAGGACATAGCAGCAAGACATAAGCTCGTCATGGGCCGGGAACGTATCAGCTAATTCTGTTCTATGTGACTCTCCCAAGCATTTAGCAAAGTACTCCGCACATAGGAAGCGCTCAATAAATCTGAACGATCAACTGACTGAGATAAATGAAATTGAGGTACAGAGATGGTGCTAGAAGAAGGGAAAGGAAGGGGCAGGCTGATTGATTGCTTTAAAGTCAATGGTGAGGTGTTTCTGTTCGATGAGGAGGTGAACAGTCAACTCCTGGAGTGGGGAAACATGGACTGAACATTTATTTAGAAAAAGAATCCAGTCTGGACTGGAGTGGGAAGAGACAAGAGCTAAAGAAGTCAGAGAGGAAGCTGATGCGCTAATCAAAGCAGAATATAATAATAATAATACTGTTGGTATTTGTCAAACGCTTACTATGTGCAGAGCACTGTTCTAAGCGCTGGTGTAGATATAGGGTAATCAGGTTCTCCCACGCGAGGCTCACAGTCTTAATCCCAATTTTACAGATGAGGTAACTGAAGCACAGAGAAGTTAAGTGACACAGTAAAACCTCAATGAATATGATTGTTTGATTGATTAAGTGAGTGACTGGATCAATGGAGTGGATGTTTGGATGGAGAGGAAAGGGCTGATTTTAGAGATGTTGTCAAGGGAAAACTTACAGCCATGGTGCCTAGGTTCTAATGCCTGCTCTGCCAGTTGCTTGCTGTATGACCTTGGGCAAGTCGTTTAACTTCTCTGTGCCTCAGTTAACCTCATCTGTAAAATGGGGATAAAATCCCCCTGCCTTCCACTTAGACTGTGAGCCGCATGTGGGAGAGGGACTTGATTCGACCCCAGCACTTAACAAATACCGTTTTTTAAAAAGTGATATTTAAACAAATGCCATCCATCAGAGAACCTGTGAGATGGTTTTTAGTAAAGCTTTTCATGCTCTCTAAGCTTTTTGCAGGCTCTTTCATAGACCTGATCATCTTATAGGCTACCCCAGGGCTAAGAACACTAATTTACATTTAGTAAAAGATTAATAAATGCTATTATCATTATTATTATTATTATTATTACAAGAACCTGACAGCACGCATAAAAAAACCAAAGGCAAATAAGTTCTAGATTCATTTTCTCTGCCTCAAGGTGGCAATATTTCCTAGTGCCTGATTTTGAGACGCCTTGGGGGATTGCAGTGAGCGCAAGCCATTTCTCAAATCCCGACTACATCAAGATTCACTTGGATAAGTGGTAATCTTCTTTTCAATCATATATTCCGTCCAAGTTTTAATTCTGCTGATGGGTTGGTGGCTGTTCCTTCTAGAGTCAGCCTGGAGAATGAATTCATTAGGTACGTGTTCTCAAAGGTTTTTTCAGTATCGCAAGTGATGGAAGTCAGGAAACTCTTCGGGCCCAGCCCTCACACCAGACACTGGGCGGATAGAGAGGTATGGAGAAGCAGTGTGGGCTAATGGAAGGTGCACGGGCCTGGAAGTCAGGGGACCTGGGTTCTGATCCCAACTCTGCTACTTGCTTGCTGTGTGACTTTGATTTTACTTAGATCATTTTGATAAATCAGGTCTCTTGATTTCCAGTCAATCAGTTGATCAATAAATGGTATTTATCAAGCATTTAATGAATGTGCAACACTGTACTAAGCACTTAGAATACAGTACAGTAGAGTTGGAAGATCCATTCGCTGCCCACAAGTAGCTATGTAGGGGGAGACAGACATGAAAACAATTAAATACATTATGGATATGTGGATATGTACGGAAGCTCAAATTGTATGGAATATGGGATTTAGCCTGTCAGTCCCACGGGAAACAGGGATTATGTCTGAGCTGGATGTCTTGTGTCTAAGTGCTTAGCACACAGTAAGTACTTAACAGGTATTGCAGTCAGTATTATGGGTGCTGCAAAATGCTACAGGCCTACCCTTTATCCTCTGAACTTTCTGGGATATGATTGAGGTTGTGGGGATTTTAGTAGGGCGGTGAATATGGGCCTGGCAGCTTTGAGGAGGAGGGAAGTTCCCGGTTAGGGGGACAACGTGGGTAAGGAGTTGAAAACAGGAAAAGCAGAACTGTTGCCCAGTTAGAAGGTGAAATTTGGAAGAGTGTAAACTGGCACATGGAGGGTAAAGTGAGCTGCAGGGTAACATGAAGCGAATTAGTTGAGGGCCTTGAAATCTCACTGTGGTCAGGGAATGTCTCGGTTATATTGTTGTGTTGTTCAGTGCTCTGCACATGGTAAGGGCTCCATAAATGCGATCGCTTGATCGACTAATTGAAGCCAAAAGTGAGGAGTTTTTTTTTTATAGAGGTGGGGAGGGACATGGAAGGCTTGTGGAGGTTTTTGATGAGCGGGAGATGTGTATCGACCAACTCTTCAAGAAGGCGATCCAGGAATAATAATAATAATAATGATGTTGGTATTTGTTAAGTGCTTACTATGTGCAGAGCACTGTTCTAAGCGCTGGGGTAGATATACGGTAATCAGGTTGTCCCACATGAGGCTCACAATCTTAATCCCCATTTTACAGATGAGGGAACTGAGGCACAGAGAAGTGAAGTGACTTGCCCACAGTCACACAGCTGCCAAGTGGCAGAGCCGGGATGCGAACCCATGACCTCTGACTCCCGAGCCTGGCCTCTTTTCACAGATAGAGACAATCCCTGCCCACTGATGGGCTCACAGTCTAATCAGGGGAGACAGACAGACAAAAACAAGACAACTTAATAGCAATAAATAGAATCGAGGGGATGGACACCTCATTAACCAAATAAATAGGGTAATAAAAATATATACTTTCCAGGGCTTAGTAGATTAATACAGTGCTGGGCACAACCTAAGCAATCAGTAAATAGCAACTGAGTGACAAGCGTCCCAAGAGAGTGAGTGTAGAGGAGGAAAGTAGGGGATTCGGGGCAAGGCGTCTGTAGAAGGCCTGCAGTAAGAGGAGCTAGGAATGGAGGCAGAAGATGAAACTGAAGCAGCATGATTTAGTGGGCCTGGGAGTCACAAGGTCATGGTTCTTATTCTGGATCTGCCACTTGTCTGCTGGGTGACCTTGGGCAAGTGTCTTCACTTCTCTGTGCCTCATCTGTAAAATGGGGATCAAGACTGTGAGCCCCATGTGGGACTACCTGATTACCTTGTGTCTATCCCAGTGCTTAAAGCACTGCTTGACACGTAGTAAGTAATTAACAAATCCCATAATTATTATTATTCTTCTTCTCAGTGCCTCAGTTACCTTATCTGTAAAATGAGGATTGAGGCCGCGGGAGTGGGACTGTGTCCAAACTGGTTAACTTATATCTACCCCAGCACTTAGAACAATGCTTGGCATATAGTAAGTGTTTAACAAGTACTATGAATATCATTATTATTATTATTAATTATTAAACTGAAAAGGAGTGGTCAGAGGGGAGGAGGAGAACCAGGGTAGTACTAGATCAGCAAAATTAAAGACTCATAGAGGTTGGAGAAGGCAGGAGTCGTCTGCAGCGTCCAAAACATCTGAGAGGATGGTTCATTCATTCATTCAATCGTATTTATTGAGCGCTTACTGAGTGCAGAGCACTGTACTAAGCGACGGAGGGTTGGGAGACTGTCTAGCTTGCTGAACTTTGGATAGGGCAAGCAAGATAAATTCGGTCAGCATCTGCATAGAGGTTGAAGTTGAAGCCAGGAGAGTGAATGAGATCCAGTGGGAATGAGAATAAAGTGAGAAGCAAAGCGGATCTAGAACGACATCCACCAGGTGGGGAGGGAAGGGTAAAGGGAGAGCCTGAAAAGGTGACAGAGAAGGAGCATTCAGAAATTAGAAAGAGTAAAACCAAGACTCGATAGTGTACCCAGGAGAAAGGAGTGGTCCACCATGTCCAGATGAGCCACGAGGAGATAGAGGATTAGGATACAGACCATTAGATTTGGTAAAGAGGTTGCTGATGATCTTAGAAAGACCACTGTAGAGAGTCAAAAAGAGAGAATGGATGAGAGTAAGTAGTAGTAACCAGGTCTACTGCTCAAAGAGTTTGGACGGGCATGAGAACAGGAAGATGAAGCAATAGTTAGAAGGTGGAGAGTGATTTAGAGAGGGATTTTTAGGATAGGAGAGTTGTGAGCATGTTTTGGAGCTGTAAATACAATCGTTTGAATATGACAGTTATGGTGGAAACACGAGTGGGCATGAAGAGTGACTGATTGGGTAGATTTGTTTAATGCTATAAAATATATATTGTGTATGTATATTTGTATTTGTAACATATATTATAATTTCAAGGGTAACTCCTTGTTTTCACTCTTCATTAGGCCTCTGTTTTCTCATCTCTAAAATAAGAACATCCATGTCCTTCCCTCCCTATTAAAAATTTATGAAGACAATAGGAAAAAAACCATGAGATATCAGAACAGGCCGCCCAGAACATTTATGGAATCTTCCAAAGGTTTTTATCAATCAATCAGACATCCGTATTTATTGACCCCCTTTTGAGAACAGGACCCAGTGCTAAGCATTTGGGGATAGCAATAGGAGTAAAGACATTCCCTTACCCATCAAGAAGTTTACAATCCCACTGGGCCAGACACTGAAACATTTTATACAAATAAGAGGAGTGAAAGTGAGAACAAAGCTACAAGTGGTAATAAATAAAATTAAATAAAGACTAAAGAAGTAAAGAAGAAAGACCAGATTACCTGAAACAACATCCACACAAGTGGTAGAGCTTGCTATTTAGGGCTGTGTGTCAAGGGTGACTTTGGTTAACCCAAACTAGGTGATGGAAGTTAATCAGGGAAGAGCTCCTGGAAGAGGTAGAATTTCAGAAGGTGACAACATGGTGGCTTTGAAAGATAAGAGGATTCTAGGTGTGACGTGCCTGTGCCAGAAAGATGTTTGTGGTGGGAATACTTAAAGGAAAAGCATGGTGTGAAGGTTAGCTTGGGAAGTAGCTAGTAAAGACAGCAGATTAGTAAGTAGGATAGAGCTAATGGAGAACTTGAAAACCATTGGTTGGGACTTTCTGTTGGATGAAGAGAGAAATGGGTAATCACTGGAGGCTTTTGAGGAGCGGAAAGACAAGTGCCAAACTAATCCTTATTCCCTCTGCTTCCCCTAGCTGTAATTTATTTTAACTTCTGTCTCCCCTGACAGTGGATATTGAGTTGACCGACTCTGTTCTGTCGTATTCTCCCAAGCGTTTAGTACGGTGCCCTGCACACAGTTAGCACTCCATAAATACCGTTGATTGAATGATGTTCTGAGGAGCGGAATGGAGTATAGACTTAAGAAGAGAAAGGTTTAGGGGCAGGGAAACCAGCATTTTGATAATCTGTCCAGGGGTTGATAATGATGACTTGTGCCAGTTTCCTAGATATTTGAAGAGAGAGAAATGGATGGACCTGGGAAATATTGTAGAGGAAATACCAGTGGGATTCAGCAACGGAATGATTGTGAGTGTTAAAAGACAGTGAGAAGTTGAAGATAATAACAAGGACATGGGCATAATAATAATAATAATTATGGAAATTGTTAAGCGCTTACCGTGTGCAAAGCATTGTTCTAAGCACTTGGGTAGATACAAGACACATCTCTCACCCCCAATGATCTGGCCACCTATTTCCTCACGAAAATCAACACAATCAGGTCTGAGCTCCCCAAAGTCACCCCTCCGCCTCTCCCCTCCCCCCCACCAACCCTCTCCCCTACTTTCCCATCCTTCCCTGCAGTATCCTCAGAGGAGATCTCCTCCCTCCTCGCAAGTGCCACCCCCTCCACCTGTGCCTCAGACCCCATTCCCTCTCACCTTATTAAAACCATCGCCCCTGCCCTCCTCCCTTCCTTAACTTCTATTTTTAACCATTCAATCTCCAATGGCTCCTTCCCCGCAGACTTCAAACATGTCCACGTCTCCCCCATCCTAAAAAAACCCGCTCTCGACCCCACTTCCCCCTCCAGTTATCGCCCTATCTCCCTACTACCCTTCCTTTCCAAAATCCTAGAACGAGTCGTCTACAGTCGCTGCTTAGAATTCCTTAACTCCCATTCTCTCCTGGACCCCCTCCAATCTGGCTTCCGTCCCCTCCACTCTACCGAGACTGCTCTCTTTAAGGTCACCCATGACCTCCTTCTTGCCAAATCCAATGGCTCCTACTCCATTCTGATCCTCCTTGACCTCTCTGCTGCCTTTGACACTCGACCGTCCTCTCCTCCTCCATACCTTATCTCACCTTGGCTTCACGGACTCCGTCCTTTCCTGGTTCTGCTCTTACCTCTCTGGCCGGTCATTCTCGATCTCCTTCGCTGGCGCCTCCTCCCCCTCCCATCCTTTAACTGTTGGAATTCCTCAAGGGTCAGTTCTTGGCCCTCTTCTGTTCTCCATTTACACTCACTCCCTCGGTGTGAGTGTACCTTACTATTACGGCTACCTTACTATTATGGGCTCTCGTTATATCCCGGCTAGACTACTGTGTCAGCCTTCTCTCTGACCTCCCTTGCTCCTCTCTCGCCCTGCTCCGGTCTATTCTTCACTCCGCTGCCCGGCTCATCTTCCTGCAGAAACGATCTGGGCATGTCACTCCCCTTCTTAAACAACTCCAGTGGTTGCCTATCGACCTCCGCTCCAAACAAAAACTCCTCACTCTAGGCTTCAAGGCTCTCCATCACCTTGCCCCTTCCTACCTCTCCTCCCTTCTCTCTTTCTACCGCCCACCCCGCACGCTCTGCTCCTCTGCCGCCCACCTCCACACCGTCCCTGGGTCTCACCTATCCCGCCGTCGACCCCTGGGTCACGTCCTCCCGCGGTCCTGGAACGCCCTCCCTCCTCACCTCCGCCAAACTGATTCTCTTTCCCTCTTCAAAACCCTACTTAAAAATCACCTCCTCCAAGAGGCGTTCCCAGACTGAGCTCCTCTTCCCCCTCTACTCCCTCTGCCACCCCCCCTTTACCTCTCCGCAGCTAAAGCCTCATTTTCCCCTTTTCCCTCTGCTCCTCCACCTCTCCCTTCCCATCCCCACAGCACTGTACTTGTCCGCTCAACTGTATATATTTTCGTTACCCTATTTATTTTGTTAATGAATTGTACATCGCCTTGATTCTATTTAGTTGCCATTGTTTTTACGAGATGTTCTTCCCCTTGACGCTGTTTATTGCCATTGTTCTTGTCTGTCCGTCTCCCCCGATTAGACTGTAAGCCCGTCAAACGGCAGGGACTGTCTCTATCTGTTGCCGACTTGTTCATCCCAAGTGCTTAGTACAGTGCTCTGCACATAGTAAGCGCTCAATAAATACTATTGAATGAATGAATTGAATGAACTCTTCTAATATTTCATTTAGATGAGTGTTTGGGTGTATACTTGATCAATTCTCACTCTAGGCTTCAAGGTTCTCCATCACCTTGCCCCTTCCTACCTCTCCTCCCTTCTCTCTTTCCACTGCCCACCCCGCACGCTCCGCTCCTCTGCCGCCCACCTCCTCACCTTCCCTGTTCTCGCCTATCCCGCCATCAACCCCTGGGCCACGTCCTCCAACGGTCCTGGAACGCCCTCCCTCCTCACCTCTGCCAAACTAATTCTCTTCCCCTCTTCAAAACCCTACTTAAAGCTCACCTCCTCCAAGAGGCCTTCCCAGACTGAACTCCCCTTTTCCCTCTGCTCCCTCTGCTCCCCCTCTACCCTCCCATCACCTCTCCTCAGCTAAGCCCTCTTCTCCCCGCTTTCCCTCTGCTCCTCCCCCTCTCCCTTCCCATCCCCTCAGCACTGTGCTGGTTGGCTCAACTGATCACCCTATTTATTTTGTTAATGAGATGTAAATCCCCTTGATTCTATTTATTCGCTATTGTTTTCATGAGATGTTCATCCCCTTGATTCTATTTACTGCTATTGTTCTTGTCTGTCTGTCTCCCCCGATTAAACTGTAAGCCCGTCAAAAGGCAGGGACTGTCTCTGTTACCGATTTGTACATTCCAAGTGCTTTGTACAGTGCTCTGCACATAGTTAGCGCTCAATAAATACTATTGAATGAATGAATATTTGATGGATGCTTTTAAGTGGGTTACTTTGTAGTGAGCAGTCTCAGTTAGTTTTTCTTGGGGATAACACTGGGTTTCACAGGATGGTTCTCTGTTTTTCTGTTACCTGCATCTCTCAGCAATAGGTTGTAAGTTGTGTTTTACTCTTAGTGCTCACTTTGTGAGTGGATGCAGAATGGAAGTGGTATGAATTCTCAGGCTTGAATTTCCTGAGTGACTTTTGTTCATTCTTTGTTGTTAGTTCAATGGCCCTAAAATCAATTTATGAATAAAGAGACACTAAGTCTCTCAAACCCCAGGAGTATATTTTTACCCCGGGAGAGTGAGCTTATTTTGAAGCAAGGCTGGGGCAGAAAATAGGGCTGAAGTTTGAATGAAATATTATCTGAAATTCAGCCAGCAATGATCCACATTTGATGTGCCCAAACCGTGGATTCTCTACCTCTACTCATTGTGAAAAAAGTCCACATTTCAGGCATTTGTATATGAATTTCCATCAGGTATTTCAAACGTGTCAGAAGATACGTGAGTCAAGGGTGCAACCATAATGCCTTTCTTTCATTTAGGAAGTGGAAGATAACGTGGATTACGAGCTAATGCTTACAAAATAAGGAAAAAATAAGCCATTGGAATTTATTTTTCCATTCTCTAAAGAGTCACTGACTGTTTTCTTTTTCAGTAGTTCAACATGCATGCCCACTCCCATTGAAATCTACTGGAATGATCTGATAGTCATGTTTTGGAGTGGGTGAGATGTGCTTATTCAGATCTTTATAATAATGATGGCATTTGTTAAGCTCTTGCTACGTGCCGAACACTGTTTCAATTGCTGGGGTAGATGCAAGGTAATCAGGTTGTCCCACGAGGGCTCACAGCCTTAATCCCCATTTTACAGATGAGATAACTGAGGCACAGAGAAGTGAAGCGACTTGCCCAAGGTCACTCAGCAGACACGTGGCAGAGCCGGGATTAGAACCCACAATGAAGAATGTTTTGTTCCCTCTGTTGCTATTTGAAATTAATGGGAAATATGTGCTTATGTTGCTAGCAAAGTGCTTTTGCTTACTAGGTAGGTTTAGAGACAATCAGTTGCTTATTTGGACAGTTATGGGAGACTCTGTGAATAAGATTTCACTATTATTATTGTTATTATTAAGTGCCATCAAGTCATTTCCTATTCATAGCATCTCTATGGCTATATTTTCCCCAGAACGTCCTGTCTTTTGCTGTAATAAGTAACCTCACTAATGGTTCTTCCATTATCATTGTTATGGTTTCTATCCATCTAGCTGCCGGTCTGCCTCTTCCATGTTTTCCCTGTTCTTTTCCTAGCAGTAGTGTCTTCTCCAAAGAATGAGTTCTCCTGACGATGTGTCCACATTATGCTTATCTACGTTGGGTCATTTGGCCTTCCAAAGACTACATTGGTTTAATTTGCTCCAAAACCCATTTATTTGTGTTTTGGGCAGTCCATGGCATTTGCAAAAACCTTCTCCAACACTACATTTCAAAAGAATCGATGCTTTTTCTATCCGTTTTTTTCACTGTCCACCATACACTGTCACTGGAAACGCCACAGAATTGACAATTTGTATTTTTGTGGCAATTGATGCATCAGTGCGTTGCATGATTTTTTTTCCATGCTCTTCATAGTAAATCTTCCTAACAGTAATCTTGGGCATATTTCTTGGCTACTTGTTCCTTTATTATTGATTATGGATCCCAGGAGAGAAAAACTTCAGTTTTTTCATCTGTGTCCTCGTTCTCCTTTCCTGTGAGCCCCCTGTGTGGTTTATGTGTGACTTGATCCTCTTGTATCTATCCCAGCGTAGTACAGTGCTCGGCACATGGTAAGCATTTAACAGAGACCACAATTCTTATTTATATTATTTTTCTGGTGGTGCTATTACAGGGCTATAACCCCCACAAAAAAAATACATAATCCCAAGTGGACCCAGAGCACTTGTACCAAGCCATACCATGCTATATCCCACCTCCGGGATCCTGCCTCAGTGAGTTCACTCTGTTCTCTAGCAGCGCAGCTGTCTTAGACTATCACTGCTTCAAACACCGACTTCAGCGATCGACATTGTCTACATTTCGGCAACTGAGCCACTCGTATTTCCTTCTCAGTCACAGAATCAAGGTTGGGGAAGGGAAAGAGTTGCTGGCCTTATTTTTGTCCAGATGGTGGGCAAAACAACTCCTACGTTCAAACCCAGAGATCTCTGCTTATGCTGTATGTGTTTGCCTATATATGTGGATGGGCCTGCCTAACAGAAAGATGGTTCTTTGATTCAGGTTAACCAAGTGTATCTTTAAAAAAATCCAAGTTTGAAATAACAGTCCCCCTTTTGCCCCCATTGATTCTACAGAGGAGAGCATTAAGGACGGCCTCTGAAAAACTCAGGAATAGATCTTCATTTTCTACAAACATGGTATACAACACTCCAGGAACTCGCGTAAATAGATACATTGGTCGTTTGATAGAGGCTCGGCAAACTGAATCTGAAATGGCAGACTTGAATTTCTTTACCCTGAGGTATAAACACGTTGACCGGGAACATAAAGTAAGTGAATCTGGAACTTAATTTCAACATGGATATCCATATGTAACACATGAAGTGTTACATAGTGTTTGCGTAGCCTTTCCAAGTTTCTCTCTCTTTCTTTCTCGTTAAATTAAAAGGCAATCTGATTATATTTCTTCATCTTGAGAATTCCCAGGACTAGTTGATTTTGATGGAAATCTCATGGGGGGGTGATATTCATGTGGGGGGACTGCTGCTGGTCCAGTGAGCAGAGTAGAGCTCTGCCGGGGCAATATTAATAGTGAAGATTTCTGACCAAAGAAGCTCACTTTCCGGAAAATGGACGGGCCGAGTGGGGAGTGGGAAAGAGAGCCAATTGACATAGATAGCGGTGACCATAGTGGCTAGCGAGGCACCTTCCTGCTGGCCCGTGGCACAGAATCAACTTTATATGGTGGGTATTTATACTTTGTACCTGGGAATTGGCTTGTTCCACTCTGTGCCCCAGCAGGACTACGACTGTCAGGGAAGAAAATGTTTTAGTGATGTGGCTCATTCCCCTATCGCTCACTCAATTCGTCCACACGGATTCTCAGTCTGAGAGTTGCACACAAGGCCCTGTCCATTTTTCCTGACAGAAGTCGCTAGCAGTATGGGCATGATTCCCACTCTAGATGGTATTGTAATGGAAGCAAACTGACATATAACCTGCCCCCTTCGCTGACGATTTCTTATATTTCTTTCTTTGGCCAGTATCACCAGCTTCAAGATGAGTACTTCACCAGTGCTGTAGTTCTTTCGCTGATTCTAACTGCTCTATTTGGCCTCCTTTACCTTCTAATAATTCCACAGTAAGTACCATTTTTCATCTTTAATTCATGTCCAAACCCTACAAGGATTTTTCACAGACCCAGAGATCAGCTCTTTGGGCTCTGATTTTGCAAAGGAGTGAGAAGCAGTGTGGCTCAGTGGAAAGAGTCCGGGCTTGGGAGTCAGAGGTCATAGGTTCGAATCCCGGCTCCGCCACTTGCCGGCTGTGTGACTGTGGGCAAGTCACTTCACTTCTCTGTGCCTCAGTTCCCTCATCTGTAAATTGGGGATGAAGACTGTGAGCCTCACGTGGGACACCTGATCACCCTGTATCTCCCTCAGAACTTAGAACAGTGCTCTGCACATAGTAAGTGCTTAACAAATACCAACATTGTGATTATTATTGTTATTAAAAATAGAAACATGACCCACCAAAATCCAATTTTCAATATACTAAGTATTTCCTAGGTACCATAATTTCTATAGTTAAACTCTCCGTCACCTCAAAGAGAGCTGAGGAGAGGACATATTTCTCTCATTATATAGCCCTTGTCAGGTTTTTCCTATAATTTATTCGCCTCCCCACTGCTCAGTAGAGTGTTTTGCACACAGTAGCCACTGAGCAAATTCCACTGAATGAGTAGGCATCACTCACTAATTCCCTAATATATTATTACAGACACCCCCAGAATGTTATTAAGACCACAGGCTGTATACAGGGTAATCAAACCATGAGATACATATACTATTCTGCAAAGTGTAAGAAAGATGGTCTTCAAGGATGCTCCATATTCTGACTCTTATTCCCAAGGTTGAGCAGTGATTCCCGCCTTTACCTGAGCCCACTTATTGCCGGTGGAGATAGGTAAGAGAAAGTTAGGTAAATAGGGGCATAAATTGCTTTCCATGTCAATCAATCAAATTCATTGAGCAGTGTGGCTTAGTGGGAAGAGCATGGGCTTGGGAGTCAGGGCTCATGAGTTCGAATCCCAGCTCTGCCACTTGTCGGCTGTGTGACTGTGGGCAAGTCACTTAACTTCTCTGTGCCTCAGTTCCCTCATCTGTAAAATGGGGATTAAGACTGTGAGCCCCACGTGGGACAGCCTGATTCCCCTATGCCTACCCCAGCGCTTAGAACAGTGCTCGGCACATAGTAAGCGCTTAACAAATACCAACATTAGCTTCTCTGTGCCTCAGTTACCTCATCTGTAAAATGAGGATTAATTAATTCATTCATTCAACAGTATTTATTGAGCGCTTACTATGTGCAGAGCACTGTACTAAGTACTTGGAATGTACAAATCGGTAACAGATAGAGACAGTCCCCGCCCTTTGATGGGCTTACAGTCTAATCGGGAGAAACATACAGACAAGAACAATATAGAATCAAAATTAAGACTGTGAGCCCCGCGTGGGACAACCTATTACCTTGTATCTACCCCAAGCATTTTGAACAGTGCTTGGCATGTAGTAAGCGTTTAACAAATGCCGTCATCATAACTGAGCACTTATCATGTGAAGATCACTGTGTGGCTCAGTGGAACGAGCATGGGCTTTGGAGTCAGAGGTCATGGGTTCGAATTCCGGCTCCGCCACTTGTCAGCTGTGTGACTGTGGGCAAGTCACTTCACTTCTCTGTGCCTGAGTTACCTCATCTGTAAAATGGGGATTAAGACTGTGAGCCCCACGTGGGACAACCCGATTCCCCTGTGTCTACCCCAGCGCTTAGAACAGTGCTCTGCACATAGTAAGCGCTTAACAAATACCAACACTATCACTGTACTAAGCACTTGGGAGAGTACGATGAAACAGAATTGATAAACACATTGCCCTCCCACAAAGAGCTGAAGACTAGAGGGGGAGACAGACATTTAAAATAAAGAAAATTACAGATACGAACATTAGTGCTGTGGGGCTGAGGGGTGGGGGTGGATATCAAGTGTGGAAAGTGTACAAATCCAAGAGAGAGGGTGACCCAGAAGGTAAAGGGAGTATAGCAAATGATGGCTTAGTCGGGTGAGGCCTCTTGGAGGAGATATAATTTTAGTAAGGTTACGAAGATGGAGAAAGTGATAGTCCAGTAGAGGTGAACGGGGAGGAAGTTCTAGGCCAGAGACAGACATGGGTGCTTTGAAAAGTGCTCTGCACACAGGAAGCACTCAATAAATATGATCGAATCAACGTGGGCACGGGGTCAGCAGCCAGATAGATGAGATTGAGGTACGGCAAGCAGATTGGCCTGAAAGGAGTGAGGTGAGTGTGCTGGGTTGTGGTAGGAAATCAGTGAGACAAGCTAGGAGGGAGTAAAGTGAATATGTGCTTTAAATCCATCGATCAATTAATGGTATTTTTTGAATGCTTACTGCCTGCAGAACACTGTATTAAGCACTTGGGAGAGTACAAGTCATGGTAAGGAGTTTCCGTGGGTATTACTGGAGGTTCTGAGAAGCAGTGTGGCTCAGTGGAAAGAGCTTGGGCTTGGGAGTTAGAGGTCATGGGTTCTAATCCCGTCTCCACTGCTTGGCAGCTGTGTGACTTTGGTCAAGTCTCTTAAATTCTCCGTGCCTCAGTGACCTCATCTGTAAAATGGGATTTAGACTGTGAGCCCCATAAGGGACAACCTGATCACCTTGTATCCCCCACCAGTGCTTAGAACAATGTTTTGCACATAGTAAGCACTTAACAAATACCATCATTATAATTATTATTATTATTATTATTAGGTTCTTGAGGAATGCAGAAACATGGACTGAAAGGTTTTGTAGAAAACTGATCTGAGCAACATAGAGAAGTATGTTCTGAAGTGACGAGAGACCAGAGGCAGGGAGGGGAGCTCATGCACTAATCAAGGTGGAATAAGTGCTTGGATTAATGTCGTAGCAGTTTGGATGGAGAGGAAAGTGATGTTGTGAAAATTGGCCGAATGTGGGTTGAACGAGAGGTGGTTCGAGGATAACGCCAAGGTTATCGGACTTGTGAGACAGGGAGGAGAGTAGTGATGGGAAAATGAAGAGGAGGACCGGGTTTGGTTGGGAAGATGAGGAGTTCTGTTTTGGGCAAGTTCAGTCGGGGGTGGCAGGGGGACATCGAAAGAGAATATCCTGAAGGCAGGATGCTGCCCCTCAATCTCCTCTGTCTCACCGCTGACACTTTCGTCCTCCCTCTGGCCTGGAACTCTTTCCATAGACGCCACCCCACTCGTCTCCCCACCCTCAAAGCCTAATAAAGATCACATCTTCTCTAAGGGGTCTCCCCCGATGAAGCCCTCCTTTCCCCCACTCTCTCCCTTCTGCATCGCTCTCAGATTCGCACCCTTTATACACTTGATATTTGTCCCACCCTCAGCCCCGCAGCACTTACATTCGTATCCGTAATTTATTCATTTATATCAATATCTGTCCTCGCCTCTAGTCTGTGAGCTCGTAGCGGGGAGGGAATATGTTACCTTTCTGGATCAGGAGTCTTAGGCTCAAAGAACTGAGGAACTTCCATAGGTACTGCGTATTGGAATCAGGCACAGAGCACAAACAGCCTGGTGGCATGGTTTTTGGCTATGAAGTCTTTCCATGCTCCTGCCTGGACATTAATGCATTTTTTTCTTTACTTGAGGCTATATTTTCTCACATAAAATTACATAGAATTTCTCACATTCATTCAATCATATTTATTGAGTGCTTACTGTGTGCAGAGCACTGTTCTAAGCACTTGGAATTCATTCATTCATTCAATAGTATTTATTGAGCACTTACTGTGTACAGAGCACTGTTCTAAGCACTTGGATTGTACAGTTCGGCAACAAAGAGATCCAATCCCTGCCCACAATGGGCTCACGGTCTACAAGTGGGGAGACGGACATCAAATGTTGATGTGTTACTCCAGCTTCATTTTAAAACACAATAAAAATTTAACCCACTAGATATTAAGTTAATAAAGTAGTCTTCTTTATCTATAACCATAAAACTAAAGAATGAAATAGAAAGTGAACGTGTTTGATAAAGTGGTTAAAGGAAGTTGCACGCATTCAAGAATGTTCACACTAACATGCTACATTCGTAAACTCAATGGAGAAATAAGACATAGGAGAAGGAATTAATAATAATAATAATAATGTTGGTATTTATTAAGCGCTTTCTATGTGCAGAGCACTGTTCTAAGTGCTGGGATAGATACAGGATTGTCCCACATGAGGTGCACAGTTAATCCTCATTTTCCAGATGAGGGAACTGAGGCCCAGAGAAGTGAAGTGACTTGCCCACAGTCACACAGCTGACAAGTGGCAGAGCGGGGATTTGAACCCATGACCTCTGACTCCCAAGCCCGGGCTCTTTCCACCAAGCCACGCTTCTTCTTAGAGAATTAGAGAAGTTCACCTCCTCTCTGGAATCCAGGAGTGCTAGCTTCTCTTTTCAGGGTTGTCTCTCATCCTACTCTACATTGGGGGAGAAAGAATTGATTTCATTGTGGAGCAGGATGGAGAGTGGTAGTTGGAATGGGAAAAAGGAGGAAAGGAACAATGAGAAGGTTTTCTTCCAAGCAGCAAACTGGATCAAAACCTTAAGTAGGTCAAATTTAACTTTCTCCATACAGCAGTTCAGGGTGACTCCTATATTTTTGACTCCAATATGCTTTTAAGATTCAGGATAAAAAATTGCATGTAGACTGAAATGAAAAGATAAAAATCGTTATTGAGGTGTATTACCCCAGATGAGAGAACTGGCTTTAAAACGATCTCTTCAAGGTCGTACTGAAATTAGTTTTATGGTAGTGATTTTAGGAATTAATATGAAATGGGTCCAGTATTAAAGAAGGAAGATTTAAATTTCCCTTCCTGCCATTCCAGTTAGAAGAACTAATAGCATTTTTTAAGCACCCAGCCGTTTCAGTGCACTGTGATAAACTCTTAAGAAGTACCAGAATTTCCTGTCAAGAATTCACTGAACATATTCTTGATGGATCATGCTAGAGTCCCACACATGCTACTTAATCAATATAATGATTGATATAATATATGATATAAATGTATTGAATGATGAATATAATACTAATATTTTGTTTTTTTCTAGGAATACCATAGTCCTTGTCCTCCTGGTGTTCTGCATATGTTTTCTTGTGGCTTGCATCATGTACCTACACATCACAAGAGTACAGGTATATATACAATCCTGTCTTTGTGATTTGTATTAATAATGTCCGAGCCTATTACCAACCGAATCACAGACAAGGTCATCAGATTTAACTCCCCGCTTTCAGGCAGGTAAAGAACTCAGTCACCCAAGAGAGGCAGGTGTCTGCTTTCTCTTTAACAGTAACTAAGCAGGGAGACTCCACAGCTTCCTTTGGAAGCTTGTTCCAGTATTTCGTTATCCTTATATGAAGGTATTTTTCCTAGACTCTCTTCCACTGAAAGTAGTGTTTTCTTAGGCTTAGCTGTCAGCGACCATGGAGAATAACTAGTCAGGATCCTCCCGGTGAAAACCCGTCCAGATACTTCAAGCAAGTGAAGCCACAGGACTTCAGGCAGGCCACTTGTAGATTCTGGGGAGCCCACAGCGGGTTGCCAGCCTCCGGCAGGAAAGGGTAAGGAAGGACAGACACTGCAGGGCCAGAGGAGGGGAGGAGCAGGGCTAGGGGAAAGAGTATTTCTCCTTCCGTCTCTGGCACTTGCTTAGCTCCAGTTTCCCATTAGAGCTGATGATCCTGGAGGTTGTGCTCAGAATCCCACTTTGCACAGATTTCCCCTGGGAAGCAGGCTCTGACAACAGCCTATATTTCTCCTGGGGATTAGCCCTGAACAACAACAGAGCTTCCAAAGTAGAGTCAGATACCGGACAGAAGCCTATCTCCCACTGCCCTGGATGGCTCCAGAGGATGACATCTGGGTGGTGAGACTGAGTCTGAGAGAGAAAAAGAGAGAGAGATGGGGGAAAGAGAGAGAGAGTGTGTGTGCATGAGAGAGTGTGTGTGAGAACTTGTATCTCATCACAAAATATAAAACCCTGAAGCTGCATGTTTCTTAACAGCGAAAATATACGTAGTAGCGGATTTATAGTAGAGGTTTTGTTTCTAATGGTTTATAGGATTAATCAGGCCATCTGCCTGTTTTTCAGCTATTCCCCAGGAATGCTGAAAGCTCCACGCTATCCTTTTTGCTCTGCTACCAACCTTCAGTGGGATGGTGGGATATGACAGAACTGAAAATCTAAGATATCTGTCAATAAAATCCATGGGCTGAAAGAGTGGATCCCCGGGTGGACTTAGAGGCATGACTCTGAAAAGTTTCTCCTTGCTCTCCTGGAGCTGTCCTCGAAAAGATTTGGCCCTGAAGACTTGTTTGGCCTTGTGCAGATTCACATTGCTGCCCCACACAGATTTAGACAATGATAAACAGATTATAAATCTCTTTAATCTAATGTTGGCATTTGTTTTGACATCTGAGGGAGATAAAAGCTCAGAGTCCAGCCTGGCAGTATTCCAGTTCACAGTCAGATGATGCCAAAATCCAGTTCTGATCATGGAGGACAGGGTAGGGAGCCAGATGCCTTTAATGGATGGATAAAGAAAAGGAGAGTGGGAAGGCATTTCTGGTATATAGGTTTTTCAAGAATTTAGTACGATATGTTATTATGCTGACCTTTCTGAACAGTATATATCCTCAACAGGAATAATTATGATTAATTCAAACCTCCGGACAGTTCGTATTTGACTGTTTGAGACCTGTGAATTCAGAAATATGCTTGCTACCAGTCCCCGTGAGGTGTACCGTCGAAAACACAGAGACCAGCTTGCTCCAAGTCAGGCCCCTTTAATCCCATTCCCTCCTGGGAGGGCGCAGCACGCGGCCTCCCGCCCAGGTACAGAGTGGTCCATGTACTGAGCGGGGGCCATTTACCCGGATGGGGTTTTAACACGTCTGTTTGTTTGCATAAACCCACCCATGGCTGACACAATCAGCTCCCTTGGCCCTCCTGAAGAAGCTCCCACAGGGGCGAAACCTCATCAGTATCTGTGCTATCGATCGGGTGACGAGACTCCTCGCTGCCCCTTGAACAGGGATTTGACATCTCTCGGTCCCCAGTGGTCCCTGGCCATCGCTTTAGTCAGTCATTCATTCATTCAGTGGTATTTATTGAGGGCTTACTGTGTGCAGGGCACTGGACTAAGCGCTTGGAATGTACAATTCAGCAACAGATAGAGACAATCCCTGTCCAACAATGGGCTCACAGTTTATAAGGGGGAGATAGACAACAAAACAAGTAGTCAGGCATCAATACCATCAAAATAGCTAAATAGAATCATAGCGATATACATGTAATTGATAAAGCAAATAGAATAATAAATAATATACACAAATACGCACAAGTGCTGTGGGGAGGAGAAGGGGGTAGAGCAGAGTGAGGGAGTGAGGGAATGGAGAGGGGAGGAGGGGCAGAGAGAAAGGGAGGGCTCAGTCCGGGAAGGCCTCCTGGAGGTGGTGAGCTCTCATTAGGGCTTTGAAGAGGGGAAGAGATTTAGTTTGGCGAATGTGAGGAGGGAGGGCATTCCCGATCAGTGGTCGGACATGGGCCAGGGGTTGACAGCGGGACAGGCGAGAACGAGGCACCATGAGGAGTGAGCGGTGGCCGAGGAGAGGAGTGTATGGGGTGGGTCCGGCCAGAGATTTCTGGATATCGTGATTAAGTTGTCTTGTTTTTGTCCGTCTGTCTCCCCCAATTAGACTGTGAGCCCGTCAGTGGGCAGAGATTGCCTCTCTCTGTTGCCGAATTGTACATTCCAAGCACTTAGTACAGTGCTCTGCACATAGTAAGCGCTCACTAAATACTATTCAATGAAAGAATGGATATTCTCTCTGGCTCTGGCATTGTAGCAGAGGATCATGCTGGCTTCATTCTCCTGGGGGCAGGAAGAGCCGTTGACCGGCCCATTCATCGTAGAACTTATTCTCAGCTTCGTCATACTTGAAGTTGTCAAACCCGATTTTCTCTTGCATCAGGAAGTTGGTCGCCATTTTTACACCACGGAGGGTGAGCGGATGAAGTAGTTTCCTCAGGCGCATGCTAAGGAAGGATGGGAGGGAGGGGCCGGGCAGCACGCAGCCGCGCGGGGTCGAGCGGGGTTAAAGTCCCTCCTCCTCCTACTCTCCGTTTCTAATAATACTCATAGTTATGGTATTTGTTGAGCGCTTTCTATGTGCGGGCACTGGACTAAGCGCTGGGTGGATTCAAGCAAATCAGGTTGCTGTCCCACATGGGGCTCACAATCTCCAACCCCGTTTGAAGGATGAGGTAACTGAGGCACAGAGAAGGGAAGTGATTCACTCATAATCAAACAGCAAAGTACCCCCATCTGCCATCTTGGAGCCATGTCGCCTGTTCAGGGGGGAGCAGGTATCCCCCCAAAATGCCAAGGCATTGGGGAAACACGCAGCTCAGGGGTCAATCCCTGGCTGTGCCAGGGCAGGCGGTTGGAGGTGTCATGCAGCAGAAGTGGGCTGCACTCCAGGGCTAGGGCTGGGGGACCCGCCATGACCCCTGGGTGTTGGGGGTGGGTATGGGGGATGGGGCCAGCGGTCCTGGGCTGCTGGAGTCAGTTAGACAGCTAAGCTGAACCCCAGGACTGGTAGAGAGTGGGTGGCCGCTGCACGCGGGCATGGAGACCCATTCTGAACTCTGTGCTCCAGAGTGGTGGCGACTTAGGCCCTCACTGGGTGATGCAGGCCAAAGGGGAAGGAAAGGAGCGGCATCAGATGGTTGGAACCCCCTCTCTGCACTGCGGGGCTCACCTTGGACCGCGGGGACGACGCTGCAGCTTTTCATTCATTCAGTCATTCATTCGATCATATTTACGGAGCGCTTACCATGTGCAGAGCACCGTACTAAGCGCTTTTCCTTTCAGAAGTCTAGAAAAGAAACTTTTCCTTTTAGAAATCTAGAAGATTCAATTGTACCAATAGATTTTCATCATAAGCATTTAGATCCCAGCAAATTGCCATTCACATGCTCGTGAAGACAATTTCCCAATCCTCCATCTTATTCTCTTATAATTTTAGTATTGTTTGTAAATTCATACTTTAAAAATCTTGCCTGACTTTCTAAGTTAGTTTGAAATGAAATAAGGCACTCATGGTGATCCATTGCTTTTTCTCTCTGTCAACCTACTGTGCTCAGCTTCTCCGTCTTCACTGGGCAAAAGGAACGTCCATTTGAAAACCCTTTTTGCAATTGCAAGGAAGGGGGCTTTTCAAGAAAAGTTTGCTATCAAATTCTTAGAGATTTGCTCTAATCCATTCAGGTAGTTGTGTGCTCCGGATTTTGGCTTGCTCCCTCATGACCTGGTCAGCCATTTGATTTTCTGCTTTACTGACCATGTCTCCCAGAGCCACTCTCCCTCATTTAAAGACCCATCAGCCTATGGCAAGCTCCCCAAGGAGGTGCTAAGGATGACGGTGTGTTGGGACAAGGCCCGGCATACGCTATAATCATTCTGGATGCTCTCCAGGCCTTTTCCTGGTGGGAAAATCCCCTGAAGTCACCAGTTCAGGCAGCCAGAGGTGCTCCAGTATCTTTAAGCCCTCATTTTGTTCATTTTAAGGAATGGGGAGGTTTTTTAGGGCTCACATATTGCAACCCCAAATGTTTCCTTCCCCTCCCCTTCCCTCTCCCCTTATGCTACCACTATCCCTTAGATTTCTAGATGAGCTCCCAAGTGGCAAGGGAATTTTGAAGTAGTAAGGTAGCCAGTCTTCCTTTTAGAGGCTGGTTTTCTGAGAGTTCCCCCTCCCAGGCTACTCTATCATTTAATATTGTGGTTTATGAGAGGCAAGCTCCTCAGATGCTCTTTCCTTGAGCCCGAACTCTGGATTTAGTGACCTTAACTTGGCAATAAAAATGAATTTAACAGTGACATTCTTGATTAGCCACCAACTGTATATAAAATCTGGTTTCCAAAGGGCCTTTCCCTTAACCTAGCACATAAAGCTCCATGGTAAAACCCTACCCCACATTTACCCAGTGCCCTTTTATTTCCCTGCAAGTTCTCCTGATGGATTTCCTTATTTGTCATTTGTTGGCTCATTCATTCATTTAATCGTATTTTTTGAGTGCTTACTGTGTGCAGAGCACTTTACTAAGTGGTTGGGAGCATACACTATAACAATAAATGGATACATTTCCTGCCCACATCGAGCTTATTCATTCATTCAGTAGTATTTATTGAGTGCTTATTATGTGCAGAGCACTGTACTAAGCACTTGGAATGGGCAATTCGGCAACAGATAGAGACAATCCCTGCCCATTGACGGGCTCACAGTCTAATCGGGGGAGACAGACGGATGATGTTATTTGTTAAGTGTTTATGGTGTATCAAGTTCTGTTCTAAGTACTGGGGTAGATGAGAAGCATCATGGCTCAGTGGAAAGACCCTGGGCTTGGGAGTCAGAGGTTATGGGTTCAAATCCTGGCTCTGCCACTTGTCAGCTATGTGACTCTGGGCAAGTCACTTCACTTCTCTGTGCCTCATTTACCTCATCTGTAAAATGGAGTTTCACTGTGAGCCTCACATGGGACAACCTGATGACCCCAGCGCCTAGAACAGTGCTCTGCACATAGGAAGCACTTAACAAATACCAGCATTATTATTCTTATTATACAAGTTAATCAGGTGGGACACAATCCATCTACCGCATGGGGCTCCCAGTCTAAGTAGGATGGAGAGCAGGAATTGAATCCCCATTGTACAGATGAGGAAACTGAGACCCAGAGAAGTTAAGTGACTTGCCCCAGGTCACACTGCAGGGACCTAGGAGAGCTGGGGTTAGAACCCAGGTCTTCTGATCCGCTGGGATGTGCTCTTTATTCACAGATGATCCAGTTCACAATTCCCTTCCGCGCCCTGCCCATCACAGAGAAGTGTGTCACCTGACTGCAGAGGGAACCCCGCTCTTTGGGGGCCGAATCTCTATCCCCAAAGTGGAGAATGTCTTCTCCAAAGACCACTAACCCCAGCTGATGTAAAATGGCTGTTCTTCTTATCCAGCAGTTGCCCACTCTCCTTTAGCTGAATCCTCCCTGTGAGTTCATTCATTCAGTCGTGTTCAGTCCTTACTGTGTGCAAAGCACTGCACTAATCAGTTGGAAGTGTACAATATAGCAACAAATGGAGACATTTCTGACCACAACAAATTCACGGTCTAGAGGGGGAGATGGACATTAATATATATATAAATGGTCATTTTCCAGCATTATTGTATATATCAAAAAGGAAAACTTTTGGTCATTGAACCATAAATTGCTGCATACATTTCTTAAGTGCGATCATATTGATCAATACAAGCTGTTTCTTTAAAAATCTAACAACAACCATTAATCTGCCTATTTTACCCATAGATTTAGACAGTTTCCCTGGCCTTGAGAGTCTGTGATTAAATTAAATTCGTTTTAATTGTAATGCAAAATGTAACATCTAGCCCAGCATAAAAAATTCAAAAATACTTAGTGAATTGGGACACAATTCTCCCTGAGGCCTTAGTTCCATTCCCTGTTGTTTTTATAAAAGGTACCATTTAGCATGATATGATTTCAGTTTATGCATCTCTCCAAGTACAACATCATTTATTTCCAGGTCATGAATTGTACACTGGAAGGAAGATCATTCACTACAGTAAAACTTCATAAATCCTGAAGAATTATAAAATTTTCAAAGGATGAAACTTCACTTTTCAAATTTTCAAAGGATGAAAGGATGAAAAATGTTGTATCAAATTAACGATAGTTTCCCTGTAGTCTAAAATGTTCTCTGAATACTCAGCACTTCTCTGACTTCCATTGTTTCAGTTCAGTCTCGTGGTTAATTTCATAGCAATTGCATGTGAATTTCAATATTGCAATCTCGAGGTATGTAACGAAAATGGAAAATTTAAAATATCACTTGTAGTGGAAGTAATTGTCTTTGATTTCAAACAATTGTAGAACTGTTAGAAGCGTAATAACACTTGAGAAGCAGCATTGCCTGGGAGTTAGAAGGACCTGGATTCTAGGTCTGGCTCTGCCACTTGTCTGCTGGGTGACCTTGGGGAAGTCACTTAGCTTTGCCTCAATTACCTCATCTGTAAAATGGGGATTAAAACTGTGAGCCTCATGTGGGACATGGACTTTGTCCAACTTGATTCGCTTGTCTCCACCCCAGTGCTTAGTAATAATAATAATGATGATGATGGCATTTGTTAATTCTTTATGATGTGCAGAGCACTGTTCTAAGCTCTGCTGTGCCCAGCGAGTAGTAAACACTTGCCAAATACCATTAAAAACAAAACAAAGCACTGCCTAAAGTAAAAACATAACAAATGGAAGATAATGTCTAAGAACATTGTCTTGTTCTTAGTGATAGCTTATGCAGTCTACTTATGTTTCTAAATATTCCAGATTGTTAAATTTGCAGCAGGTCCTGAGCGTACGGTATGAGGTTTGCCTGGATTGAATGTGAATAGTGAAGAGGGATACAGGAAATATGTAGAAGCTGTGTGGCGATATCCATAAATGAGGACTAATTAAGACATTCCCGGATTGCATGGGTCCTGACCCATTTGCCCACTTAATTACTTATGAGAATTTGATGAGCTATTTCCTAGGCTGTCCTGTTACAGTTCATAATTAGGATTTCTTTTGGCAGTGAGGCACATAATGACATAAAGAACAATGATAAACTTGACTGATACAGATCAAAGGGCAAAGAGGGCAAATGGGAAGAAGCCCTTCTCTTGACAGGTAGAAATCCCATGCAGAGAATGCTTCACCTGACACCCCAACAGAAGGGACCGCATGGTCAGATTTCTCCATGTAAAAAGGACTGCTGTCGCCTAGCAAATGCCATATTAGGCTAGCGGCAGGGTGAACCCCCCAACTTCTATTCCACGGCTTAGCTGAGAAGCCATGGATGACTTCTTTTATTTTGCCACTGTTCCTTTCGTATTACCCCCTTATGGAGAGTACGTATGCCATGGATGGCTAAGTCCAGTCAGAATTGAGTAAACTACATTGAAATTTCCATTTAGTTACGTTTCAGTTGCACAAAGAAATTGTCATCCTTCCCAGAAAGCAAATAGTTTCTCAATCAGTGTCAGATCAAGACCACAAAGGATTCATGTGGTAGACTATTACGTGGGACTTTGAATGGTTAGGCCAGGTCTCATTTTTTTTTTTTACGGTACTTATTAAGTATGTACTTTTGGTGCCAAGCACTGTACTAAGCACTGGGGTAGGTACAGAGTGATCAGGGCGGACGCAGTCTCTGTCCCATATGGGGCTCACAGTCTAAGTAGGAAGGGAGTAGGTACTAATCTCCATCGTACAGATGAGGCCCAGAGAAGCTAAGTGACTTTCCCAAGGTTACACAGCGGACAAGTGGAGGAGCCGGGATTAGAAACCAAATCCTCTGATTTCCAGGCGTGGGCTCTCTCCACTAGGACACGCTACTTCATTGCCAAATAAAGTGTACCGCTTTGAAAATGAACATTTTGGTCTGCTGATATGGCTCAATGTGCTTCTTAACTTCTGTGATGAATGTGCTATGATGGACATTATTAATAATCATCATATTAATTGTGATATTTCTTAAGTGCTTCTTATGTGCCACTCATTATATTAGGCACTGGGAGTAAGATAATCAAGTCAGACCCAGCCCCTGTGTCTGGTTTATCAAACCATCGTACCACATTTATCAGGAGCTTATTATTTAAATTAAACGAAAGGACAAAGTTGATAGAACAATACTTCATTTGTTAGTATGTTACTTTGTCTCCTCTGCAATTCTCAGAGAATGAATTACACCCAAATGATCTGTGAATTTTCTTGTCTGAGCATGAAATGAAATGTGAACAGCGTAGAATTTTTATTCCAAAAAATCCTTGAATTGTTTGGGTTTCTATCTGACTGAGACCAAGAGAATGGGAGGGAAAGGTTAGATTTTTTTCAATGTTTGTTTCAGGGCTTGTTACTATAGACTTTAAGTAGCTGGGTCATCAGGCCAGGTGACTTTAAAATTTTCCTCCCACTTAGTTTTTATATCTAGCAGAGTGAAAGAAGATGGACCTGGGAGTCAGAGGACCTAGGTTCTGATCCTGATCCACCACCTGCCTGCCAAATGACCTTGCGCAAGTCATTTAACTTCTCTGTGCCTCAGTTCCCTCACCTGTAAAATGGTGCTTCAGTTGCTGTTCTCCCTCCTACTTAAACGAGAAACCCTGTATAGGTCAGGGACTGTGTCCCACCTCATTATTCGGTGTCTACTTCATGGCTTAGTAGGGTGCTTGACAGATAGCAAGCACTTAACAAATACCGATGTTATTATTATTATTGCTGTTGACATTTGACTGTAAAAGTTCCCTAGGTAGTTTAAACGCTTCCCCCATTCACAAAAGTAAGAGAATGGCTCTTCTTGCTGACCTATTGGGAAAAAAGGCTCAGATGGTGAATTATAAAATGTCTTTCTAAAGTTTGAATATAAAATTAGTTTCTCTTTGAGCTCAAACTTGTCACCTGCAAGACATTGATGTCCCAGGGTTATTTGGTCTCCTTTTGTTTCCTTTCTTTGTATAGACGGTAGAGTTGTCATTTTCATCTTTGTTCCCGTTATACTTTTGAAACATGTTTCTAGCATCCAACTGTGCAGATGCAGAGCATCAATTCCATTTTTACATAATGATTTTGACATCAGACCAATTCTCCATCAGCATGCATTTTTGTAGCTCAAAAGAGCTTGAAGCGAACAAAATCCCTTTTCATTTTTACTCACACTGCCAGGGTGAGCACTAAGATGCATCTTCCAAGATATGCACTTGAGTTTTTTCCACTGGCTTAACCTAGTGTCTTACGGCCTGCCCCACAGGAGAGTTTGGAGGAATGTGGACAGTGATGAGGAGAAGGCAGACAGTGAGTCTGCTGTTCCCTGGAAGAGCTGTAGAGAAAAATCCAGGGTCAGACTCTCTTCTTCCACCTGATTGCACATCATTTATCCCAGTATAGGCTTAGGTTCTTTATGTCTCTGATTTTTGAGCTTTTCAACAGTGGAACCAAAATTTAAGTGCAGTTTCTAAGCACTCCACGATAAGCACCGTCCAGAGATACATCATGGACTAATTGCTGACAAAGCTGAGGTTCTGCAGACCCTATCCCCAAGATTACGTTGAGTCACTGTTGGGGATTCGGTTCAAATTAGTGAATTTATCTAGGGGCTGTGGCCACCTCTCCCTCTGCCACAAGGGAGGATGGGGAGGAGGGGAATAACAATTTGGGTACGTGGGAGCAGGGAAGGCCCAAGGAACATGGGTGGGGAATAAAGAGGAGAGAAATGGTGGGGTGCTTACCAATGGGGCTCAGTCAGCATGTCGGAATGGGTCCTGGAATGGCAGCTAACAAATTGAGTGTAAATCTTTGGGAAAACAGCCCACAATTCAGCCGTTGATGACACATCTGCATTTTTGAGAAATGCCTTTGGTTTTAGAGGGGAGGATGGACAGGAGAAATGAGGATTTAGTGTGGAGTCTTCTTGGAGGAGATGTGGCATTAGGAAGGTTGTGAAGGTGCGGAAAATGGTGGACTCTTGGTTATGAAGTGGAGGGAATTCCAAGCCTCAGGGAGAATATGAGTAAGGCCTTGGCAGTGGGATCGACAATATTGAAATACAGGGTTTAGAGAAGTGGAGTGGAAAGGTTGGGTTGTAGTAGGAGAACATCAAGGTAAGGTAGAAGGGAGGGAGTTTATAGAGCGCCTTAAAGCTGATCGTATCGAATTTCTGTTTCGTATGGTAGGCAAACATGGGAGATTTCGGGGGAGTGGGGAGATAAGACTAGAAATCTTTTTTCAGAAGAGTGAAATGGACAGGAGAGTGAAGTGTGGACTGGAGAGGGGAGAGACTGGAGGCAGCGGGGTTTATGAGGAGGTCGATGAAGTTGTCAGGGTGGGATATGGTAAGTCCTTGGATCAGCATGGGAGTAAGTTTGTAAGGAGCGGAAAGGGCGAATTCCAGACTTTTGGAGGTAGAACTGACAGGTTTTCTGTCATCGTTCATACTTGATACCACATCCCGCTGTAGTTAGCTGAGGCTGGGGTAAGGTTTACGTACTGAGCGGCCTGATAATTTCCTAGGTGTGATCTCCCAGGGGCTCCAGCTTCTCATCTCCACATCCCAGCTTCTGGGAACCAGAGGGCTTGGCTCAGAGTTGGGGTCAGCAGCATGTCAGGGCCTTGTCCAAGGGACCCATCCACTTAAAAACTGGCAAAAGTAAAATTCACATCAGATTGCTTGCTGGCATAGATTTCACATGTAAATTACTTGCCCGGTTTCCTTCAGCTTTCATTGTTCTCTTGAGACTTTAAACCAGAATCAATTTTCCTGTTCCAAGAGTTATCTCGCATGAATGTTTTAAAGCACTTACTGAAAAGCTGGTGGTTCTTTAATTCTTTTTCTCCTTTTCCCCAAATCAACTTCGCACTGAGATGACTTTAATTAACCACCCACTCTCCTAGAGTTTGGCATGAATATGTTAACTTCAAATGACAAAATTCTCTTGTGTTTTTCCTGCGTGTCTTCCTTCGGGAGAGCAAAATTCATAGGAAGGCGAGGAGAATTTCAGTGTGAAGTTGGACTAGATTTGGAAGAAAGAAGTGGAGTGGAATCAGATTTTAGTTTTGAATATCAAATGCAAGTATCAGCAGAATACCCGATGTGCTCGAAGCATCTCCAATACTGTATATTCTATTTAATTGCTGTGTGCTGATTTCAATCTTCTTGGCGGACAAGGGAAAGGGCTTTTTAAATCCTTTGTTCCAGAGCCTTTCTCATTGAGTCATCATGGAGGTTTTGTCATAAAAAATATTTATACTCTAAAGTCAGCAGTTATCTTTTGTTGCTTAAAATCTCAGCATGTGAAATGGTTGTGAGCTAATTTAAGCAACAGAGAACACGATGTCTCTTAAACACTCTTCAGATCTAGGGGGGATTAAATTAATTTGCTGTCTAGATTTTATTTGAAAATGTTTATTTCTTGAACCACCTAGAGAGGTTTGACTATTTCAAAATAATTGTTCAAGAATGCCAGTGGAAAAAGAAATCTGCAAGGTAGTTCTTTAACTAAAGGCAATTAAATTTAAAAACACTATTGTCTCTCTGCAGTTTTCATAATGAGTCAACAGTTACCCCTACAAGAGAGGATCTAAAAATAATAATGATGATGGCGTTTGTTAATCGCTTATTATGTGCCGAGCACTGTTCTAAGCGCTGGGGTAGATACAGGATAATCAGGTGGTCCCACATGGGGCTCACAGTCTTAATCCCCATTTTACGGTTGAGTTAACTGAGGCACCGAGAAGTCAAGTGATTTGCCCAGAGTCACACAGCTGATTAGTGGCGGAGTCGGCATTAGAACCCACAACCTCTGACTCCCAAGCCCAGGCTCTTTCCGCTATGCCACGCTGCTTCTCTATTGAAAAGAATCTGATGAAAAGCATTTCAAACTCAGACAGATGAAATCATCCACAGAACAAGTCATTTGTCAGCTGTTTCAAAAAAATCATTTCCAGAAATATATATGATATGTAACTTTTTTTTTTCTCAGAGATCTAAACAGTCATGAACTATTTAGTCCAACTAGGTCCAATCTAGATTAATGAGACTGATTGTTTGGTTTGTGAATTATTTTTTCAGCCTGACTTTTGCTTCTTGTCTGAGCTTGTCTTCTTCACTGAAACCTCCTTCTCAAGGAAAGGAGGTATATGAATGATAAAGCCTCTGGTTTTGCTTTGCTGTGGAAGCGGTCCTAGAAAGAAGGTTTTTAGGAAATAATTTTGAAACTGATGCCTGGTTATGTCTTATGTGTGGGTATTTTGGAAAAAAATTTTTTTTCATGGAGTCCTCTTCAAAAATCTGTTCCCAAAAAAACCCAGACATAATTTGTTGTTGGGATTATCTGTGGATTTTCCTTATTTGTGTTTGTCTTTATTATAATTTCAGTAGATAAGTGAGTGTGCCCCATATTTCAAGAAGTCCTAATGATAAACCTATTTTGGTTTTTGGAAGAGGTGGATCTCAGTCGGTGGTGCTTATTGAGCGCTTTGTGGCTTAGTGGAAAGAGCCTGGGCTTGGTGCTTATTGAATAGTTTATGGCTTATTGGGAAGAGTCCGGGCTTGGGAGTCAGAGGTCATGGGTTCAAATCCCAGCCCTGCCACTTGTCAGCTGTGTGACTGTGGGCAAGTCACTTCACTTCTCTGTTCCTCAGTTACCTCATCTGTACAATGGGGATTAACTGTGAGCCTCACGTGGGACAACCTGACTACCCTGTAAAGTCCCAATATCATTATTATTATTATATGAAGGACACAGTACCAAGTGCTAGGGAGAGTACAGTACACTGGAATGGGGAGACATGATCCCCTCCTATAAGGAGCTTTCAGTCTGGAGGGGGAGACAAGACGTTGAAATACAATACAGACAAGACAAATGGGAGAGTGGGTGGGAGTGCTCTATTACTGGGGGGTGAAGGGGTGAATGTCAAGTGATTGAAATCACGCTCAGCCACAACCCGGGAAAAAAAGCTTAGAATAAAGTCAGGAGAGTGAGGATTTGTGGTGTGTGTATGTGTGTTTGTGTGTTTGGTTTTTTTTGGCGGGGGTGGGTAGGGATATTTGAAGAGGACTCCATGAGAAAATTGATCTTTGATCTGCTCCTAACCCTTGTTCTATTTGGGCTTCTCCCTTTCCTTGATCAAGCCAATACCTTCAGCCCCCAGCCCTCCGAGTCTTCCTGGGAAAAGTGCTGCTAAAGTTCAGAGGAGAAAGACTGGAAAGTTTTCCTTATCGTCTATTGTAAACAGAGGGATGGGGAAGTTACTAGGGATCTCCAGAGATAAGGATAATGCACGAGTCCAGAAAAGTGAGGTTACTGTATTCACCATAGTTTTTCCTTCTTTAGAAAACTGAACGCTAAGGTCAAAAGTATAAAGGTCCATAAGTGTGTTTACATTTTCTTTTTAGTGTTTTCCAGGATGCCTGACAATTCAAATCCGTACCACTTTGTGTATTTTTATTGCGATCTTAATTTATTCTGTGGCTCAAGGATGCGTGGTGAGTATTTAAAATGGTAAAATCCAAAGTAAAAGTGCACGTCCGTTGTAAGCAGTTTACTATGAATTGGTTGCCCACTTTTATTTTACACCAGTCACTCCTTAGCTTTCCCTTCTGAGACATTCGATCAGTTATGCCCCCTTTCATTTGGAAGATCACCCTTCATTTTAATACTCAGTGAAAATTAGATATTAAAAGGAATTTCAAATATGAGGAAAATACCTGATTGGCTTCTAGTCTTTATGAGATTTCCATAAAGTTAAGACTTTTCTATACCAACAGTTAAGGACCGCAGAATGTCCTCCAGTGTGTTGAAATGGCTTTCAATCCCTAGCACTGAACCAGTGGGAATACATTGCATGGCAGGGAATTATCTGTGATATAGCTTGGTGGAAAGACCCCGGGCTCAGGAGAGGTCGTGGGTTCTAATCCTGCCTCGGCCACTTGTCAGCTGTGTGACTTTGGGCAAGTCACTTCACTTCTCTGGGCCTCAGTTACCACATCTGGAAAATGGCGATTAAGACTGTAAGCGCCGAGTGGGACAACCTGATTACATAGTATCTACCCTGGGGCTTAGAACAGTGCCTGGCACATAGTAAGTGCTTAACAAATGCCATTAATATTATTTTTACTGTGATGATGTTACATAAGCTGGCCAAACCTTGACATATACTGGTGATAATGTGGATGGTTTTAGAGAGCTTGATCCTCTACTGGAAAATTCTAGGGATTGGGAGACATAGATTTTATTCCCAGCTCATCATCTCCTTCACTGAGCAGTGCCTTTGAACACAACTATCCTTGCCATGGATTGTACATACTGCTATACCTTGGTTAGCCCTCTTAATTGGGACCACGAAAGTAAAGTATTAAAGAGAAAGGAGGCTAATTTAGTTTTAGTAGAAAATAATACAGTATATCTCAACGCGTTCAATTCCTAAAATCCAAAATGTCTAAAACAACATAAATACATGAAAAAGCAGTAAAAGCTAAACTAAAACTAAAGTACATGATCAAATCCCAGTGTCAGTTTGTACTAATTATGAATTATTTGGAATTAATTTTAGTGTACCTATGTCAATATGGTATTTTAGTCATCTGTTTCAAATTCATCTTTGCCTATTCTAGCCCCTCTGTCCTTTCCTCCCCTCAGCAAAATTATTTCTTCTCCCTCATTGACTTCCATGTCCATTGTTTCCACCAATGATTCCAGACTTAACTTCCTCCGTTTCCAATCCATGGTATTTATTGAGTGCTTACCGTGTGCAGAGCTCTGGACTAAACACCTGGGAGACTCCACTCCAAAAGAGTTGGGCAAGTCATTTCACTTCTCTGTGCCTCAGTTACCTCCTCTGTAAAATGGGGATTAAGACTGTGAGCCCCATGCTGGACAGGACTGTGTCCTAACCCCATTTGCTTGTATCCACTCCAGTGCTTAGTAGAGTGCCTGGCACATAATAAGCACTTATTATTATTATTATTATTATTAAATGAGAAAACTGAGGCACAGCGAAGTTAGGTGCATTACCCAATGTCACACAACAGGCAAGTTATGGAGGTGGCATTAGAAACCAGGTCTCCTGACTCCCAGGAGAGTCTAACGAATTCTAACATGAATAAGTCCTTCTTGCTGAGTCTTCCTCTGCCTCCTTCCTGATCGTCATTATCCTTCCATTCTCCATTCCGGTTCCACTTTGCTTTTCGATCTACATTCACGCTCGTAGGCTCCCAAATATACCTCACTAGCCATGACCTCGCTCCTTCTATGCAATCTCTCATCTTCGCCTGCCTCCAGGATATTTCCATATGAACTGCTCTCCGACACCTCACTTCATCAGGTCCCAAACTGAACTCCTCATCTTCTCTCCCAAACCCTCCAAATCCTCTCCCCAGCCTCCTCCTCTTCCCATCACTGTTGGCAACTCCACCATCCTCCCAGCATTTTAAGCTCTCAACCTTGGCATTGTCCACGACTCCTCCCTCTCTTTCAACCCCCATCATCAAGCTGTCACCATATCTTGTTGATTTTTCCTCCACTACATTTCCAGAATCTGCCCCGTCCTCTCCATCCCAAGTGCCACCATGTTGGTTAAAAGTCATATCCCAATCTATTATATCAGACCCTTCCTAACCTCCCTTTTTCCACTCTTTCCCATCCCCACACATACTTCTGCTACCTGGATTGTTTTTCAAAAATAATATGCTTCAGTTTTTTAGATGGTGCTCATTTAGAGCCTTCTATGTCCCAAGCATTATTCTAAACACCGGGGTAGATACAAAATGATTAGGTTGGCCACAGTTCCTTTTCCCATGAGGGGCTCACAGTTTAAGTAGGAAGGAAGAAGATTCAGTCCCCATTTTACAGATGAGGTAACTGAGGCATAGAGAAGTGAAGTGACTTCACACATCAGACAAGTGGAGGAAATTAGAACCCAAGTCCTTTGACTCCCAGGCCCATTCACTTTGAGCTATGCTGAAGCTTTCCCCACTCCTCAAAAGCCTCTGAAGGTTTCCCCCTCTGCTATGAATCCAGCAGAAACTCCTGAAAAGTGGCTTTAAGTCAATCATCTCTCTCCCTCCTACTGATCCACTCATTTCTCCCACTGTATCCCAGCTTGCACTCTTTCTTTCACTTAAGCCCACCTAATTATATCTATGACTTTCATCTTTCTCTTTGTTGACCTTTAGTTCATATCCCCCTTGTGCCTTTAACTCTCTCCTTCTCCACATCCAGCAGACGCCTTCTTAAAAGTCCTTCCTAAATTACATCTCTAGAGGCCTTTTTTGACTAATCCCCAACCTCCCACCTCAGCATCACCTAAGCTCATAACGCATCCTCCCCCCACCCCCTATATAATAATAATAATAATAATAATAAAATAATGTTAATAATAAATACAATTTATTACTTAAATTTTAGATAAGTAAAAATTTATTTTACTTTTCTTTATTTTGCTGTCCCTTCCCCTCAGGGAGTTTACAATCTTGAGCGATGATCACATGTACTAATCCTTCTGAACTCTCCCAAGCACATAGGAGTACTCTGCTACACGCGCAGCTCCTCAGTAAATAGTAGAGATGGATTCATTTTTAAATATTATCTTTCATACCATCTTCAGCAAACAGGCACTTTGTCCTTACACACTGAAAAGAAGCAGCGTGGCTCAGTGGAAAGAGCATGGGCTTTGGAGTCAGGGCTCATGAGTTCAAATCCCAGCTCTGCCACTTGTCAGCTGTGTGACTGTGGGCAAGTCACTTAACTTCTCTGTGCCTCAGTTCCCTCATCTGTAAAATGGGGATTAAGACTGTGAGCCCCACGTGGGACAACCTGATTCCCCTGTGTCTACCCCAGCACTTAGAACAGTGGTCGGCACATAGTAAGCGCTTAACAAATACCAACATTATTATTATTATTATTAAAAGCTGTTATTGTCTATGCTATCATTATCTAATGCTAAATTGAAATATGTTTTATTTGCTCTAATCAAGGCAGTCAGGAAATTTCAAAGAGAGGGCAAAGGAAGACTTTGAAGTGGAGGAAACATTCATTCATTCAATAGTATTTATTGAGCACTTACTATGTGCAGAGCACTGTACTAAGTGCTTGGAATGTACAATTCGGCAACTGAGACAATCCCTGCCCAATGACGGGCTCACAGTCTAATCGGGGGAGACAGACAGACAAAAACAAGACCCCAGCTATGTCTTGACATGAGAGAGGACCTGCAAATAATACCTGCATTTACTTTCAATATACAGCTGGTAATAATAATAATAATAGTAATGTTGGTATTTGTTAAGTGCTTACTATGTGCAGAGCCTTTTCTAAGTGCTGGGGAAGATACAGGGTAATCAGGTTGTCCCACATGAGGCTCACAGTCTAAATCTCCATTTTACAGAGGAGGTAACTGAGGCACAGAGAAGTGAAGTGACTTGCCCACAGTCACACAGCTGACAAGTGGCAGAGCCGAGATTTGAACCCATGACCTCTGACTCCCAAGCCTGGGCTCTTTCCACTGAGCCATGCTGTTTCCCAGACTATCAGAGAGCTCAGTTGTCTTGAAAATCACGTGCTCAGAAAGGTAGCTTTAGTCTACTAAATGTGCGTTTTGGAAACTACGTTTTCTGAAATTAGATTCATTTTATAGGTTGTGATGGCATTTTTGTTACTGAGCTTGAGAGCTGGGCCATCATTTTCAAGAGGCATTCTGAGAGTAGCAGAATCCCCGACTCCTTCGAGTCCTATAGTCTTTAAAATAACAGTAACTTGTTTGTTATTGGCTGAGGCCTCTCTGTAGCGTGTCAAATGGCAGACTCCGATTGCAGTTATATAAGAAGCTATTTAGAAATCAGTATCAAGAAGTAAGGGCATTAATCAATAAATCAATGGTATTATAAAAGCCATGTGGCGAAATGGGAATGGCAATGGTCTGGGAGCCAGAGGACCTGGGTTCTAATTCCAGCAACTTGCATTATTATTATTATCATTACCATTACTGTTATCATGAACCATATATTAGAAATAGGGTAACCTAACTGTATTTAACTGCTCAAACATGTGCTCTCCTTCTTCAGGTGGGTTGTATGCCTTCGGTTTGGAATAGGAATTCCAGCACTTCCATAGTTATCATTTCCTCGGAAGGCAAAAATGAAACGATGAACGAACTTCCCTGCAGTACTGTTCATTATGCATTCCTCTCCTGTGTTGTGGGGACTTTGACCCTGGCAATATTTCTACGTGTTTCTTCACTGCCAAAAATGATCCTTCTGTTTTGTGTGACAATTTTGTACATTCTTGTTCTGGAACTCAGCGGGTTCAGGAAAGCACTGGGGTAAGTGGGCTTTATGGAATCTGTCATTAGTGTTCTATTTTATTGAATTGCAGGGGGTTGCTGGATGATTCAATTTAACTGTAGGTGCGGCTATTAAGAAAATATGTAGCCATTAAGGATATACCTTTGTTAGGAACTCTTCTCCACATTAGTGAACTGAAACATATCTTTTTTCCAGAAATGTTTCCCATTCCCAATAAATCAACTGCATTTATTGAGCACTTACTGTGTGCACATTCCTTTACTACACTTTGGAAAATACCATATAACAGAGTTTGTAGACTAATTCCCTGCCCACATCCAGCTTGCATTCTAGAGGGAGAGACAAACATTAATGTAGATAAATACATAAAAGATGTCTACATAAGTGCTGTAGGTTTCAGGTTGGGGAGAATCAAGGGTAGAAATGCGATAGGAAGGACGAAGCAGAAAGAAGTGGGAGAAGAGGAAATGAGGGCTTAGGGAGGAACCCTCTAGGAAGAGATGTGTTTTTAATAAGGCTTTGAACGTGGGTAAAGCGGTCATCTTTTGGATTTGAAGGGAGAGGGAGTTCCAGGCTGGAGGCTGGATCTGGGGGAGGAGTCGTGGTGAGAGAGATGAAATTGCGGTAGAGTGAGTGGATTGGTATTAGAGTAGTGAAGTGTGAGGGCAGGGTTATAGTAGGAAATCAGTGAGGTAATAGCTGAGAGAGCAAGGTGATCGAGTGCTTTAAAGAGTAAGGAGTTTTTGTTCCATGTAGAGGTGGGAAAGATGGACTGAATTGTTTTGTAGAAAAATCATCTGGCCAGCAGCGTGAAGTATGGACTGAGATGGGAGAATCAGGAGGCAGGGAGGTCAGCAAGGAATCTCATGCAGTGATCGCAGTGGGTTAGGATAAGTGCTTGGATAACGTGGTACCAATTTGTTTGGAGAGCGGAGGGTGGATTTTAGCCAAGTCGTGAAGGTCGAACCTACAGAATTTGTTGAGAGGTTGAATACAGTGCTCTGCACACAGTAAGTGTTCAGTAAATATGACTGGATGAATGAATATGAGGATTGAATGAGAGATGAGTCAAGGAAAATGCAGAGGTTACCGGGTTGTGAGACAGGGAGGAGGTCGACAGTGATGGAAAGGTCAGGGGGAGGACAGGGTTTTGGTGGGAACGGAAGGAATTCTGTTTAGAGGTTTAGTGAGAAGCAGCATGGCTCAGTGAACAGAGCCCGGGCTTGGGAGTTAGAGGTCATGGGTTCAAATCCTGGCTCTGCCACTTGGCAGCTATGGGACTGTGGGCAAGTCACTTCACTTCTCTGTAAAATGAGGGTTAACTGTGAGCCTCATGTGGTACAACCTGATTATCCTGTATCTACCCCAGTGTTTAGAACAGTGCTCGGCACATAGTAAGCACTTAACAAATACCAACATTATTATTATTAGTTGGAGGTGTCAGCCGGACATTCAGGTAGAGATGTTCTGAAGGCAGGAGGGAATACGAGACTTCAGAGAAGGCGTGAGATCAGGTCTGAAGATGTAGACTGGGGAATCATCTGCATAGAAATGGTAGTTTAAGCCATGGGAGTGAATGAATTCTCCAAGGGAGTGGGTGTAGCTGGAGAATACAAGGAGACCCAAAACTGAACCTCGAGGGTGGAGGGTGGGAGGCAGAGGAAGAGCCCGTGAAAGAAACTGAGAATGAATGGACAGAGAGATAGGGTGTAGGATGAAGTGGGACTCACAAGACGTGCGTGTGTGTGTGTGTGAGTGTGTATGCTTAATACTTTTATGTTTAACGTTTTACATAATTTCAAACCATTCAACATTCCAAATGCAATGGGTGCCTGAGAGCTGTATGGTATGATGGTGTTAAATGCTTACAATGTGTCAAGAATCGTACTAAACCCCAAAGTAGATACGTGGTTATCAGATTAGATATAATCCCTGGACCACATGAGGCTCAGACTAAATTGGAGAGAGGAGGAACTGTTCTTCATTTTACAGACGAGGTAAAGGAAGCAGAGGGAAGTTAGGTGACTTGCTTAAGGTGAAGCAGCAGACAAGTGGCAAAGCTGGAACTAGAATCTGGGTCCTCTAAATGCAAGGCCCGTGTCCTTTCCGTTAGATCACCGTGCCTCGTGCTTTTTAATTTTTCCCATTTATATATGTCAATTTCAGGAGTGTATCGAGAAGCTAAGACATGTGCAGGAAACATTTGGCCTGGCACTGCCTCCCCCTTCATATGTGATAGACACCACTCTCCCCTCCTTCAAAGCCTAACTAAAATCACCTCCCTCTAAGAGACCTTCCTTGACTAAGCCCTCATTTCTCGTAGTCCTGCCTTCAGGATGACTCTACTTGAATTCCCAGCCGATCCCCTCAAACTCAACATGTTCGAAAAAGAATTTCTCATCTTCCCACCCGAACCCACTCCTCACTCTGAATTCCCTACTATGGTTATCAACACCACCATCCTCCCTGTCTCAAAAGCCTGGAAACCTGGCATTATCTCATCTCTCTCCTCCAACCTGCGCATTCAGCCTGTCACCAAATCCTGCAAGTTCTTCCTTCATAACCTCTCTAGCTTTCACCCCTTCCTCTCAGGCCAAACTGCTTCCATGTTAGTCCAAGCATTTTTCATATCCCACCTCAACTACTGCACCTCAGCTTCCTTCCTGGCTTCCCTGCCTCCAGTCTTTCCTCCAAAAACGTACTTCAGTCTTGACTTCATTCTGCTGCCATAATCATTGCTTTCTAGAAATTGTTCTGCACAACTTTCTCAAGTCATCAAAAACCTTCAATGGTGCCAGTCTGTGTCCTCATCAAGTAGAAACTCCTCACCATTGGTTTTAAACCATTCAATCTGGTGTCTTCTCGCCTATCTATCCTCAGATCTTTCCCACTGCAACCCAGCGTGCACATTTTGATTCTCTGGCACCAATCTATTTACTGTGCTTCGATTTTGTCTTTCTTGGCATCAACCTTTTGAACACACCCTCCTTCCTCCCTGGGACTCTCTACCACCGCATGTCCAACAGAACACCTCTTGCCCTTCTTCAGATCCCTATTAAAATCATAATACTTGCAGGAAGCCTTCCCTAACAAACCTCTCATCTCCCCACCCTACTCTTCCTCTTTTCTGTGTGACCTACGTCCTTGGGACTGTACCCTTTTAGCACTTTGAAACTCAACCCATCCCCATAGTGCTTATGTACGCATCCTTGGTACATGCTTACCAACTCTCTCATGTTGTACTCTCCCAGGTAAAGTGTTCGGCGCACAGTAAGTGCTCAATTAATATGATCCATTCATTGATGCTTAAATTCTGCTGCTTACCCGATCTTCAATTAAATAAACATCTGTCTCCCCACCTAGATTGCGAGCTTCTTAGGGATGAGGATCTCGCAAGCGCTTAGTACAGTGCTTTGCACGAAATCACGCTCAGTAAATACCGCTGGTTGACTGATTGGTAGAGTAATTTAGAAACCAGTGAGGAATTTGATTATGGTGTCCCCTCATGCTTGTAGATTGAATTGGGTATGCGTGTGTATAGAAGCACATATTGAGGGTCAGTAAATACAACTGATACACTTCAGTAGCTGGGCCAGCAGGTCTCTTTTCGGATCTTGCCGGTACTATATATTGAACGCTTATTGTGTTCAGAGCACTGTATTAAACACTTGGGAAATTATGGTATAATGGAGTTGGTTTACACGTTCCCTGCCCACAGTGAGCTTACAGTCTAGAAGGGCATTCAGACATTAAAATAAATAAGTCAGTTAATGATACGTTCATAAGTGTTGGGTGACAGAGTATGGTGAATAAATGTGCAAATAATAATAATAATTGTTTTTCTAAAGTACTATGTGCCAAACACTGTTCCAGTTGCAGGGGTAATGCAGAAGGCAGTAGGAGAAGGGGAAATGAGGGCTTATGCAGGGAAGGCCTCTTGGAGGAAATGTGCTTTTAAGAAGACTTTAAAGGTGGAGTGAGTAATCGTCTGTCGATATGAAGAAGGAGGGAGTTACAGGCCAGAGGCAGGATGTGGGTGTAAGGTTGGTGGTCAAGTAGATGAGATCAGGGTACAGTGGGTAGGTTGGCATTAGAGGAGCAAAGTGTGTGGGTTGTGTTGCAATAGGAAAGCAGTGAGGTAAGATAGGAGGGTTCAAGGTGATTGAGTGCTTTAAAGCCAATAGTAAGGAGTTTCTTTTTTTTGCAAAGGTGAATGGGCAACCACTGTGGGTTCTTGAGGGGTGGCAAAACATGGACTGAACAATTTTGTAGGTAAATGCTACGAGTAGCAGAATGAACTATTGAATGGCATGGGGAGAAACAGAGGGAGAGAGGTGAGCAAAGAGCCTCATGCAGTAATCAAGACAGGTTAGGATGAATGCAGTTTGGATGGAGAGGAAGGGATGAATTTGAGCTTTGTTGTGAAGGCTGATCCAACAGGATTTGGTGACAAATTGAATTTGTGGACTGGATGAGACAGTTGAATTGAGGATCACACCAGTGTTATGGGCTTGTGAGACCGGAAGGAGAGTGGTGCCGCATAGAGTGGTGGGAAAATCAGGGGAGGGTGGGGTGTGGATAGGAATATGAGGAGTTCTGTTTTGGACAGTTGGAGGTGTCGGCAGGACATCCCAGTAGAGATGTCCTGAAGGCAGGAGGAAACGTGAGACTGTAGAGAAGGAGAGGGATCAGGGTTGGAGATGTAGATTGGGAAATAATCTGCATAGAGATGGTAGAGGGGACAGGGCGTATGTCTGTGGTTATATTATACTCTCCAAAGTGCTTAGTACATTGCTCTGCACACAGTATATGCTCAATAAATGCGATTGACTGAATGAATGAGTTCCCTAAGGGAGTGGGTGAAGATGGAGAATAGAAGGGGACCCAGAACTGAGCCTTGAGGGATTCACTTATTTATTCATTCAATCGTATTTATTGAGCGCTTACTGTGTGCAGAACACACTACTGAGCTCTTGGAATGTACAATTCGACAATGGATAGAGAAAATCCCTGCCCAACAACAGGCTCGCAGTCTAAAAGGGGGAGACTGCAAAACAAAAATAAGTATTAAGGCATCAATACCATCAAAATAAATAGAATCATAGATATATGCACATCATTAATAAAATAGAGAAATAAATAATATATGCAAATATACACAAGATTCCCTCAGGAAAAGGGTGGGAAACAGAGGAGGAGCCCGTTAATGAGATCGAGAATGAGCAGCCAGAGAGATAGGAGGAGAACCAGGAGAGGACAGTGTCATGGAAGCGAAGGTAGGATGATGTTTCCAGGAGAAGGGGGTGGTCATCAGTGTCAGAGGAGGCTGAGAGGTCGAGGAGAATTAGGAAGGAGTCGAGGTGGTTTGATTTGGCAAAGAAGGAGATCATTCATGCCCCCCTCTCTTTCTAATTTCGCTTTGTGTTTTAGGAGGATTTTGACTGGCCCCTGCGAGTGGAACTGAAAAAAACCCACTGGCAGTATAAAAAATTCCCACATCAATCAATATTATTAATTTGTTGGGCACTTATTATATGCAGATTTGTAGTCTTAAATTCTCATAATGGGAGACTCTATCATTATCATAAATGAAAACGTTTGGGACATGTTTTCCCTTGCCTCAAGCAACTCCAGTGTTTGCCCATCCACTTCCGCACCAAACAAAAATTCCCCACCGTTGGCTTCAAAGCACTCAATCACCTGCCCCCCCTCCTACCTCACCTCACTATTCTACTGCAACCCAGCCCACACACTTTGCTCCTCTAATGCTGACCTTCTCACCAGGCCTAGATCTCGCCCATCTTGCCGCTGACCCCCCGTCCTGCCTCTGACCTCGCACGCCGTCCCTCCTCAAATCCAAAAGACAATCACGCTCCCCCACTTCAAAGCCATATTGAAGGCCCATCTCCTCCAAGAGGCCTTCCCTGATTAAGCCCCCTTTCCTCTCCTCTCACCCTCTTCTGCATCACCCTGACTTGTTTTCCCCCACTTCCAGCCCCATAGCACTTACGTACATATCTGTAGTTTTCTTATTTATATTATTGTCTGACTCCTCCCAGTCTAGACTCTAAGCTCGTGGTCATCAAGGAATGTGTCTGTTTCTTATGATATTGTATTCTCCCAAGCGTTTAGTACAGTGCTCTGCATATAATGAGTACTCAATAAATACGATTGAAAGAATGAATGAATGAACACAAGGGCTTTAGGAATTCCAGCTCTGGGTACCAGATATAGCAGGAATCTTGGGGAATCTGAGGGCCTGGACACTGCTCAGAGATGTACAATTTGAGGTATTGCAGCTTCAGATAGCAATCCCATGTCTTAGACGCTAAGGTTGTGGAGGTCAGGGAATGTGTCCGCTTATTTTTTTCTTGTACTCTCCCAAACGCTTAGTACAGTGCTCTGCACACAGGTAAGCCTTCAATAAATTCGACTGAATGAATGAATTAATATAAACTATGTATATATACATATGTATGCACGCAAACACACATGTATACAAATTCCATGATAAATTGTCAATGTAAAGATTAGCATTTCCCTGCAGAATCCTACAACATTGACAAGGCATAACATGTATATCATTAGAAAATAAGTCTGGGAAATAACCACTCATCTTGATTACAGACTAGAAAAAAGAAAAGGTGGTTTTATTAATTGTCTCTAATCTACTTTAGGAAGGGCAGAGTGATAGATGCGGCTTTTTTTTTTTTTTTGGATAGAGGGCTGCCTCTGTTTGTAAAAGCAATTTTTAAAAATTATCTCCTCGCATTATGAATCCAATTCCTCTGTAGTGCTTTCCTGGAAATCTGAAATGGAGGAAATTCCAGGGGTGGGGGAGGGAGAGAGTGGAAAGAATTACAAAGTAATCCTTTATTCTGTTCAGTAATTTATAGGAATGATCCTCTACTTAGGGTATAGAATTTACTTATACTGCTATTCCCCAGTTAGTGTTGCTGAAACTGAAATGGTAATGCAAAAATGCTAAATGAAATATTACTTCCCATAGGGAGTGTTGTAAATGCATTCAGGTTTTCCCCAAATCCCAAACGATAACCAAAATGATAGACATCTATTACGAAACAGTGATGAAAAAATGCGATGTGATCCAATACCAATTTAAATATAAATTCATATGAAAGATTTGCCATTAAATTTTTGTAAATGTATATAAATACAGTACTAACTTGTAGTGAGGTATCTTTCACGTCTCATTTAGCTAAAAGACACCTTGTGCCAAGTTTAGGTTTTTATTTATCTTCCCCTTGGAAGCTCTTTTGGATCAAGGAATTTGTTTCTTGCTTCTGTGGTGCTTTGTGAAGCTGTAATAAAGTGCATCAAGTTGGCATGCGGTAAATCTCATTACTATTCCTACTGCTATTATGATGACTACTATTAGAGATCTATTGTTAGATATGCTAAATAGATGTCATTATCTAAGGTCGACTTGAAATAGGCTTTAAACGCTTTATTTAAATGATCAGCCAATGGTATTTATTGGTCCTTTATTGTGTGCGCAACATTGTACTAAATGCTTGGGAGAGTATAGTACAATAGAATTAGTAGTCTTGTTCCCATCTGCAAGGAGTTTACATTGTAGAGGGCAAGAAAGACATAAAATAAATTATGGATATGTAACTACCAGAAATGGTGGAGGTGGGGTGTTCTGGGAGAGATGTGTCCATGGCGTCGCTGTGGGTCAGAGACGACTCGACAGCATAAGACAAGACAAAAAGGAGTGCTGTGGGGCTGAGGATGGGGTGAATATGAAGTGTTTTAAGGGTAATGATCCAAGTGCAGAGGCGATGCAGAAAGGAGGAGGGAGTAGGGGATAAGAGGGCTTAGTTGGGGAAGGCATCTTGGAGGAGATGTGATTTTAATAAGGCTTTAAAGGTGGGGAGAATGGTGGTCTATCCTATATAAAGGGGAAGGGAAGACAAATGCTTCAGAGGGAAGGGAAGTTCTCTAGCAAGGTAAACTTTATATCAGTCTGTCAAAGTACGAGAGCAATATAAATTTTGGTTGATGACTCTATACGATATTGAGATTTCACTTGCATTGAACTGAATGGAGGACTATTTAGGACCCTAATCGCCTCTGTTTGGGGAAAGGATTCCACCTTTCCACTCTGTCCCTGAGTTTGGGCTCACTTTCCCCTGTTCACCTCTGAAATCGTACTTTCATCCAGTTGTATTTATTGAATGCTTACTGGGTGCAGAGCACTGCCTAATCAAAATGGCAAAAGTCTCTGCTAAACGAAATTAAGGCCGACAGGAAATTTGGTCCCAGTTGCTGATAAGGGGAAATTGTCCATTCTAGCAAGAGCTAGACTACATCTTGGACACAAATTACCTCAACCATTAACCTTATAGATTTATTTCCTCATCACAATATTTATGTCTCCATTTAAAGAGGTCTCCTTCTCTCGGTACATTGATCTTGAGGTTTCTAAGGGGACAGCAGTACCTGTTTTTTACAACTATAATATGTATTCAAAGTGTCTTCTATCTTCAAAACTAGAACTAATTTGGGGTTTTCTGTTGGTGTTTCTCCCTCCTTTTTTCTTTTAAAGGGGAAGCTCCAATTATATGCACGGCTATGAACCTATATTAGCCATTTTGCTGTTTTCTTGGGCTCTGGTTCTCCATTCTCGGCAAGTGGACTTGAAGTTACGTCTGGACTACCTCTGGGCTGTGCAGGCAAGATGGTCCTTTTTCCTTTCTGTTAAAACAGGCTAATGAGATGTGTGCATAGTTTCTTCATTTGGGCCATAATTCTTTAAGGGTGATCAGTCTATGCCACCAAAGCCATTTGAAACAGCATACGCATCATTCTGTAATGTTCAGAAGTTCAAAAATTAGATTGTGTCATGGGTGTTTGCTCCTTGCCATATCCAAATGGGTTATGTTTTTAAATGGTGGGGCAAATTTTGCTATTAGATATTGACTTTATTTTCTACCGATGTGAACCACATTCAGCTCCGTGAATGAAGAGCTCTTTAGACCTGCAAAGAATGAAGCGTATTGTTATTCTGACACTGTGTAGTGATAGAAATTTGGTTCTACATATCTGCTTCTCAGAGTTCAAGTTCTGCAATGACAAATTCCTTTTAGGGAAAATAAATTCTCAGACACTAAATTGTGACTACATTTGTATGAACTGTATGCAAGGCCTAGTTGGTTGTTTGTTCCCATTAATCTTACTGTTATTAATTTGGTTCTCAGCTACTTTTGATGTCTTGATTGCTGTATCTTATCACTGAACTCCTTATGAATAAGATTAGGAATTTTGAGAAATGATGCGTTGAAAGTGGATGTGATGGATTACGCAGCAAGGGGAAACCATAACCTAATTCTTCTATTGATGAATCAGAAATCTTAAGGACTCATTATACAATGAACAGCGGTTGAAGTAACAATGTACAGTGAGAACTATATCAGTAAAATGTAAAGTAAACTATATCAGTGGGGTTGGTTGACTTTTCTCTAAATCATCTTTCCCTAAATTAGCGCATGTCGGTTCTTGCCCACAGTGAGCTTACAGTGTAGAGAGGGGGAGAAAGACATAAATATTAAAAAAAAATTACAGATATGTACATAAGTGCTGGGAGGCTGGGAGGTGGGGAGAGCAGAGGAAGCAAGTCAGGGTGACGCAGAATGGCGTTAGAGAAGAGGAAAGTGGGGGAAGGCTTCCTGGAGGAGATCTGCCTTCAATAAAGCTTTGAATGCGAGGGGAGTAACTGTCAGATTTGAGGAGGGAGGGCATTCCAGACCAGAGGCAAGACGTGGGCAAGGTGTCTGCATTGAGACAGGTGAGATTAAGGCACAGTGAGAACGTCAGCATTAGAGGAGTGAGGCTGGGTTATAGTAGGAGAGTAACGAGGTGAAGTAGGAGGACATTTTGTTCCAGATCAGATGTGACAGGGAAGCAGCTGTTTTCATCTTCCCTCTTTCCCTGGAGTGAGATCAGGATATGTCCACCTAACCCCCAGATGACAGAGGCCCAGGTTCGTACATTATTATATTTCAAAATCTGTCTGGCTTCACACTTACTCTGCCCAACCAGGTTTTTTACTCCTATTCATTGACCTCAACTCTCAAAGTCCCAGGACAATTCAGCCATCTCCTCCGGGCTCCCCAAAACACTGGACTCTTTATTCTCAAGGCCCTCAAGGACAATTCAGCCATCTCCTCAGGGCTCTCCTAGTCCCTGGTCTTTTTACTCTCAGTGACCCAAAGACAATTCAACCATCCCATCTGGTTTTCACCAGATTAAATTGTTTTTTGCTGCCTTCGTTTACCTCACGAACCCAGCCATGACCTTTCGATCCCTCCCCTCCTGTTGGCCCATCCCAGGCCTCTTCTCCTCACGTCCCTTCCCCTTGGGCCGCCCCCACTCCTCTTCCCTTCTCCATCCCGGTAATACCGTCCTGGGACCACCCCTCCTCCCTCTCTCCCAGCACCCGCCCATCCCTTTCCCCCTCGTTGCAGCCCCCCATCAGCTCCCTCCCATCCAAACCCTCCCCTCCCCACATGCCGTCTCCTCCCCTCTGCCCCCTCCACAGCTTCAGCCTGTGGAACTCCTGCTTCATCATGGGGAAGCTTTCCATCATTCTTGAGCTGTTACTGACTCGGTCACTCCTCCTCTTCTCCATCACTGAAAACTGGCTCTCCCCAGTCCACATGGTCTCCCCAGCTGCCCTCTCCAGAGTGGGCCACCTCCTTTGTCATCCTTGACAATAGATTCCATCATCACGTTGAAAGATGTCAAATATGATGAATAGAAAAGGCTTCGAAGCACCAGGTAATCTGGATTTCTAGAAAGATTACATAGTTTGTGGTGGTTGGCTGTTCCTGGTGAAGATTTGTATTTACTTGGATGCTTAGAAGAATGGTAACAATTTGTCCAGTTAAGATTACCAAAGAGCTTTCTAAACTTTGCTCGTGTTTACTGTGTTCCTATCAAATGCCAACATTTAATCTGGACTGTCAGTGTGCCTTAACCTGTTGCTATGTTTTTAAGCCAAGTAGTGGCTAGTTAATTATTTCTTAGACTGTTTGATTTGCTTTTAAGTGTAAAAATTTCCAATTCTCAGATTAAAATCTAAAGAGTTTTCACTATAATTTTTTTTTGGGGGGACACATATGAATGGTGCTAGTAAGAGCCCCACATGATATCTTATTTAGATGGTGTAAGAAATCAATCAATCAATAAATCAATCAATAGATTTTATTGAGTGCTTTCTCTGTGCAGAGCACTGTTCCAAGAGGTTGGGAAAATTTGTAGAGGTAATAATGATAATGCTGGTATTTGTTAAGGGCTTACTATGTGCCAAACACTGTTCTAAGCGCTGGGTTAGATACAAGGTAATCACGTGGTCCCATGTCTTAATCCCCATTTTACAGAATAGGTAATTGAGGCACAGAGAAGTGAAGTGACTTGCCCACAGTCATACAGCTGACAGGAGGCGGAGCCAGGATTAGAACCCTTGACCTCTGCCTCCCAAGCCCAGGCTCTTTCCACTGAGCCACACAGACCATTAACAAAGGCAGTTCTATGTTGACAGGGCAGCAATTTACTACCAGCTTACTACTTTCACTTTCTGCAGGTAAAATCGCCTGGAAAATCCTGGAAGTTTAAGCTATCAATGTTGACACTGTCCCTAGAAATACCAAATTGAACCCTTTTGAATCTGATGAGGGGGAGTCATTCAAAGATTTTGCTCCAGGCTTCACTGAAAGGAATGCTCGGGTACCTTGTGTATTCAGAGTCCCAAAGCACCTTGTCTGTCCAGTAAAGCCTGTGATTTCTATTCAGTCTTCAAGAATAGAGGACACCTGTTTTGCCCTAGGGCCTAGGATCTGGCAATTTAGCGGGGATTTGATAGCTTTGTCTAACTGTGTGCATAACTTGGTGGGCGTCAACACTGATGAAAAACATTTCAACGGTGTTGTAAAAGCAGCAATTTTGTAGAATGCCTTACGGAATAGAAGAGCCCTATCTCCACCGGCCAAATAAAATGCTAAGTAGCCATTTCCTTTTTTGGAAACAAGCAGACAGTATGCCAGCGATATGCCTGTTCTGATGCATTCCATTCTCTCAGTTTTGAAATGCAATTCCTATGCTGTACTTTAGGAATTAGACTGAAGGACAATGTTATATGCCATTAAAAGTTTCAATTTCACATCCGTACAGGTTAGGACAGTCTGACGTTTGTGTTCAATAAATTCCATTCTGAATTAGGGATTTTAATTGCAACATAAAGCCCTCTAATATCGAGCAGTTATGACTAGCGGCATGTAATCTCAAAGACGTTCCTACTCTAGGTTACTATCACCCAACAGATATAATTTTTTTAATGCCTTTCCTTATGCTATTACTACATTTATTAAGCACTTAACCTAATGCAAAGCACTGTATTTTTCCCATCCTCTTGCCCCTTGGACTGAGATTAAGAACTCAACACTGAATGGATCTCAGAGGAAGCTCTGCCCACCATTTGTGTTGATCGTACTGGGATAGGAGAAAGGAGGCTTGGCTGTCATCGTATTGGACATCAGATGGGCCACAGTTTCTTAAACAAGTCATTCTGATTCATTAGGCCTCTGTTTTCTCATCTCTAAAATAAGAACATCCATGTCCTTCCCTCCCTATTAAAAATTTATGAAGACAATAGGAAAAAAACCATGAGATATCAGAACAGGCCGCCCAGAACATTTATGGAATCTTCCAAAGGTTTTTATCAATCAATCAGACATCCGTATTTATTGACCCCCTTTTGAGAACAGGACCCAGTGCTAAGCATTTGGGGATAGCAATAGGAGTAAAGACATACCCTTACCCATCAAGAAGTTTACAATCCCACTGGGCCAGACACTGAAACATTTTATACAAATAAGAGGAGTGAAAGTGAGAACAAAGCTACAAGTGGTAATAAATAAAATTAAATAAAGACTAAAGAAGTAAAGAAGAAAGACCAGATTACCTGAAACAACATCCACACAAGTGGTAGAGCTTGCTATTTAGGGCTGTGTGTCAAGGGTGACTTTGGTTAACCCAAACTAGGTGATGGAAGTTAATCAGGGAAGAGCTCCTGGAAGAGGTAGAATTTCAGAAGGTGACAACATGGTGGCTTTGAAAGATAAGAGGATTCTAGGTGTGACGTGCCTGTGCCAGAAAGATGTTTGTGGTGGGAATACTTAAAGGAAAAGCATGGTGTGAAGGTTAGCTTGGGAAGTAGCTAGTAAAGACAGCAGATTAGTAAGTAGGATAGAGCTAATGGAGAGCTTGAAAACCATTGGTTGGGACTTTCTGTTGGATGAAGAGAGAAATGGGTAATCACTGGAGGCTTTTGAGGAGCGGAAAGACAAGTGCCAAACTAATCCTTATTCTCTCTGCTTCCCCTAGCTGTAATTTATTTTAACTTCTGTCTCCCCTGACAGCGGAGATTGAGTTGACCGACTCTGTTCTGTCGTATTCTCCCAAGCGTTTAGTACGGTGCCCTGCACACAGTTAGCACTCCATAAATACCGTTGATTGAATGATGTTCTGAGGAGCAGAATGGAGTATAGACTTAAGAAGAGAAAGGTTTAGGGGCAGGGAAACCAGCATTTTGATAATCTGTCCAGGGGTTGATAATGATGACTTGTGCCAGTTTCCTAGATATTTGAAGAGAGAGAAATGGATGGACCTGGGAAATATTGTAGAGGAAATGCCAGTGGGATTCAGCAACGGAATGATTGTGAGTGTTAAAAGACAGTGAGAAGTTGAAGATAATAACAAGGACATGGGCATAATAATAATAATAATTATGGAAATTGTTAAGCGCTTACCGTGTGCAAAGCATTGTTCTAAGCGCTTGGGTAGATACAAGACACATCTCTCACCCCCAATGATCTGGCCACCTATTTCCTCACGAAAATCAACACAATCAGGTCTGAGCTCCCCAAAGTCACCCCTCCGCCTCTCCCCTCCCCCCCACCAACCCTCTCCCCTACTTTCCCTGCAGTATCCTCAGAGGAGATCTCCTCCCTCCTCGCAAGTGCCACCCCCTCCACCTGTGCCTCAGACCCCATTCCCTCTCACCTTATTAAAACCATCGCCCCTGCCCTCCTCCCTTCCTTAACTTCTATTTTTAACCATTCAATCTCCAATGGCTCCTTCCCCTCTGCCTTCAAACATGCCCACGTCTCCCCCATCCTAAAAAAACCCGCTCTCGACCCCACTTCCCCCTCCAGTTATCGCCCTATCGCCCTACTACCCTTCCTTTCCAAAATCCTAGAACGAGTCGTCTACAGTCGCTGCTTAGAATTCCTTAACTCCCATTCTCTCCTGGACCCCCTCCAATCTGGCTTCCGTCCCCTCCACTCTACCGAGACTGCTCTCTCTAAGGTCACCCATGACCTCCTTCTTGCCAAATCCAATGGCTCCTACTCCATTCTGATCCTCCTTGACCTCTCTGCTGCCTTTGACACTCGACCGTCCTCTCCTCCTCCATACCTTATCTCACCTTGGCTTCACGGACTCCGTCCTTTCCTGGTTCTCCTCTTACCTCTCTGGCCGGTCATTCTCGGTCTCCTTCGCTGGCGCCTCCTCCCCCTCCCATCCTTTAACTGTTGGAGTTCCTCAAGGGTCAGTTCTTGGCCCTCTTCTGTTCTCCATTTACACTCACTCCCTCGGTGTGAGTGTACCTTACTATTACGGCTACCTTACTATTATGGGCTCTCGTTATATCCCGGCTAGACTACTGTGTCAGCCTTCTCTCTGACCTCCCTTCCTCCTCTCTCGCCCCGCTCCGGTCTATTCTTCACTCCGCTGCCCAGCTCATCTTCCTGCAGAAACGAACTGGGCATGTCACTCCCCTTCTTAAACAACTCCAGTGGTTGCCTATCGACCTCCGCTCCAAACAAAAACTCCTCACTCTAGGCTTCAGGGCTCTCCATCACCTTGCCCCTTCCTACCTCTCCTCCCTTCTCTCTTTCTACCGCCCACCCCGCACGCTCCGCTCCTCTGCCGCCCACCTCCTCACCGTCCCTCGGTCTCGCCTATCCCGCCGTCGACCCCTGGGTCACGTCCTCCCGCGGTCCTGGAACGCCCTCCCTCCTCACCTCCGCCAAACTGATTCTCTTTCCCTCTTCAAAACCCTACTTAAAAATCCCCTCCTCCAAGAGGCGTTCCCAGACTGAGCTCCTCTTCCCCCTCTACTCCCTCTGCCATCCCCCCTTTACCTCTCCGCAGCTAAAGCCTCATTTTCCCCTTTTCCCTCTGCTCCTCCACCTCTCCCTTCCCATCCCCACAGCACTGTACTCGTCCGCTCAACTGTATATATTTTCGTTACCCTATTTATTTTGTTAATGAATTGTACATCGCCTTGATTCTATTTAGTTGCCATTGTTTTTACGAGATGTTCTTCCCCTTGACGCTGTTTATTGCCATTGTTCTTGTCTGTCCGTCTCCCCCGATTAGACTGTAAGCCCGTCAAACGGCAGGGACTGTCTCTATCTGTTGCCGACTTGTTCATCCCAAGCGCTTAGTACAGTGCTCTGCACATAGTAAGCGCTCAATAAATGCTATTGAATGAATGAATGAATGAATTTGCTCTCATGGCTTTGACTACCATCTCTACGCAGATGACACGCAGATCTACATCTCTGCCCCTGTCCTCTCCCCCTCCCTTCAGACTCGCATCTCCTCCTGCCTCCAGGATGTCTCCACCTGGATGTCGGCCCGCCACCTAAAACTCAACATGAGCAAGACTGAGCTCCTCATCTTCCCTCCCAAACCCGGTCCTCTCCCAGACTTCCCTATCACCGTGGATGGCACAACCATCCTTCCCGTCTCTCGGGCCCACAATCTCGGTGTCATCCTTGACTCGTCTCTCTCGTTCACCCCACACATCCTATCCGTTACCGAGACCTGCAGGTTTCACCTTTACAATATCGCCAAGATCCGCCCTTTCCTCTCCACCCAAACGGCTACCTTACTGCTACGGGCTCTCATTATATCCCGCCTAGACTACTGTGTCAGCCTTCTCTCTGACCTCCTATCGTCCTCAATCTCCGCGCTCCAGTCTATTCTTCACTCCGCTGCCCAGCTCATCTTCCTGCAGAAACGATCTGGGCATGTCACTCCCCTTCTTAAACAACTCCAGTGGTTGCCTATCAACCTCTGCTCCAAACAAAAACTCCTCACTCTAGGCTTCAAGGCTCTACGTCACCTTGCCCCTTCCTACTTCTCCTCCCTTCTCTCTTTCTACCACCCACCCCGCACGCTCCGCTCCTCTGCCGCCCACCTCCTCACCGTCCCTCAGTCTCGCCTATCCTGCCGTCGACCCCTGGGCCACATCCTCCCGCTGTCCTGGAACGCCCTCCCTCCTCACCTCCGCCAAACTGATTCTCTTCCCCTCTTCAAAACCCTACTTAAAACTCACCTCCTCCAAGAGGCCTTCCCAGACTGAGCTCCTCTTCTCCCTCTACTCCCTCTACCACCCCCCCTTCACCTCTCCACAGCTTAACCCTCTTTTCCCCCCATTTCCCTCTGCTCCTCCCCCTCTCCCTTCCCATCTCCTCAGCACTGTACTCGTCCGCTCAACTGTATATATTTTCATTACCCTATTTATTTTGTTAATGAAATATACATCGCCTTGATTCTATTTAGTTGCCATTGTTTTTACGAGATGTTCTTCCCCTTGACTCTATTTATTGCCATTGTTCTTGTCTGTCCGTCTCCCCCGATTAGACTGTAAGCCCATCAAACGGCAGGGACTGTCTCTATCTGTTGCCGACTTGTTCATTCCAAGCGCTTAGTACAGTGCTCTGCACAAATACTATTGAATGAATTGAATGAAAGGTTGTCCCACGTGGGGCTGTCTTAATTCCCATTTTACAGATGAGGTTACTGAGGCATAGAGAAACTAAGTGGCTTGCCCAAGTTCACAGAGCGGAACTGAAAGTGGTGGTGGTGGTGTTGACTATTGGGAAAGTTAAAAGGAGTGAATTTAGGAGTAAAGATGAGTTCAATTTAGACAAGTTGAGTTTCAGGTGGATCCTTCTCAGTTTTTTTTACCATCTCTTTCACTGTCTCAACATCTGTCAGTGGGTATTGGTCAAGGCCCCGTTCTGGCTCTTGTTAGTCCATCGCCAAATCCTGTTGTTTTTTCCTCCACAGCATAGCCAGATTCAATCCCTTCCTCACCATCCAAGTGCCCCCCAAACTAGTCTGGGTATTATTATACCCTGGCTTGAATACCTCATCTCCCTCCTCGTTGAGCTCCCTGGCTCCTGTCTCTTCTCCCCCCATCCATTCGTCACTCGACCAAATGAATCATTTTTCTAAAATATCAAACTATATTTGTTTCTCCACTCTTCAGAAATCTCTAGTGGTTACCTATTCCTCTCCACATCCACCAGAAACCCCTGACCATTGGCTTTAATAAACTCCCTCAACTCTTCTCCCCCCACTCATTCACTCTCGTTTCCTATTACACCCAGCTCAGAGTTTTCAAGAAGCAGCGTGGCTCAGTGGAAAGATCATGGGCTTTGGAGTCAGGGCTCATGAGTTCGAATCCCAGCTCTGCCACTTGTCGGCTGTGTGACTGTGGGCAAGTCACTTAACTTCTCTGTGCCTCAGTTCCCTCATCTGTAAAATGGGGATTAAGACTGTGAGCCCCACGTGGGACAACCTAATTCCCCTATGTCTACCCCAGCGCTTAGAACAGTGCTCGGCACATAGTAAGCGCTTAACAAACACCAACATAAATAGTTTTCATTCTTCCAAAGCTAAACTAACAACTGTGTCTGATTTTCCTCTCTTCCACCATGATCTCTTGCTCAAGACCACCCCTCTGCCTACAACCCCTCGCTTTTCTTATCTGCCTTCTCAGCTGCCCTGTCTCCTACACACCAACTCTCCACAAATTAGTCCTATTTACTGACAGAGGCCTCTGATCTTTTGATCCTCTCCAGTTTTCCTAAGTGCCTCAGTTTATCTCCATACCTGAACTTCCTTCTGTGGTTGCAGAAATCGATGTCCTCCACACCAACCTCTCCACTGAACTCAGCTCCCTCATTCACTGGTCCCTTCGCTGTTCTCGAGACATTAATTCACAGTCCTGGATCACCTCCACCTTATGCTTCCTCTGCCCCTGTGCACAAGTTGCAGAGTGCTACTGGCAGAAATCAAGATATTAGGCTGACCTCACCCCACTCAAATTCATCCTCACCTGCTTTAACACTGCCTTCTCTCTGTCTGGCAGTGTTATTTCTCCATCCTTACTAACTCCCATGCAGGCTGTTTCAGACATTTAACTCTCTCTTTAAACACGGTCTCTCCCCAACTCATCTCTTGCCCCTAATGATCTGGCTGCATGCTAACTGATAAAATTGAAACCATCAGGCATGATCTCCCTAAAAATCTCCCCTGCTCTTCTCCAAGCCCTCCGTCCAAAGCCTTTGGATTTGTTATGGAGATCATTGGCCTTTGAGAGGGCGGTTTCTGTGGAGTGAAGGGGTTGGAAATGATATTGAAGGGGGACAAGGAGGGAATTGGAGGAGAGGAATTTGAGAGAGTGGCTGTAAACCACTCCCTCAAGGAGTTTGGAGAAGAATGGTAGGAGGGAGATGGGGCCATAACTGGAAGCAACTGTGTAATCGAGGGAGGGTTTTTTAGGATAGGGGAAAAATGAGCATGCTCGAAAGCAGTGTCAAAGAAGCCATTGGTGAGTGAACAGTTGAAAACGGCAGTTAGAGAGAGAGAAGAAGGAAGGGGCAATTGTTTTGATAAGGTGTGAAGGAATGGGGTTGGAAGTACAGGAGGAGGGGGTGGATTTTGAGAGGTGGCAGGAGATTTCCTCTCAAGATACTCCTGGGAAAGATGGGAGAATTGAAGAGGGGGTAGGAGTGTGGAGGGACTGAGGAAGGACAGGGTAGATGAGTTAGGGAGCTAACTCCTGAGAGTGTCAATTTTCTTAGTAAAGTAGGTGGCCAGGTCAATGGAGGAAAGGAATGGGGCAGGCAGGGAGGCAGGAGGACTGAGGGTGGAGTTAAATGTCTGGAATAATTAACAAGGGCAATCGGCATGGGGGTCAATAAAGGTGGAGAAATAATTTTGCTGGGCAGAGGAGAGGGCAGAGTTAAATCACGCAAGGATAAACTTGAAGTGGATTAAGGCATCCTGATATTTAGATTTCTGCCAGCAGAACTCTGCGACTCATGCACAAGAGCAAAGGAGGCTGACTGTACAGGATCCATGGCTGTGGGTTAGTGGTACGAGATCGATGAGGGGCCAGGGGAGCGAGTGAGTTGAATTCAGCAGAGTGGGTTGTGTTGAGAGAGTCAATTTGGGCATCAAGGGAAGTTAGTTTGTGTATCGAGGCTAAGCAGATCATGATGAGCTGAGAGAATCGGATGGGGTCTAAAAATCGGAGGCCTCCATGTGAGAAAAGTACAGGTTGACAGGGAGATGTGTGGAAGAGAAGGCAAGATGTGTGGTCGGATAGAGGGCTTTCAGTGTTATTGAAGGTAGAGATTGACCAGTGGCTAGAGATGATGATATCGAGTGTGTGTCCAGGTTGGTGAGTGGGAGAGGTGGGATGGAGCAGGACATCAGTGGAGTTGAGGAGTGATAGAAGAGGGGCAGCAGAAGGGTCATCAGGAACATCTTTGTGGATATTGGAGCCCAGGGATCAATGTGGACAGGGAGAAAGAGAAGGAATGTGAGAAAGGGATCAAAATAGTTAAAGAGGTTGGAGGTGGGGATCTGGGGGCAGTAGATGACTGTTACTAGAATCTGGAGTGGGTGGTAGAGGCGGATAATATGGGCTTTGAAGGAAAGGGAAGAAAGGGATGGAAAAGGTGGAATGGTGCAAAAGGGCCATTGGGCTGTGAGAAGAAAGCCAACACCTCCTTTCCCAGTGCACCCGGGGAAGGGGAAGAAGATGAGACTCCCTCTGGAGAGAGCAGCAGGGGAGACGTTGTCAAATAATACTAATAATGTTGATATTTGTTAAGTGCTTACTATGTGCAGAGCACTGTTCTAAGCGCTGGGGTAGATACAGGGTAATCAGGTTGTCCCACGTGAGGTTCAAAGTCTTCATCCCCATTTTCCAGATGAGGTCACTGAGGCCCAGAGAAGTTAAGTGACTTGCCCACAGTCACACAGCTGACAAGTGGCACAGCAGGGAATCGAACCCATGACCACTGACTCCCAAGCCTGGGCTCTTTCCACTGAGCCACGCTACTTCTTGGGAGAGACAGATTTCTGTGATGGGGAAGAGGAGGAGTGACTGAGTCAGAAACACATCAAGAATGAAGGGAAGCTTCCCCATGATGGAGCAGAGCTTCCGTAGGCTGCACTTGGTTGAGGCTCTGTAGGGGAGCTCTGGGGGAGGGTATGGTGCGAGGGATGGGGCGGGCTTGGATGGGAGCTAGTTAACGGGGGTCCGCACGGGGAAGGGGGACGAGTGGTGTCCCTGGGACCAGATTACAGGGATTGGGTGGGAAGAGGAGGTAGGGGTGGCGGGGAGGGCGGGGGGCTTATGGTGGGAGGAGAGGACTGGAATGGGCTGACAGGATGGGGGGAATGGAGAGGTCATGGTGGAGCTGGTGAGGTAAAGGACAGCAATTGCAGTTTAATCCAGTGATACCCTGAGGAGGTGGTTGAATTGTCCTTGGGTCCTTGAGGGTGAAGAGATCTTTCTCATCAATGTAGACAGCACCACCATCCTCTGTGTCTCACAAGCCCATAAATGTAGCGTTATCCTGGGCTCAGCTCTCGTTTAACCCACATATAATGATAATAATAATAATAATAATGTTGGTATTTGTTAAGTGCTTACTGTGAGCAGAGCACTGTTCTGAGTGCTGAGGGGATACAAGGTGATCAGGTTGTCCCATGTGAGGCTCACAGTCTTCATCCCCATTTTCCAGATGAGGGAACTGAGGCACCGCGAAGTGAAGTGACTTGCCCACAGTCACACAGCTGCTAAGTGGCAGAGCCGGAATTCGAACCCATGACCTCTGACTCCCAAGCCCGGGCCCTTTCCACTGAGCCCCGCTCATCCAATCCGTCACCAAATCCTGTTACCTCTACCTTCCCAACATCAATAAAACCTGGCCTTTCCTCTCCATCCAAATTGCTTATTTGCTGACCCAAGCGCTTGCTGTGTCTTACCTTGACTACGACATTGGCCTCCTCACTGATCTTACTCCCCAAGTTGTTGCCCATCCACCTCAAACAGAAACTCTTTGCCACATCCACTTGAAAGTACTCGAGCAACTCGCCCTTCCTACCATCCGTTGCTGATTTCCCACTAAAGCTTGGCCTGTGGGTTTTGCTGCTCCTCTGCCGTCCTACTCACTGTCCCTAGATCTCATCACCCTTTGCCCACATCCTCTCTTTGGCCTGGAACTCCCTCCCCCTTCATATACAATAGACCGTCTAATCCAGGCTCCACCCCTTGTTTGCTGTGTGTCCTTGGGTGAGTCACTAAACTTCTCTGGCCCTCAGTTACCTCAACTGTAAAATGGGGATTCAGACCGTGAGCTCCAAGTGGGAATTGGACTGCAACCAACCTGATTACCTTGAATCTACCCCAGCACGTAGAACGGTGCCTGGGACATTTTGAGTGCTTAGCAAATACCGTAAAAAAATAATATCTCTCCTCACCTTCGAAGCCTTATTAAAATCACGTCTCCTCAAAGAGGCCTTCCCTGACTAAGCCTTCATTTCCCCTTTTTCCTCTCCCTTCTGTCTGTCTAAGCACTTGGATCTGCATCCTTTAAACCCTGATATTCACCCCAGCCTCAGCCCCCCATCACTTATGCATTTGTGTTTACATCAATAATTTATTTTAATGTCTGTCTCTCCCTCAGTATCGTAAACTCCTGGTTGTCAGCGAATGTGTCTCCCAGCTCTGTAGTAGTCTCCCAGCTCTGTAGTAGTCTCTCAAGCAGTTAGTACAGTACTCTGCCCGCAGTAAGCACTCAATAAATACCATTTATTGATTGATTATCTGATAGACCATAACTGTCTGCCTCTTCAAACCTCCTCTTTGATCACACCTCATTCCAGAAGTCTTCTCCAAGTAACCTCTGATCTCCACACTATTTATCCCGAACTTGTACTTCAGCCCTTCTCTGCCAGATAATTACTTAGATTACCACAACCCTGAAGTATTTATGTACAAATCTTAGGTACGCTCTCTCACTCCCGCCATCTGCAATTTCTGTGCCTGTCTCTTCTCCAGTCACTAAGCTATTTGAGAGCCAGGATCACGTCTTCTAACACTTGTACTCCCTCAAGTGCTCAGGACAGTGTTCTGCCCACAGTAAGCGATTGATCAGTTGATTAATTGATGTGGTTATGTCCTGGATGCCAGAGGAAGAGAAAGTGAGACCCTGAGTGAGATTAGTGAAAAGCCTTTGGGAATCATTTGCGTAGAAATGGTAGCTGAAATCATGTGAGCTGATGAACATGGAGATAGAGTAAATATAAAAGAAGAAAAATAGAAAATCTGGAAGAGAATCGTGTTGAATATAGCAACGTATTGAATATATTCATATTGAATATATTGAATATATATACGAATATATTGAATATATGAATATATTGAACGAGTGAACGTATGAAATATAGCACCATAAAATAGCATAGAATTGAGAAGTGAATAAAAAGCCAGCATACTGGACTGAGAAGAATCCATCAGAAAAATAGAGGAAGAGAATGAGGTGAATTTCATAGGGTTGAAAACAAGATCGGAATGCATTAGTGGGAGAAGGTGGAGGGTGGTCATGTTGAAGTCACTGACGAGGTCAGCGAGGCTAAAGAGGAAGTCGTTCCCTTTATGTTTGGCTAAGATGAGGTTGTTGGTGTCCATGATGAGCTAGGAGTTAGTGGCTTGAAGAGAGCAAAAAACATTTCAGTGGGTTAGGACGAGAGTCGGTGGAGTGGAATTGAAAGTAACAGAAATGTAGAATCCTTTCAAGAACTCCGTGCAAGAATAGGAGCGGAGACATTGAGCTGGAGGAGGAGGGTGGTGGTCCAGAGAAGGTATTTTTAGTACAGAAGAGGCTTGAGTGGGTTTGAAGTCGGAGGGGAATAGTCCAGCGTAAAAGTAAATACATCTGCAGCAATGTATTTGAGAGAGATAGTCCCAGTTAAGCTAAACGCAGAGAAAACCCAAGTGGAAGGTTGAGTCTGATCATCTTATTAGACCCTGCTTGATTCTCATGGGACAGTCTAATTTTTTAGGCTCTCTAAACGGTGAATTAGCTGGACCTCTCCCTCTTAGAGTCCCTTATAATGTTGAGCCTGGAACCAGAGGTGATAATTACAGTACTTTATAATATTCATTGTCATACTTATTGAGCGCTTTCTGTGTACTAAACTCTAGGAAAATACAGTTGGGCAACAGATAGAGACGATTACTACCCTACAATGGGCTCACAGTCTAGAAGACAGTTCTGCACACAGTAAGCTCTTGACAAGCGATCAATTAATTGTTGTGGTTATGTCCCAGAGGATGAGAATGTGAGAACCTAGGTGAAGTGAGTGAAAAGCATTTGGGAATCATTTGTGTAGAAATTATAGTACGTATTAAACACTTACTATGTCCCAAGCACAGTTCTAACCGCGGGGGTAGGTACAATTTAACCATGTTGGACACAGTCCCTGTCGCACGCTGGGCTCACACCCTTAATCCACATTTTACGGATGAGGTAAAGTGAAGTGACTTGCCCAAGGTCACACAGCAGACACGGGGCAGAGCCGGGATTAGAACCTAGGTCCTTCTGACTCCCAGGCCTGGTATCTCTCCACTAACCATGCTGCTTCTCCAAACAGGGGTCCCTCCCCTACCTCCCACCAACCCATTTGAAGAACCGGGCAGGGATTGAATAGTTAGTCTGACTTCGGCTCTGTGGGGGTTGAGAATTTATCCCGGGAAACTTGAATGAAAGTCGCTCCATCAAGGTTTAAATTTAATTGATATTGGATATCTTTTGACATTATAATCCGCCAAAATGACCTATTGTTGTTCATTGTTTTTGATAATTGTAAGTTTTTTCATCGATCCAGAACCTAGCTGGGTTTTGATGTTTCCTGTTTGTCCCCTGGCTCATTGACCCTATTCCCGTTATCTTGGCTCACATAGATTTAGTTGTGACCTCACTGCAGCAAACAACAGAATTATCTAGGCTTAGGTACAATGAACCTGGAGGTAAAATAAACACTCAAGGGTTTGGTTTGGTTTCTGATACTTTGCCAATGAGATACTAAGGGTTTATTATAAAAAGAAAACATAAAACAACTTCCAGGATAATTGCGTTTTAAGGTTTTGAGAACAAATTACCAAATACATTTTTTCTACTGTTTTTCTTTTTCCCATTTAACAAACTCTCAGAATCAAAGAACAGAACCGCTACAAGCATTTGAACTTTTAAAATTTATAAATAAAAATTTCCCGATCAGGTCCGTGAACACTAAAATGTCTTCTTTTCTTTGCAACCTTTTTTTATTCATGGTATCTTTTAAGTGCTTATACATGCAAAACGTTGTAGTAACTGCTAGTTGTCCTTCGATTCAAAGCTTACACCACTGAATTTTTGAGCGTGAGTGTCTTTAAGATGCGTTTGCCCACTTTATCCATATTAGTAGAGCTGTCCACCATTTCTGGCCCCCTGCATTGCTCAGGCACCAATGGTTAAGGAGGGAAAGGTATGTCCTTCCACCAGCAGGACATTCCTTTGAGTTGTCCGTGCTGTTTTGGTGATGGTTTTAGTTGAGTCATTCGTATTCTCTTACCTGCTCCCCTTGTGCCCTGCAGAATAGGGAGAATTAGTGCAGTTCACATTCACAGAACAGAGTATCTCTGAGATCTAAACAGCAGTAGACACCACTGGGCCGTCATCCAGTGGAGTACGATACTAATTCTTTGAGGATCGTGGGACGGGACAGGGAAGCGGAGTGCGGAAGGGGGTCTTTCCCTCTTTCTTGCAAAAATTCAGGGAAAGACAAACACAGAAAAGAACATCCGCAGCAACAACAAAAATTGCACAATCGTTGGGTGTAAAACTCGACACATTGGTTCCGGAACGGAGCGGGGAATACCCTGCCTAGGGTTTTAGAGAGCAATTCGGTATCACTGAATTTGGATCACTGGGATGATTAAATGCTAGAAATGTTCTGACTGCCAAACGATGAGTCCATCGGCAGGCCCCCATTAGTTGAAATTTGGGCCCGAGGCTGGACCAACTAGTAAGGGGAAACTCCCCCCTTCACATGACCCTGGTGGCAGATGATGACGTCTGTAGTGTTGCATGATGACATTATTACGGCACTCGGCAATGTAGGGAAGCTGTGGGTGGCCTCAGTAGCTGGGGCCAGGTGACCTTTTGTTTGGCGGTCAGGGGAGCATGCCTCGGGAGACCTCCACCATGACCAAAGGGCATTTTCAGCCCTGCCTCTCCTCCTGTTCCTCCTCCGTACTTTGCCCCGTGGTTTGATCTTCTGAAGCTGAAGGTGGGGACAGTGGTGGAGGAAGAGAGACAGAAAAGGGTCCCATCGGAGGGCTATCCTGCAGTGCAGTGGGACGGCACCCTGACAGTTAAAAAGCACATGCACAACATTGCACGTCCAAATAGCTCCCTTGGAGCCTGCATTTTGTGTTTGGACAGGTACCATCAGTGTTGAGGAGAGGGTGGGAGAAACCATCTCCAGAGAGTCCTTATAGCCAGGGACTGTTGTGGCCAGGCTGCCGTTTGTCCAGGGCCAGTCTTCCGGGGGAGCTGAGTCAGGAGGACACCCGCTAGGATAATAATATCTGTGGCATTCGTTAAGCCCTTACTATGTGCCAGTCACTGTGCTAAGCGCTGGGGTAGATCCAAGCTAATCGGGTTGGACACAGTCCCCGTCCCACACAGGGCTTACGGTCTTAATCCCCGTTTTATAGATGAGATTGCTGAGGCACAGAGAAGTTAAGTGACTTGCCCAACATCTCGCAGCGGAACAGCGGCCGGGTCCTTCTGACTCTCAGGCCTGTGCTCTATCTACTAGGTGACACGGTGACTAAGTGGTGTTGCCCAGTGGACCTCGTCTGCCCCGCTCCCTGCTTCTCCACGCTTAGCCTTATCACCATGTCTCCTGCCTTACCTCACTGCTTTTCTACTGCAGCCCGGTCCGCGCTCTTCGCCCCTCTAATGTCAACCTACTCAATTTCCCTCGATCTTGTCTATCTCACTGCTAACTCCTCATCTAGTCTACCTCTGGTCTGGAGAGCCCTCCCTCTTCATATCCCACAGATGAGCCCTCTCCCCACCTTCAATGTCTGCCTGAAAGCACATCTCCTCCAAGAGGGCGTCCCCAACTAAGCCCTTATTTCCTCCTCTCCCACTTCCTTCTGCATCATCCTTAGGCATGGATTTGCACCCATTATTCACCTCTCCTTGGGCCCCACAGCACTTATATCTGTAATTTATTATTCATATTAATCTCCGTCTCCCCCTCTAGACTAGAAGCTCACTGGGGTCAGGAACGTGTCTACCAACTCTGTTATATTGTACTCTCCCCAATGTTCAGTACGTTGCTCAGAGCTAGCACTCAGTAAATATGATTGATTTATGGATGGATTCGGAAAGTAAAGTCATTTGTAGGGTGAAGGGGTGGGAAAATATGAGGGGTAAAAGGGGAGTACTGTCTTGCCCCCCCAATCATAATAATGTCCCATAGTGGATGGTCTCCCAGTGAGTAAACCCAAGCAGGAGTGGGCCTTACGCTACTCATCTCTGCGTGACTTTTCATTTCATCCAATCTCCAAACTGCCTCTTAAACTCCAAATCCACTTTCCCCTCTTAATTCACTAACCGGCTAAATTACCTCCCTCAAGACAGAATCGACAAGATTCCTTCTGGAGGCCCTGGAATTAAGAGCTACGGAGTGGGCAGTGATTAGCAACTATTTTTTTTAATTCGTACCCCTCCTCTCCCTGCTTCCCCTCCCCACCCAGGCAGTTGGGCTGACTGAAAAGGACAGGGAGGAGGAGACCGAGGTCATCTCGATTTTCAAAAAATCCCAGGCTCTACTGGAGTGATCTCTGGAATATACAGGTCCTGTTTTGTGCTTTCCGTTCACTACAACGTAAAGGGCAGCACTTCCTTTCATTCCTGTGCTGCCCACTTCCCACAACATTCCCTTTAAAATCCAGGCACGCTGGCACAAACTGACTTGCCGTGACCATCCTGGAAAGGGCAAGGTCTTCATAATGCCCCAAGCAGAGGCTACTATGTTGGTAAGGACTAGAGGGGATGTAGTTTGAACTATCAGCTGAGGCTTCCCTAAACTCCAGGGGAGCTCCTGGGCTGAAGCCCTGGATCACCCCGTTTTAATCTGACCCTGCCCATCACCTGCTTCTCTTTCTCATGAGGAAAGACCTTTCCAAACAGGTCTGTCAAGCGAAATATCACTTCCATGAACTATCCTTCACCTAATTTTTAAGTCCCACACAGCGCTATGATATTGATTCCACATCTTGCCAGTTTCTGTGCTACTGATAATGCGTATTTTCTGGGAGATGAGTTCTCACCATTGCTCCATTCCACATACACAGGGGATGCAAGCCGGGGGTAGATACTGTAGGCGTTTAATGGAAAAGTGAAAACCCATACTCTACACCACCGCATCAAACTATCCAGGAAGCCAGGGGGAAAACCAGGAATTCCCAGAAATTACCCTTTCTGAGTTATTCCACTTGGAAGGACACGTAACAAGTGAAATGGCTTATCCTGCTTACTGGCCTCATGTTGCTTAGGTCCAGATTTTGTACTGTTGTTGAGTGAGACTTTGAGTGTATAAAATATTGTCATTCAAATGGGGTTTTGTAATGGAAGTGCTGGTTGGCAAATGGTGAAAAAATGAGAAAGCCCAAAATGAATTTGAGACATTCCTCTGCATTAGCCAGCAAGCATACAGCAGAAGATCTTTTCTTCCCCTGAAGGGACCCCTACTTTCCCAGACTAAGCCAGAGTTAGTTTGCAGAGGTCAAAAGAAAAAGGACAACATAAGGTGTGAAGGTGGGAGGCTTTCCCTGGTTTCTACCCTCCTGCTACTTAACCCTAGGTTTGGGAGTGCTGGGGTAGATAAGGGATAAAGCAGTGAGATTTGTTTCTGACCCTCAAGGGATTCCCCCTTTAGGTAGAGAAGGATAGACACATAGAAAAGATAAATAAATTGCAGGAAACAAATTATAAGCAATGGGAGTGTTTGAGAAATGAAACGTCAAAATGCAAAAGCATAGACAGGAAGGACTTGTTGGAGTGGTTTTACTACTTCTCTCCACGGCAGACCACAGTCATAATTTTGAAACTACTCCAGTCTCCTGGGTCTGGCTTTTAAATCCATTCACCACAGAACACAAAATCAAAGATCGATCTTGAGTTAAAAGATGTAGAATGAGAGCTACAGGGAGAGGCTATTTCAGATGTGGCCCTGGGTCTTCGATGGTAGCTGGGCAGAGCTCTGCTAGGCTATTGGATCAAGGGAATTTTATAAATGAAGGATATACATAGAAAATACTCTTTGACCCTCAATTTTTGAGTGCAGAATGCACAGGCACTATTTGTCAGACACTATACTGAGCAATCAGGTGAGAAGCAGTCCCTGACCCACATGGGATTCACAGTCTTAATCCCCATTTTACAGATGGGGTAACTGAGGCCCAGAGAAGTTAAATGACTTGCCCAAAGTCACACAGCAGACAAGTGGAGGAGCCGGGTTTAGAACCCAGCTATTTCTGACTTCCAGGCCCATGCTCTATCACTAGGCCATGCTGCTTCTCCCATCCTGAAGCCTCCTCTCTTATCCCGAGTTGCCAGGTTGGAAGGGGCTTCAGAAACATAAGCTCCAATCCCACTGGAAACTGAGGGCCTGGAAGAAACGGGACAAAGGTGATTCAATCTACTATGCAACTGCAATGAACACTGGCCTTTATACCTGAGTGTATCATCAAATTCTAGCATTCTGGTGGATGATGAGAATGCCACAACATGAGGTTAATTAGGGAATGGTGCAGATAGGAGGAAGCTTTTTAAGGGGTTGATGATTTGGTGAAGTGGAGAGAAAATTGAAAACTAAAGAACTCAGATAGTGTAAACTCCTAATCTGATTTATTCTGGGTGTTATTTTAAAGGTCTTTAATTCCACTGAAGAAATCTCCTCCTCGGCATTTGCAAGGGAAAAAAAAATCATATCATCAGATTTGATATCCTTCCATTATACTCTTTGGCATTTACAAGGGAAAAAAAAAATCACATCATCTGATTTGATATCCTTTCTTGAAGAGGAAAGGCAAAAATAATCTTGCAAGGCAATTTCTTTAGTCCTTTCCCTTTAGAGAGAGCGTGCTTTAGCAATAGCAGTATTTTTGTCACATAGAATATGTAGGGAACGTAATTATCACTCATTTTCTTAAATGTTCACAGGGCTTTTTCAAGTTTCAGGTGTCTTTTCTTATGGATAGCGTTGCCCCCTTGTGGTTCCATAAGATTCCACTGAGCCAGGCTGTAGAATAGGGAAATTGCCGACAATCCCCTTTAGGTAGGAGAATCACGAAGTGATATGTTAAGGGAGCTAGTTTTCATCTCATCACTTTTAAAAGAGCTTTCAAGCTTTCATAATATAGATATGTTTCTGCTCTTTATTCAATCACGCTTTTTTTTTTAGGTTGTAAGCTCCTTTGAGGGCCGGGACTCTGTCTTTTATTTCCGTTGTACTTACTGAATCACTTTCTGTACTGCTCATCACACGATGGTGTGATGGAGTCTCCCATCGAAAGCATTACCCAGGCAAACCTTGGTACTAAGGCTTCAGGATCTATAATCTCCACAAAACATTGCTCAGAGTTCTGTAGTTTGTGCAGACCCACTCACATTCCCTCATGCTGCCAGGCGAGTTCCCACACTGGGGTAGGTATAGATCGAGCAGATCAGTCCTGTCCTACATGGGGCTCAAGATCTGAAGAGGGAGGAAAATCTGATGTGCATCCCATTTCACAGATGTTGAAACGGATGAAGACAGAAGTTGCAAGGCCTAATCACAAAGACACAGGAGAAAAGGAGTGACTCTTCCTGCTGTCGACCCCTGACCCACGTACTACTTCTGGCTTGGAATGGCCTCCCTCCTCACATCCACCAAACGAGCACACTTCCCCCCTTCAAAGCCCTACTGAAAACTCACCTCCTCCAGGAGGCCTTCCCAGATTGAGTCCCCCCTTTTCCTCTGCTCCTCCTCCCCTCCCCATCACCCCGACTCCCTCCCTCTGCTCTACCCGCTTCCCTGCCCCACAGCACTTGTGTATATATGTACATATTTATTATTCTATTAATGATGTGTATATATCTATAATTCTATTTACTTATACTATTGCTGTTGATGCCTGTCTACTTGTTCTGTTTCGTGTCTGTCTCCCCCTTTCCTGTCTGTGAGCCCACTGTTGGGTAGGGATAATCTCTGTTGACACATTGTGCTTTCCAAGTGCTTAGTACAGTGCTCTGTCCACAGTAAGTGCTCAGGAAATACGATTGAATGAATGAAGGAGTGACTAACCAGTTTGGGGAGGGGCACATTTTCAAGATTACAAAGGATTTTTATGAAGTGACGCATGAACCTGGAAGTAGGAGGACCTGGGTACTAATCCCAGCTCTACCACTTGCCTGCTGGGTGACCCTGGACAAGTCACTTAACTTCTCAGTTTCATCAGTTTCCTCATGTGCAAAATAGGGACAAAATTCCTTTTCTCCCCCCTTCTTGGACTGTGAGCCCCCTATGGAACAGGGAACTTGTTCAACCTGATAAACCTATATCTACTCCAGCCCTGAGAACAGTTACCTCATATGTAAAAGGGGGATCGAGAGTGTGAGCCCCATGTGGGGCAGGGGCTCTGTCCAACTTGATTTGCTTGTATCCACCCCAGTGCTTAGTTCAGTTTCTGGGATATAGTAAGTGCTTAACAAAGATCACAATTATCGTGATGATTATCGTTTGATATCAAGTACGGCTCACAGGAGAAACTGCTCCAGGAACTGAATGAGTCTTTGGTAGCAAGTTCCAGTTTCACGGTTGTGGAGAAGGTCAGATGGCTCTACAGTTGTGTAGACGTTCAACTAGGTTTGAAGTGGGTGCCCCATTGTCACCAAACTCAGTTTGCCAAAAGTTAGCAGGGCTTCTTGATTCGGGTTTGTACTTTTGGGGCCTATGTTTTGTTGGATAGCTAGGGAGCAGAATTTGGTGATGGCACTAAGTTTTATGTGACCAGTTAGAATTCTTGAGGAGATGAAATAATAAAAATGTTGTAATCGCCTACCGTGCAAGTATGGGATATACGCAAGTCGAGCAGATCGGACACAATCCCAGTCCCACGTGAGATTTGTAGTCTAAGATGGAGGGAAAGCTGATATGGATCCTATTTCCCAGATGAAGAAACTGAGGAAGACAGAAGTCCAAAACAGAATTCCTTATCTTCCCACCGAAAATCTGTCCTCCCCACGACTATCCCATCACTGTCGATGGCACCGCCATCCTTCCTGTCTCACAAACCTGTAACCCTGTCATTATCCTGGACTCCTCTCTCTCATTCAATCCACAGATTCAATCCATCACTAAATCCTGCCGGTCCCACCTTCACAACATCGCTAAAATCCACCCTTTCCTCTCCATCCAAACAGCTGCCAAGTTAAGCCGATCATTCATCCTATCTCACCTGAGATACCGCGTCAGCCTCCCTGCTGACCTCCCTGCCTCCTGTCTCTCCCTACTCCAGTCCATACTTTGTTCCACTGCCCGGATAATTTTTCTACAAAAACATTCAGGATGTGTTTCCCCGCTCCTTAAGGAACTCCAATGATTGACCATCCACTTCCGCATCCAATGAAAACTCCTCACCTCTTTAAAGCAGTCCATCACCTTGCCTCCTCCTACCTCACCTCATTAGTCTCCTACTACAACCCAGCCCGCACACTTCACTCCCGTAATGCTATCCTTCTCACTGTGCCTCGATCTCATCTTTCTCACCGCTGATCCCTGGCCCACCGCCCATTTTTGGCTTGGAATGCCCTCTCACCTCAAATCTGTCAGACAATTACTTTCCCCTCCTTCAGAGCCTTCTTGAAGGCACATTTCCTCCAAGATGCCTTCCCTGACTAAGCCTCCATCTCCCCCACTTCTCTTCTACATTGCCCTGACTTGCTCTCTTTGTTCCGCTTCCCTCCCAGCCCCACAGCACTTATGTACACACCTGTAATTTATTTATTTATACTCATGTCTGCCTCCCCTCCTCTAGCCTGTAAGCTCATTTTGAGCAGGAAACGTGTGTGTGTTTATTATTGCAGTGTGCTCTGCACATAGTAAGTGCTCAATAAATATGATTGAATGAGTGAATGAACAAGAGAAAGACATAGGACTGGGAATCAAAGGGCCTGGTTTATAATTCCAGCTCTGCCCCTTGCTTTCCACTTGACCTTCAGGAAGTCAATTAACTTCTCTGTGCCTCAGTTTTCTCATTTGTGAAATGGGGATTCAATACATGCTCCACCTCCCACTTAGACATTGAGCCCCATGTGGAGCAGGGACTGTGTCCGACCTGATTATCTTGCATCTATCTACTCCAGCTCTTAGTAGTATGCTTGCAGATAGTAACAAGCAGTAACAAGATTATTATTATTATTATTACAGAAGCTGATGACTTGCCCCAGGTGACACAGATGACGTATGGTGGAGCTGGGCCATGAACCCGCACCTCCTGAAACTCCCATCCTGTTCCTTGTTAGGTCACATTTGGGTCACAGCTGTGTGGGTTTATCCAAAGCCTCAACTTTCTTCAGTTTTTTATTGGTCCATCCTCAAAGCCTACAAATTAATGACTCTTTGAAGTAATTTATAATGAGCCGTATACCATCTTACATCATCAAAGTGAAGTCAACATTCAGAAATTTCGGGAGGATTATTTCAAAGACTTTCTGTCTTGCCCATAGGCTTCTGAATTGAAAGAATTTTCCAGTGAGCTGGAGGAATATTTTGACTCTGGTTTGAGATCCCTCTCCACTTCCTCCGGCCTGGCAGCCTAGGACACATCCCTGCTCTACTCGGTCGGCGATGTGGAAGGGGCAAATTAATTGTAGTTCGACCGACTCTACAGTTATGGAGTAGCTCCAGGACCTTATTGTCTCAGCACAGTCAAATTTGGCCCATAGGTACCTGACCCCAGATATGGTGGTGTTAGGGCTTCCAGGCTCTGCCCGGCCTAATGCTGCTTGGGGAAGGGTTCGGTAACGGCCAGTCCACTTAGGGCACGAGGCAGCCTTCAGGGGGCCACCAACCTGGCTGCTTACTTCAGGAGCCCCTTAAGATCCAGGGAGGCCCCAGGGGCTCTGGGCCCACTGGATGCCTCAGGGGGGAGGAGAATGAATCATGCTGCCCAGATGGCCCGCCTTGCGCTCTGTGGGCATCCTGGCCCATTCTTCCCAGCACAGGAGCTCTCACCCCTTCCCTGGAAGGGCATCGCTTGACGCAGCCCCGGGAAATCCATCGCCATCCCTGCACCCAGTGAGCATAGCCAAAACTTGATGGTGACTGGGAGAGTGTCGGTGAGGGGGAGAGGGGGGCCACGGGGCAAAAGCAGAACCCACCAGCACCCAGGCAAGAAAGTGCTGCAGGCCCCCACATGGTGGGGGCAGAGGAGAGAGGAATTCCTGGCCTCGACTCTGGGCAACGGAGAAGGGACGGCCTTCTGCTGCCCGTGGGCTGAACTGGCTACTTCACCATTCTCTACCATCCCTGATTTATGAGCAGGGACGTGGGGAAGAATAAGTCCTCTCTGCTAATGTCCCGACTCCTTTCCCCTCCCTTTTTCCTCCACTGCTTCCCCTCCTTTGCCTTCCCCCTCTCCTTCCCTCCCCTTTTCTCCCATCCCATCTTCCCCATCTTGCTGCCGGGGGACGTTGAGGGCTGACCGTGGATGGTGGCCGGGGCAGCACGTGCCTCTCCCGCTGCTTTCGGTGGGGGCAGCTGAGGTTTAGTTGTGGTTTAATTGTGCCCTTTCTCTGTGCCTCAATTACCTCATCTGTATAATGGTGCTTAATAGAGTTCCTGGCACAGAGTAGGCGCCACAGGAGAGGCAGGCCACCACAATACAGGTTTCCAATGGTCTTCCCAAGCAAATCCCTCATTCCCTCATTCACCCTCCCTTTTCCATCGCCTGTGTGCTTAAATCTGTATCCCTGAACACCTGATGTTCACCTCACAACCACAGCACTTAGGTACACGCCAGTGTACTCTGCCATGTCCCCAACTGCAGTTCACTCTAATGTCTGTCTTCTCCTCTAACTCTTCATGGACGGAGACTTTGTTTACTGACTAGGTTGAATTGGTACTCTCCTAAGCGTGCTTACCACTCAATAAATACCGACGATGGATTGATTGAAGGGGCTCCAAATGACAACAACACAGTGCCAGAGCTGTGTTTTAGCTCTGTAGACCAACAGGCAGTTGCCGGGGTGGCCACCTCAATCCCCACTGTGGTTGGCACCTGATTCAGTAAGCTGTTTTCAGGGTTTTTGTTAAACCGGCCCGCCAAGTGAGATGTCCTGGGTCATCCTTTATTTGGACGTGTTCACCTATGATGGCGTAGCCACAGCGGGCATTTCCCTGGTTCTGGGTGTTTCTACCATGGCTGTGGTGAGATGTGTGCCGGAGGTGAGAGGAGAAGTCAGAGGAAGTGAGCAGGGAGGGGTGGGGATGGGAACAGGGGTTTGAATTAAGTGGGCAGGGGTTTGGCGTGATGTAGTGAGAGATGGGTAATGATTTGAGGCTGGTGAGGAGTGGAGAAATGTACTGGCTGACATTTTAGAAAGATGATCTGGGCAATAAAAGGAAGTATATGTGGGAGAGGGCAGGGGAGGGAGACAGGGAGACCAGCGAGGAACTGACAAAGTCAACTAATTGGGAGATCACTCAGTCCAAAGGATTTAATGAATGTCTCCGTGTTCAGGAGAGTCGAGTTAAGTAAGACATACAATCCCTGGTTGGCCCCGTCCGTGTGTGAAGCTGGAATGAATGAACCATTTACAGATACTTGGAGGAGGAGAAAGGGAAAATGTTACCTCTCTTGGTATTTGAAGTAGAGAAAAATAAATAGATTAACAAGAGTAAGTTTACATAAATTGAAAAAATGGATTAATGCTAAAGGCAACTGGTGATAGATCTGAATTGGAAAGGAGGAGTTTCACTGAAAGAGTCAGAACTTTAGGAGCATTTGGAAAATGGGAAAAACTGCGGCCTTGGTGATTCAAGGGATTTCCATGCCGGGGGAGAAGCATAAGCAAGATTTCAGAGGCCAGAGAGTCGATAGTGTGGTTCAGGAGCACTGTGAGAAACAGCACGGCCTTTTGGAAAGAGTACAAGCCAGGGCGTCAAAGGGCCAGGGTTCTAATCCTGGCTCTGTCATTGTCTGCTGTGTGACCTTGGGTAAGTTACTTAACTTCTCTGTGCCTCAATTACCTCATCTGTAGAAAAGGGGGATTAAGATTGGGAGCCCCTATGTGGGCCATGGACTGTTTCCAACCTGATTTGCTGGTATCTCTACAGTGCTTAGTACAGCGACTGGCACAGAGTAAGTACTTGAGAAATACCAAAAAAAGAATTAAAACAAAAAGCAGTGGCGATTAGTTTTACTTGGAAACACATTGCCCAGCTGGAAAGCAGAAAGATAAATTTTCCTACAAGAAGAATGGCTTCCCTGGATGACTATGTTAACATATTTGAAAGGAACCAATATATATTAACTGGGTTTTTGTTTAAAAAATGCCAAATATTTTCCTAATTATAGAAGCCTCTTCCTCCTCCCTGAGAAATGCCAATAAGATGATCAACTGTCATGTTTTCAATGAAGCAGAATCTGTTTGTTTTCAACCGAAGAGCAGATAGAATAAAAAAATCTGTTTGCCTAAGTGTATTTTTAGTATTTTACAGCTTCCTTAGTGGTCAGCCCACCAGATGTGTTGTGTCTTCCTGATAAGGCATCTTTCATTTTGTTTTGCTCAAACTTGCCTGAAGCAACTTGTGCGTGTTTTACTATTTTTAGTAATATTTGTTAATGCGATTTGTTATTTACTCTGTGCCACTTACTATCCTAAGCACTGAGGTAGAGATGAGCTAACCTGCTTAGCCACAGTCCCTGTCCCACATGGGGCTCAGAATCTTAATCCCCATTTTACATATGAGGTCAATGAGGCACTGAGAAGTGAAGTGACTTGCCAAGCAGTCAAGTGGTGGGTCGTAGAACCCTTGTGCTCTGACTCCCAGGCCTGTGCTGTATCTATTAGGCCACGCTGCTTATGAAAATACTTGGAATATAACTTTTTTCTTTTAAACTAACCATGGTGATTTCCCTTCTGGTTTGGCTCTCCACCTGACGGCCCCAGCCTCAGTGAGGGGAAGAGAGGGCCAGTCTAGCCCATCCTAGGCCTCCTATGCCCCCATTTCTCCCTCCATCCCCATCCCACTCTTCCACTGCTTGGCATTTGCTTTAGGAACCAGAAGGGGAATGGAGCCCACAGCGGCCGAGAACCTGGGAGCAGTTGTTGCTATGCTTGGTTTTCAAAAAGAAAATGAGAATTCCGGAATCTGGGGAACTGGGGGACCTAAGAGATGGTGAGGCAGCGGCCAAGCCTCTGCTGCAGAGACTAAGGGTGGAAAAGACACTTGAACAGGTGGTGGGAAGGGGTGGAATGAAGGGAAGAAGGGAAAGGGAAGGACTTGTCATCTGTGTAACTGTGGGCAAGTCACTCAACTTCTCTGTGCCTCAGTTACCTCATCTGTAAAATGGGGATTAATACTGTGAGCCCCACGTGGGACAATCTGATTACCTTGTATCTACCCCAGCGCTTAGAACAGTGCTTGGCACATAGTAAGCACTTAACGAATACCAGCATTATTATTATTATTTGCAGGTTATTTATTATGTACCTCTCGTATCCTCCCATTACGCTGGGGACAGTTCGATGACGCAACATGACCTTTGAAATGCCCTTCACAAAATGATGATAATAACAATGTTGGTATTTGTTAAGCGCTTACTATGTACAGAGCACTGTTCTAAGTGCTGGGGGAGATACGGGGTAATCAGGTTGTCCCATGTGAGGCTCAGTCTTAATCCCCATTTTACAGATGAGGTCACTGAGACCCAGAGAAGTAAAGCGACTTGCCCACAGTCACACAAAAGTTGTAAGTAGTGGGTAGAGAGCACTATTGGTCCACCCAACAAAGTGTTTTCTCGTGGTGGGTACTAGCTTACAAAACCACTGAGTTGCGTTCTTTGAAAATGTGATTGTGTCATGGGATTCATTTTTTCCATAGACTTCCATGCTCTAAATCAGGATCCATGACAGGACCTCTGGGAACGTAATAGGAGAGTCCTTTACGTGCTGAATACCAGAGTGAGAGGTTGACTCGAGTATTGTGTGATATTTATGAAAGTCATTCAAACCCTAATATTGCAATATTATTAATTGAATGAGAATTGAAATAGAATTATGGTTCTGCTCACTGGTGGTGTTTTCTCAACTGCAGTGAAGAATTTGTCCGGTTTAGATTCAAATAACAACTTCTTTTCTTCCAAATGCACCTTACAAGAAGCTAATTCCTTCCACATACCTGTGTATGTCTGCTGATTAATAATAATGATGGTATTTGTTAAGCACTTACTATGTACAGAGCACTGTTCTAAGCGCTGGGGTAAATACAGGGTAATCAGGTTGTTCCACGTGAGGCTCACAATTAATCCCCATTTTACAGATGAGGGAACTGAGACACAGAGAAGTGAAGTGACTTGCCCACAGTCACACAGCTGGCAAGTGGCAGAGCCAGGTTTTGAACCCATACTGTATAATATCATATATATATTAATATATCTTGGAGAAGCAGCGTGGCTCAGTGGAAAGAGCATGGGCTTTGGAGTCAGGGCTCATGAGTTCGAATCCCAGCTCTGCCACTTGTTGGCTGTGTGACTGTGGGCAAGTCACTTAACTTCTCTGTGCCTCAGTTCCCTCATCTGTAAAATGGGGATTAAGACTGTGAGCCCCACGTGGGACAACCTGATTCCCCTATGTCTACCCCAGCGCTTAGAACAGTGCTTGGCACATAGTAAGCGCTTAACAAATACCAACTATATCATTTCCCAAATGCTTAGTACAGAGTGCTGCACATTCCTCTCCTCCGACTCTCTCCTGGACCCCCTCCAATCTGGCATCCGCCGCCTCCACTCCATGGAAACCGCCCTCTCAAAGGTCACCCGTGACCTCCTTCTTGCCAAACCCAGCAGCTCCTACTCCACCCTAATCCTCCCCGGCTTCTCAGCGGCCTTTGACGCCGTGGACCATCTCCTTCTCCTCGGCACGTTATCCAACCTTGGGGTCACTGACTCCATCCTCTCCCGGTTCTCCTCTTAACTCTCTGGCCGTTCATTCTTGGTCTTCTTCGCGGGCTCCCCCTCCCATCCTTAAATGTAGGGGTCCCTCAGAGGTCAGTTCTTGGTCCCCTTCTATTCTCCATCTACACTCACTCCCTTGGAGAACTCATTCACTCCCACGGCTTCAATTATCATCTCTGTGCAGATGACGCCCAAATCTGTATTTCCTACCCCGTTCTCTCCCTCCCTCCAGGCTCGTATCTCCTTCTGCCTTCAGGATGTCTCTACTTGGATGTCCTCCCACCATCTAAAACTCAACATGTCCAAGACAGAGCTCCTTATCTTCCCTTCCAAACCGCGTCCTCTCCTGAACTTTCCCGTCACTGTGAATGGCACAACCATACTTCCCGTCACACAAGAACCTGGGTGTCATCCTTGACTCTGCTCTCTCATTCTCCCCACGTATCCAATTTGTCACCAAATCCTGCTGGTCTCACCTTCACAACATTGCCAAGCTCTGCCCTTTCCTCTCCATCCAGATCTCTACCACATTACTACAATCATTCATCCTATCCCGACTGGATGACTGCATGAGCTTCCTTTCTGACCACCCAACCTCCTGTCTCTTCCACTTCAGTCTGTACTTCACTCTACTGCCCAGATTACCTTTCTACAGAAACGTTCTGGGCATGTCATCCCAATCCTCAGAAATATCAAACAAAAACTCCTCTGTCGTGAAGACCTGGTTCGGACCAACCAAGGACCTTCCTGGACCGGGGAAGCCTCGGTGACACGTAGTAAAGTCAAACACCACTGATCACTAGGGTTACCATGGGAAGTTTTTTACTTAGTTTGACTGACTAGATTTTACCTCACTCACTCTCTCCATGCCATCAAGGGTCCGATGCCAGTCTGCTGGTGCGTCTTTTTTCTGCTTCCAAGCAGCTTCTACTGTAACTCCACTGTTTCGGTGTGCTCCTCAGCATTCCTCCTTCTTATTTCAGTGCTGCTTCCCCTTGTGTGTCTCTGCTCCTTCTCCTGCTGCTTCTGCGTGCCTTTCTGTGGACCCCCGCTCCAGGGGCTTCCCTCTATGCTGCCTCGTCACGATACAAAAGGACCGCCTTTCGTCTGCCTTAGGCGTCGCAGGTGGGGCTCAAAATGGCTGCCATTGATTGGTCCAGGCACGTTAGCGGGTAGAACAGGGAGAGAAAGCCACTCGTCCCTCTATGCTTTGCCCCCGCAGGCCAGCAATCATCTGCCTCAAGTAGAGCCCGTCGGTGCCTTCATGAGTCTCTTCCTTCTTGTTGTTCGTAGGATCACAGTCACTAACAAGACAGCTTGTTGTGGGCTCACCATATCTTCACTACTGGCTTCAAAGCTCTCCATCACCTTCCCCCCTCCTACCTCACCTCCCTTCTCTCCTTCTCCAGCCAACCCCATACACTACTCTCCTCTGATACTCACCTTCTCACTGGGTCTCATTCCCTCCTGCCCCGCCGTCGACCCTCTGGCCTGGAATGCCCTCCCTCCTCAAATCCACCAAACAACCGCTTTTCCTCCCTTCAAAGCCCTTGGCTCACCTCCTCCAAGAGGCCTTCCCAGTCTAAGACCCCTTTTCCTCAGCTCCCCCTCTCCACCTCACAGCACTTATGTATATATCTATAAATGTATTCATTTAAATTGATGCCTGCTTACTTGTTTTGATGTGTATATATCTATAATTATATTTATTTAGATTGATTCCTGTTTACTTATTTAATGTCTGTCTCCCCCCTTCTAGACTGTAAGCCCGGTGTGGGCAGGGATCACCTCTATTGCTGAATTGTACTTTCCAAGTGCTTAGTACAGTGCTCTGCACACAGTAAGCACTCAATAAATAAGACTGAGTGAATAGTAAGCTCTCAATTAATGCCTTTGATTGATTGGTGGATTGTGCCCCCTTCTATTCCTCTCTCTATCAGGGTTTTCTTCAAAAATCATGTTTCTATTTTAATCCATTTTCTTGAAAATTCAATCGTGATTTTAGCTGTGGTGGAGAGACCATAATTTCATTTGTTTCAGCATCACTGAATTAAAGCATTGGTTAATTGAAGTTCAGTAAGATCCTCCTTGGGTATCAATTCCTCTGACTGAGATGCAATTAACTCATTAGATATTTCTAAATGACATGGCCTCCACAGTTCAATAATAACTTTGGTTTTCTGCACGAGGGCTTCTTCTGCTCCTTGGAAATATGGCACAGACTTTGGGTAGCGCTTTCACCAAGATGGTTGAATGCTTAATCTCAATCCAGGGAGGAGAGTGCAAGGAGGAGAGGGTAAATTTATCTGTTGTGCTCATCCTCAATATTGGGGGTCATGAAATGATGCGAGGTGTATTTACCCAGTACTTAGAACAGTAAGCACTTAAAAAGTACCATTATTATTATCATTATTATTATCCCTTGCATGAATATATTTTGGGGTGGTTGGAACCCAGGGTAAGGCATCAAACAATGCAGGTTGAATCCAAGGGGTGGATTGTGTTGCGGTAATCTGGGATTTGTCCGTGTGGATCTTCATCACTTTCTCCTAGGTACAGTTGTGTTTCTTTGTTTTTTCCTTTCTATTTTTGTGATACTAAGGATTTTCAGTGCTATGGGAGGTTCAGAGTTATGCCATATTAGCTGTAGCCTGGAGGGAAAGACGTAATGGTGTCAAGTACCGGAGAAAGCTTAGCTAGGCTCTATTTAGCCATCAAGTAGCTCAGAAGAGTTGACAACATACAGGCAGTCTATTCACACATTATTAGGGGGAACGTGAGAGGACTTGGCTCAGATCCTTCCGTTAAAGTTAAAGCACTGTTTCTTTGGTTTGTTTTGCCTAGATGCCAAGATTCTTATAAATTTATTACCGTTGATGGCAGCCTCCTCTCTTAGATTCTATTGTACAGAAATGCTTCACCCTCCCCTTATGTCAGCATCTGTTCAAACTGCCTCTCCGCATTAATAAGACCTGCACGAAGCTGAAATTCTATCTCTTTTTATGAAAAGCTGGACTTGCAATAGATGTATTTATTTGTAAAGCGAGTGAAGGTAACGTTGTTTGTACCCGTTTCCTTTGTCAGCCATGGAGAATAGATTCTGGAAAATGCCCACCATAAGCCTTTGGAATAAGGTGTGTGTGGGCATCTGGGAACTGTTTAGGTTCCTTTAATTGGGTGAAATTCAAGGTGATTTGTGGAAAACAACAGAAAAAAAAATCCCGAGTGATTCGACCACCTCCTGGTTGAATTTCAATTCCTGGTGGAGGAACTTTCACAAATAATAGCATTTTATTAGATTCGCCTCACCGGGTGGGCAAGCTCGGAGTTATCAGAAGATGGGAAGTATCCCTCAGGCTCCACCAGTTCTAGATAGGATGGCCAGATTTCTAAGTGGAAAGGGCAGGAATACTGAAATACTGGGACCACTGGAAGGAGGGTGCTGACTTTCCCTCCTCACTTACCTGCCAAGATGACTTTGTCGTCACATCTCATATCAGTTGGGAAGGGGTGGGGTCTCTGGAACCCTGCACAGTCTTGGTTCACTTAGCAGATCCTCCCCTCAACTAACCCAGGGCTTGGGCCAAGATTAAAATAAACTTCGACTGCTCTGTTGCTTTCTTGCCCTTCTTTTTCCAACATTTTAGGTGCACAGGCACAAGGGATGCTCACGTTGTAGCTCCAACAGGCCTGGTAGGCCCAAGTCATTTTCACAGGTGTTGCATCGTCAGGGCTTCCACTGTTACTAGCTAATCTAAAAATAATAATGATTGTTGTGATTTTTAAGCACTTCCTATGTTCTAAGCACTGTACTAAAAACTGTACTAAAAACTGTTCTAAGCACTGTACTGTTCTAAGCACTGTAGATAAAAGATAACTAGGTCCCACTTGAGGCTCATAGTCTATATGAGAGGGAGAACAGAGAAGCAAGCAGCATGACTTAGTGGAAAGAGCCCGGGTTTAATAATAATAATAATAATAATGTTGGTATTTGTTAAGCGCTTACTATGTGCCGAGCACTGTTCTAAGCGCTGGGGTAGACATAGGGGAATCAGGTTGTCCCACGTGGGGCTCACAGTCTTAATCCCCATTTTACAGATGAGGGAACTGAGGCACAGAGAAGTTAAGTGACTTGCCCACAGTGACACAGCCGACAAGTGGCAGAGCTGGGATTCGAACTCATGAGCCCTGACTCCAAAGCCCGTGCTCTTTCCACTGAGCCACGCTGCTTCTCAATAATGATAATATAGGCAGACGTGCCAGAAACAAGATTACAGGCCTGTGTTTGCTCGCGGACACACAAAGACACGCGGGCATGTGGCTCTCTAAAGAATTCAGCTTCACAGATACATAAACAGTTGGTATTCAGTGATTAGGGATGCATTTGCTAAAAGGCTGGCGTCTAATAATAGCTTAGTGATTGTTGTTCCTATGTCTTCTTATTGTTATGGTGTTGGTTAAGCATTTACCATATGCCAAGAAGTAGGGTAGATACAAGATAACCAGGTCCGACCCCACTCCCTCTCCCCAGAGAAATCAAAATCTAAGAGGTAGGGAGAATAGGTTGTGGGTAAAAGAGTTGTTCTGATAAGGTTTGTCGTAAGAAGTGAGCTACTGTCTACCAATTAATAGCGTGGCTCAGTGGGAGTCAGAGGTCATGGGTTCTAATCCCAGATCCGCCATTTATCAGCCGTGTGACTTTGGGCAAATCGCTTAACTCCTCTGTGCCTTGGTTCCCTCATCTGTAAAATGGGGATTAAGACTGTGAGCCCCATATGGGACAACCTGATTACCTTGTATGTAACCTGGTGCTTAGAACAGTGCTTGGCACATAGTTAGCGCTTAACAAATACCATCAGTATCAATAAATGGTTTACTCACGGGAGCTGAAGTACTACCTCTTTGGGGAACACCAGAGTGAGTCTTCAGAATTTAAACGTGGGAATATTTATTTAATGGAATTCATGGAAACACACTTAAAAATACATATGCCTGTTTCCCACCGTAGGCAGAAGAGGAGAGAGATGACATGGAAAGAGTCAAGCTGGATAATAAAAGAATTCTCTTCAACCTTTTACCAGCCCATGTGGCAAAGCATTTCCTTATGTCCAATCCAAGAAACATGGTAAGCTCATTGAAATGTTGAGAAATGCTTTTACGCTTACATTTGTCCACCGAGGCTAAACTCCAACTCAAATTTCAAAAGCTTCGCCCAAGTGACTGAGCTGATGAGATCCAGAGATAACGGCGAGAAACCACGCACTTATCATATGAATCTTTGGTTTTGAATCGTCAAGGATTTTACCCATATTTATTCCTCACAATTTAGCCCCTGCTGCAGAGGTCGGAGTTGTGCCTTTTAATTTCATTACTGAGAACGCAGGTGCGTAGGAAAGGCAAGGGGCTCGACAGGTTTGGTTTGGTTCCGCTGTTTGTCTCCCCCTTTTAGATGTGAGCCCATTGGTGGGCAGAGATCATCCCTATCTGTTGCCGAATTGTACATTCCAAGCGCTTAGTAGAGTGTTCTGCACACAGTAAGCGCTCAACAAATACTATTGAATGAATGAATGAAAGTTGGAGCCTTGAGCCATGGCCAACGACACCATCAAGGATGTCAACCCCCCATCACCATCGGGAAGGTAAATTCAGTTGTGACTCACCATTCTGACAATAATTACAGGACAGTACATTTAACAATGGTCCGGCTAATTCGATTCAGCAGGACACCGAGGTAGCTTGGTGTTTGAGTCTCAGCACCACTTCTAGCCTCTTTCAAAGAGAACCCTGAGTCATCCGTTGCTTTAAACTACCATTTGCTAATACCATGTTCACGGCATTTGATTTTTCCAATAATTGGAATCTGAAGCTGGGTGAGATCATTCTGTGTTTTAGTACTTCCGCTGATCTCGAGGATTTTGTCCTACAGTGCGTATTTTTCTGTGTGATGCTCTGTTATATATTTCTAAACCTGAAGTAGGAAGGATAAGCTGCAGCCTTGCAAACACGTTCAGTTCTGCCATAACGTGCATTTTCGCTCTGCATTTTGGCCAGAAGGCCGTTGGGGAATTAGGAAACATTTGTCGCTCCTGCTGTCAATCCTGTACCTTGTTCCCCAATTTCTCTGTTTGAAAACAGATTCTTTTTTGCCACAAAACGTGAGGACGTTTGATCAGGGGAAGCCCATCCCGTCGAATCCAAAGCACGGTTTAACGGTTTGCATACCATAGAGCATTAGAGTCTTTCTCCTTCCCACACTCCTCTTTTAATCTCTTTACTGGCTGTACTTAGACCTGTCTGTAAAGAGGATTCACATTCTTGCCCCCAGTAACTAGGAAAAGGCCGTTATTGAACCCAAGTAAAAGTAATAACACTCCTCCGGAGGAAAACACAAAATGGTCAGTGTGTGAGCAGTGAAAAAGTCAAAGTCACGCCATTCCTTACCTCCTGCTGAAGGACCTGACTAGGCTGGGGTTTCTCTTCATCCTCCTCCTCCTTATCATCACTGTCATCTTCATCATCGTCAATCATATTTTTTGAGTGCTTCCTGTGTGCAGAGCACTGTACTATGCTGTTGGGAGAGTACAACCCAATAATATAACACATTTCCTGCCCACAATGACCTTACAGTCTAGAGGAGAAAACAGACATTAATATGAATAAATGTACATCAGTGCTGTGGGGTTGAGGGAAGGGCTGGTGAAAAAAGGGAGCGTGTCAAGGTGACACAGAAGGGAATGGGGAAAGAGGAAATGAAGGCTTGGTCAGGGAAGGCCTCTGGGAGGAGATGGGCCTCAATAAGAGAAGAGGGGAAGAGTAAATGTCTGTCAGATATGAAAAGGGAGGACGTGTCAGGCCAGAGGCAGGATGCAGGCGGGAGGTGAGATAGACGAGATCGAGGTACAGTGAGTAGGTTGGCATTAAAGGAGCAAAGTGAGCTGGCTGCGCTGTAGTGTGAGAGTAGCAAGGTGAGGTAGGAGGCGGCAAGATGATTGAGTTTGAGGAAGAAGTTTCTGTTCGAAGTGGCAGTGGATGGACAAACACTGGAGTTTATTGAGGAGAAGTGGCGTAGCTCAGTGGAAAGAGCCCGGGCTTGGGAGTCAGAGACCCTGGGTTCGAATCTTTGCTCTGCTGCTTGTCAGCTATGTGACTGTGGGCAAGTCACTTCACTTCTCTGTGCCTCAGTGACCTCATCTGTAAAATGGGGATTAACTGTGAGCCTCACGTGGTACTACCTGATTACCCTGTATCTACCCCAGTGCTTAGAACAGTGCTCTGCACATAGTAAGCGCTTAACAAATGCCAACATTATTATTATTGAGGAATGGAGAAATGGCCTGAACGTTTCTGTGGAAAAATGAACTGGGCAGCAAAGTGAAACATGGACTTGAGTGGGGAGAGACAGGAGGCAGGGAGGTCAGCAAGGAGGCTGATTCAGTAATCAAGGTGGGATAGGATTAGTGCTTGGATTAAGGAGATAGCAGTTTAGATGGTGGATTTTAATAATAATAATAATAATATTTGTTAAGCGCTTTGTGTAAAGCACTGTTCTAAGCGCTGGGGAGGATACAAGGTGATCAGGTTGTCCCACGTGGGGCTCACAGTCTTAATCCCCATTTTCCAGATGAGGTAACTGAGGCCCAGAGAAGTTAAGTGACTTGCCCAAAGTCACACAGCTGTCAAGCGGCTGAGCTGGGATTTGAACCCATGACCTCTGACTCCCAAGTCCAGGTTCTGTCCTCCCCAGCTCTGGGGCCGTACCTGGGGTTCTTCCACCGGTGATCAGTGATGACAAGCCACACATCTGACCCAGACAGCCTGGGGGAAGCTCTGTAGTGGATGTGGTCATCGGAACCCCAGAGCCCCGTCACTTCCGTAATACTTCACGGCTAGGAATTGATACTCACTGTGGCTGTCAGTCAAGAGCAGAGGTCTTTACTCGACCGGTCTGTCCCGGACCCTCACCTGAGCCTTTATTGCTTGGCCATAGAGGAGGCAAAGAGGCAGAACATGGTCCAACAGAGGAGGCAAAATATCCTCCCCCATTCTCCTCCATTCTTCTTTTTTTCCTTTCCCCTTCCCCTTTGGTCCCCCACTTTGTCCCTTTTCACCCTCCATCTCATCTTCCTCTATTTCATCCTTCTCCATCAAAGCCCCTCCCTGAATGCCCCATTCCCTCAATTCTCTGCCCCCAGTTCACCTCCTCACCCAAAATGGCACCCTCGTTTTTGCTGGTCCTCTGCTGTCCTCCTAGGCTGCTCTTAGGTTTCCCCCTCTTGGGGCTTACTCCCAACCACCTCAGAAGACAGAAAATCAGAGAGATTTCCACCATAAATAAAGGAGTAAGGAGCGTCCCCTCACTGCAACTCAGAGCCAACTTGAGTTTTCCAATGCAACACTACCGTAGCCCTCTTAAACCTGTGAGAATCAATTTGTATGACTCATTGCAGTTGAATGGATAGATGTCAGCTACAGATATTTGACTGCAATGTAGACCGTGATTGCCAACCTGAGGTTGGCGGGGAGGAGCTGGAGTTGAGGGAGAAGAGATTTTTTTACCAGGAAAAGCATACACACCCCTACACACAAACACACACCATATACAAATCTGTAAAACTCTCTGTTGTTTAAGAAAAGCCATGCCGAAAGAAGATGCCGATTAAATGCCAAGGAAAACAATAATGACGTTTTCCCTTTCCTTCAGGTTAACTTGCAAAATATAACCTTTTAAAAAATATTCCAAACCATCAAACTCTGGAATTCCATTTTCATAAGGTATGGTTGACACTTTTACTAATGCTTATTTATTTCCAGTCATTTGCTTTTCCAGATACCTTGGTAAAGGCTAGAACACCAGGCATTCATCAAGTCTACGCTTTAGGTTCCTTTCGCTGTATATATGATTTTAAATTCAGAATTTTATCTAACTATTCCATCACCCTCTGGAAAAGTAATATCCAATCAAAGGTATTTATCCAGCGCTTACCGAGTGCAATATCCATGTCATTTCATTACCTCTGGTAAAGCAGGGGCCTGTTCATAGGAATTAAATTACCTGTTTGCTTGTGCTAAGTTGTAAATGAAACCAAAATTGTAATTCCAAAATTACAGGACCTTTATTACCAGTCATATTCACAAGTGGGGGTGATGTTTGCTTCCATCCCAAATTTCAACGATTTCTACATTGAACTGGATGGCAATAACATGGGAGTGGAGTGTTTACGCCTCTTAAATGAAATTATTGCTGATTTTGATGAGGTAATGTCTCAATTTCTAGTTATTTATACTTGATTTGTTTGTGTTTTTTTTTTCACCAAACCAGCTATACTCAGAGTCTCTGCACTGCTGATGGGTTTTGTTGTATAGTTTCTTTTTAAGATAAATGTGACCATGTTTGTTTAGTTGTATTCCTGATTTACTTTAGGACATCTGGAAAGATAATCCTAATACAGAAAATAGACATATAAGTTTAGAACGTATGCCCACCATTTTACAAACAACGAAGCCCTGGAATGTAGTCTTGCCTCTCAGAGCATTGAAGATATGCTTGACTCAGCACAACTTCCATGGGTGGAATACAGTTCAACTCAGCCCAGTTACCCAAGGTCAGACCCATGAGGATAATGCAAGTCCTCCAGACAGCTGCAATATGAAGACTTGAAAATGAGAATCTGAAAACAAGAAGGGCAGAAGAAACCTAATAAGGACAAAGATGTTGCTGCTTACTTGCTGAAAACTGAATCAGATGCAAAGTACAAACCAATATGTCATATTGCAATCAAGAAAGAACCAGCTATTTTTGAGCAAAAGCTTTAAAGAAACAAGTGACAAGAAGGAAAAAGTGAAAATAGCACCGGCCACTGCAAAGAAATATGACAGTGCAACAGATGACAGCCATTTTGTAGACATACAGGGCTGGAACGTAAACCTCATATGGGTGTTTTCAGTCACACAAGCACTCAAAGGTGAATTTCACCATCAACAATGCATTTCTCAAATACGGACAAGTGTGTGGGTGTTTGTATGTTGTTAGATGTATATTATACATATATGAAAATATATGCAACTCAAACCCATCTCCCCAAGGAATTCCGTTAGGTCTGTCTCTGATATATTCTCATAATTTCTGAGTTAAGTAAGGTTTATATTCTCTGATTAAAGAGCTGTGCCTAAACGGTGGAAATTATATTGCGAATCTAGTTTAAAACCCATTCCAGAGTTCTTTGCAGGGCCCACAAGCTAGTACAATTTTTTTTTTTTAATCTGAATCTGTTGAGGACATATCTAACAGTACACTAAGCACTGAGGTACGGACAAGAGGTTGGACAGTCTCCGTCCCTCATGGGGCTCACAATCCCGAGATTAATGGGGATTTAATCCTCTTTTTACATATGAGATAACTGAGACACAGAGAAGTTGAGGTCAAACAGCAGATGAGTAATGGAGCTAAGATTCAAACCCAGGTCCTCTGAGTCCCAGGTCCATTTTCTTTCCACCAGGCCACACTGCTTGTCGATTGGAATGGAGCAGACAGTCAGCCTAGAGCGATTTTAAAATGCAATCAATTAGTCAATCAGTGGTATTTATTGAGCATTTATTATGTACAGGCTCTTGGGAGAATATAATACAATAGAATTAGCAGACATGTTGCCTGCCCATAATGAGCATACAGTCTAGAAGGGGAGCCAGCCATTAATATAAATGAGTAGTTTATAGCATATAATTTAAAGATATGTATGTATGTATGGTGGGGCAGGGGGGTGGAGCAAATATCAAATGCCTAAAGGTCACAGATCCAGGTGCCTAGATAATGCAGAAGGGAGAGTGAGCTGGGGAAAAGAAGGCTTATTCAGGGAAGACCTCTTGGCGGAGATGTGTCCTTAATGCTTTGAAGGTGGTGGTCTGCCCTGTACAGGTGGGAAGGGAGTTTCAGGCTAGGGGGAGGATGTGGGAAAGGGAGCAGTGGTGAGATAGACAATATCAGGGCACGGTGAGTCAGCTGGTGCTAGAGAAGTGAATCGTTCGGGCTGGGCCATAGCGGGAGATCAGTGCGGTGAGGTAGGATGTGATGAGCTGATTGAGTGGTTGAACGCCAAGGGAAAGGAGTTTCTGTGGATGTGGAAGTGGATGGGCATCCACTGGAGGTTCTTGAGGAGCAGGGAGACATGGACTGAACGTTTCTGTTGAAAAATGATCCATGCAGTGGAGTGAAGTATGGGCTGGAGTGGAGAGAAACAGGGTTGCGAGGTTAGCGAGGAGGCAGATGCAGAAGTCAGGGAGGGAAAGGATAAGTGCTTGGATCGATGTGGTAGTAGGTTGGATGGAGAGAAAATGCAGATTTTTGCAGGGTGGGAAGGTAGAATTGACAGGATTTGGTGACATTTGAATATAATAATAATAATGTTGGTATTTGTTAAGCATTTGGACGTTTATAATAATAATAATAATTATGGTATTTGGTAAGCATTTACTATGTGCAGAGCACTGTTCTAAGCACTGGGGTAGATACAGGATAATCAGGTTGTCCCACGTGAGGCTCACAGTCTTCATCCCCATTTTAATAATGTTGGTATTTGTTAAGTGCTTACTATGCGCAGAGCACTGTTCTAAGCGCTGGGGTAGACACAGGGGAATCAGGTTGTCCCATGTGGGGCTCACAGTCTTAATTCCCATTTTACAGATGAGGTAACTGAGGCACAGAGAACTTAAGTGACTTGCCCACAGTCACACAGCTGACAAGTGGCAGAGTGTCTACAGTGATGGGAAAGCCAAGGGGAGGACAGGGTTTGGGTGGGAAGATAAGGAGTTCTCCTTTGGATGTGTTTCGTTTCAGGTCTCAGTAGGGTATCCAGGTAGAGGTGACGTGCAGGTCAGAGGAAATGCGAGACTTCAGGGATGATGAGAGGTCAGAGCTGCAGATATAGATTTGCAATTGATGCCTCTCTACTTGTTTTCTTTTGTTGTCTGTCTCCCCCTTCTAATCTGTGAGCCCATTGTTGGGCAGGGATTGTCTCCATCTGTTGCTGAAGTGTACTTTCCAAGCGCTTAGTAGAGTGCTCTGCACACAGTAAGCGCTCAAGAAAAATGACTGAATAAATGAATGAATGAATTTGGGAATCACCTGCATAGTGGGGGTAGTTGAAGCCACGAGAGCAAAAGATTTCTCCCAGGAAGTGGGTGTAAATGGAGACTAGAAGGCGACCCAGATCTGAGCCTTGAGGGATCCTACAGTTAGGGGGTGGGAGGCAGAGGAGGAGGAGCCTGTGAAGGAAAACTAGAATGGGCGGCCGGAGAGGTAGGAGGAGAACTAGGAGAGGACAGGGTCCATGTAGGAAAGGTAGATAAAGTTTCTAGGAGAAGGGGGTGTTCTACAGTGTCAAAGGCAGCTGAGAGGTATAGGAGGATTAGCAGAGAAGCTGTCATATTTGGGGAGAAGAAAGTTACCTTAGAGAAAGTGGGTTCTGTAAAGTGAAGGGAGGAGAAACCAGGTTGGAGGGGATCTAGGAGAGAATTGGAGGAGAGGAAGTGGAGACAGTGGGCGTAAAAAACCTTCACAAAATATTTGGAGAGAAATGGTAGGAAGCAGATGGGGTAATAACTGGAGGAAGGCATGGGTCAAGGGAGATTTTTTATTTTACGACAGGAGATTCAGAAGCAGGCTTGAAAGCAGTGGGGAAGGAATCGTTGGAATGCGATCAGTTGAAGATGGCAGTCAGGGAGGGAAGATGAGAGGAGGTGAATGTTTTATAAAGGTATGAAAGGGATAAGGGTCAGAAGCACAGATGCAGACGACAGATTTTGAGAGGGAGTGAGAGATCTTGGGTTACTGCAAGGAATATAAGACGAGTCAAAGAGGGTGGAGGATGGGGGTGGGATTGGAGAGGAACAGGGGACATTTTAGGGGGCTCAAGCCTGATGGTTTCAATTTTGTTGCCAAAATACGTGTCCAGTTCATTAAGGGAAAGAGATGGTGGTGACAGGGAGACATGAGGAAGGGAGTTAAATGTCTGGAACCACTGATGGGGCAGTGGTTAGAGGAGTGAATTAAGAAGGAAAAGGATCGTTGTCAGGTAGAGAGGGGCAAACTACAACAGATAGGAATGAATTTAAGGTGGACATGGTCAGAGTGACATCTGGATTTTGGTCAACGGCACTCTGCACCTCAGGCCCGGGAGTGGAAGAAGCGTACGGCGGATGTGATCCAGGGTTGCAAATTAGTGGTATGAGATCGGTGGGGAGACAGGGAAGCAAGGAAGTTGAGTCCACAGTGGAGAAGGTGGTGTTGAGGGAGTCGATTTGTGCTTCAGAAGAAGGTAGTTTGGGCGCCAGGAGCTGTATTCATTCATTCATTCATTCAATAGTATTTATTGAGCGCTTACTATGTGCAGAGCACTGTACTAAGCACTTGGAATCAACAAGTCGGCAACAGATAGAGACAGTCCCTGCCGTTTGACGGGCTTACAGTCTAATCGGGAGAGACAGACAGACAAGGACAGTGGCAATAAATAGAGTCAAGGGGAAGAACATCTCGTAAAAAAAAATTGCAACTAAATAGAATCAAGGCGATGTACATTTCATTAACAAAATAAATAGGGTAATGAAAATATATACAGCTGAGCAGATGAGTACAGTGCTGAGGGGATGGGAAGGGAGAGGGGGAGGAGCAGAGGGAAATGGGGGTAAAGAGGGTTAAGCTGTGGAGAGGTGAAGGGGGGGTGGTAGAGGGAGTAGAGGGAGAAGAGGAGCTCAGTCTGGGAAGGCCTCTTGGAGGAGGTGAGTTTTAAGTAGGGTTTTGAAGAGGGAAAGAGAATCAGTTTGGCGGAGGTGAGGAGGGAGGGCGTTCCAGGACAGTGGGAGGACGTGGCCCAGGGGTCGACGGCGGGATAGGCAAGACCGAGGGACGGTGAGGAGGTGGGCGGCAGAGGAGCGGAGTGTGCGGGGTGGGTGGTAGAAAGAGAGAAGGGAGGAGAGGTAGGAAGGGGCAAGGTGACGTAGAGCCTTGAAGCCTAGAGTGAGGAGTTTTTGTTTGGAACGGAGGTTGATAGGCAACCACTGGAGGTGTTTAAGAAGGGGAGTGACATGCCCAGATCGTTTCTGCAGGAAGATGAGCCAGGCAGCGGAGTGAAGAATAGACTGGAGCAGGGCGAGAGAGGAGGAAGGGAGATCAGAGAGAAGGCTGACACAGTAGTCTAGGCGGGATATAACGAGAGCCCGTAGCAGTAAGGTAGCCGTTTGGTGGAGAGGAAAGGGCGGATCTTGGCGATATTGTACTAAGCTGTACTAAGTGCTGGGGTAGCTACAGTATAATTGGGTTGGACACAGTCCCTGTACCATATTGGGCTCGAGTCTTAATCCCCATTTTACAGATGAGGTAACTGAGGCACAGAGAAGTAAAGTGACTCTCCCGAGGTCACAACGCAGAGATACGGTGGAGCGGGGCATAATGATGATGACAATAATGATGGCATTTATTAAGTGTTTACTATGTGCCAAGCACTGTTCTAAGTGCTGGGGTAGATGCAAGGTAATCAGGTTGTCCCATGTGGGGCTCACAGTCTTAATCCCCATTTTACAGATAAGGGAACAGAGAAATGCACAGACAAGTTAAGTGACTTGCCCAAAGTCACACAGCTGAAAAGTGGAGGAGCAAAGATTAGAACCCAAGACTTCTGACTCCCCAGCCCGTGCTCTTTCCACTAAGCCAAGCTGCTTCTTTGTGTCTCTGTGGCTGCTTCTTTGTTTCTGATCCGACAGTTTGATCTGTGTTCAAAGTTCTCCAAAAATCCTACCTCCTCCAAATCTTTCTTAATGAACTCCCAATGCCCTGAGCCAAATCAGTCTGACAGCCGCCTTCAGCACTTAGATTTAGCACTTGTGTATGAATGTATAATTAATTTTACAGTCAATTATTTATTAGAATAATAATAATAATAATCATGGTTCTTGTTAAGCACTTACTTTATGGCAAGCATTGTTCTAAATGCTGGGGTAGATACAAATTGATCAGGTTGAAAACAGTCCCTGCCCTACATGGGGCTCACACTCTTAAGCCCCATTTTACAGATGAGGTAACTGAGGCACAGAGAAGTTAAGTGACTTGACCAAGGTCACACAGCAGACACGTGGTGGAGCCAGGATTAGAACCCAGGTCCTTCTGACTCCCAGACCTGAGCTCTATCCATTAATTATTCTTTATGTAAATATTTTTATGACTGTCTCCTCTGTTGAAACATCAGCATCTTTCAAGGAAAGAGTATGTTTCATACTTCTGTTGTACTTTTCCCAAGTACTTAATATAATGCATTCATAATAATAATGATGATGATAATATTTGTTAAGCGCTTACTATATGTCAAGCACTGTTCTAAGCTCTGGGGGGGGGGATACAGGATAATCGGGTTGTCCCGCGTGGGGCTCACAGTCGTAATTTTACCTCATCTGTAAAATGGGGATTAAGACTGTGAGCCCCACGTGGGACAACCTGATTCCCCTGTGTCTACCCCAGCGCTTAGAACAGTGCTCTGCACATAGTAAGCGCTTAACAAATACCAACATTATTATTATTATTAATTCCCATTTTACAGATGAGGGAACTGAGGTCCAGAGAAATGAATGACTGGCCCCAAATCACAGAGCTAACAAGCGGCAGAGCGGGGATTAGAACCCATGACCTCTGACTCCCAAGCCTGTGCTCTTTCTTGCTCAACCATTTCTCCCACTACTCATTTCCCTTCAATACACTTTCGGAATCACTGGTCTCTTTTTCATTCCCTTCTTCCATAATGGTACATTTGAAAGTAAATAAAGGAAATAGCTTTGATTTCCCTGCTTCCCTCGATTAGCAGTGCTTAATTGTACCTGACTATGCTACGTTTAGTTGGGTAAGTAAGGGTGGGAAAAAAAAATGCAGAGCTTCTATGACTTTGGTAGCTGCTGAGGAAAATGTATTGTGAATAAGCATTTTGCAGACTTGGGTTATCTTCCACTTGAAGGAGGGGTTAAATGAGATCGTATAGATCAAAGGCATCTAAACCAGGGTAGACATTCAGTTCTTCCTATAATTCATGTTTTCAATGAACAATTAGGGGAGAACGCTATTGGGAACTGCAAAATGTTTTTCCTTCAAACAAAATCAGATGAAGTATGATTTGAGTTTTATCAGCATAAGTAGAGCAGGGGAGTGAGATGCAGGGAGCTTGAGTCGACTTGATCATTCATGTTCTAGTGGCTACCTGAGCAGAAGAGGACTTCTTAATATTTCCTGCACAGATTCGTTGACTCCATTTTCCCAGAGCACAATTATCCGCGCTAACACGTGACCACTTGAAAGGAAGTCCGTCTCTGCTTCCAGTTACTCCAAGGGTGCTCAGACTCGTGAAAAAGGAGTATAGGGTCCCCAAAACACATGGGGGAGGTAGAAGGGGACAAAGGTGCAGGCTTCTTTTTATGATATTATGCTTACTATGTGCCAGGTGCTGTACTAAGCACTGGGGTAGATTCAAGCTAATCAGGTTGGACACAGTCCATATCCCATATGAGAATCCCAGTTTTAATCCCGATTTTAAATTATAAAACTTGCCCAAGGTCACACGGCAGACAAGTGGCAGGGACTGGATAAGAACCCAGGTCCTTTGGATTCCCCGGCCCTCGCTCTATCCCTTAGGTCGTGCTGCTTCCCATTAAGCTTCAGAGGAGGGTGTGGGTAAGGGAGAACCCAGGAAAAAGGGAGATAATTCATTCAAAGCGTTTTGCTCTCACTTATTCTTTATGATTCATTCATTCAGTCATGTTTATTGAGTGCTTACTGTATGCAGAACACTGTATTAAGTGCTTGGGAAGTACAATTCAGCAACAGATAGATAATCTCTGTCCGTTACCAGTCTAGAAGGGATGAAACAGACATCAAAACCAATAAAAAGGCATCAGTAGCATCAATATAAATAAATGGAATTATAGATATATACACATCATTAATAGAAAATAAATAGAATTATAAGTATATTTATGTACATAGATACAAAGGTGCCGTGGGGCGGGGAGGAGGGGGGAAGAGCAAAGGGAGCGAGTCGGGGTGATGGGGAGCAGAGGGGGAGCAGAGGAAAAGGGGCGCTTAGTCTGGGTAGGCCTCCTGGAGGAGGTGAGCTTTCCATAGGGATTTGAAGAGGGGATGTGTGCTAGTTTGGAGGATTTGAGGAGGGAGGGCATTCCAGGCCAGAGATAGGACATGGGCCAGGGGTCGACAGCGGGACAGGCGAGAACGTGGCACAGTGAGAAGGTCACCACCAAAGGAGAGGAGTGTGCGAGCTGGGATGGAGAAGGAGAGAAGGGAGGTGAGGTAGGAGGGGAAGTGATGGACAGCTTTGAGCAGAGCCCATCTATTCCATTCCCCATGATAGAGTAAAGTAACTGGCCCCGTTCTGTTCAATTTATTCTACACAGCCATGCTGGAAAATATAACAATAGACCAGGATGCAGGTATAAGAATAAATTCCACACCCCTAGGAAACTCTCCCAACTCCAGATTTTGAACTTCTCCCATTCATTTAAAAATTGCCGTATAAAGATGACTGCATGCTAAAGGCAAACCTTCAAGAAGATATACAAATGATTATAAACAAATCCACTGAATGTTCCACTAATGACTTGGTTGACGGTAAGTCTAAAGATATTTGAGGTAATGTATCAATCCACACCAAAGGAGACCATATACCCAACTAAAAATTTATTTGGGTAAACCAGAGTTAAAAGCTGTCACAGAATTCTGCCTCCATGCTCAGCGTCAATGGCCAGTCAAGATCATGACGAAGTTATTCTGTGACACAGTCAGTCTTCTAACTCTGAAGTTATGCTCATCTCAACCCAGCTCTCTGGATGAAAAATAGAAAGAGAATGAGTGACAGCAAGATTCCCAAACAGCTGCTGTATGAAGAGCCCCAAACTGGGAAACCAAGAGGAAGGAAAACAGATGAAATGTGTAAGGATGGAACAAAACAGTGCCTCAGACATTGCTGCATCCATACAAGGAGACAAATTGCCGTTGAGAAACAAGTGGCTGCTTTTGAGGAGAAGCATCATAAGGACAGAGAGAATGGAGCAAAAACAGCACCACGTGTTGGAAACGTCAAGCACGGAACACAAGGACAAGTGAGGTTTAGGACTGTGGGTCATGCATTGGTTTTTCTGATCATGCACACACTCTAGTCTTTGGATTCAAAATCAATCAATCAATCAGTGATATTTACTGAGTGCTTACCATGTGCAGAGCACTGTATTAAGTACTTGGGAGGGTACAACAGAATCAGCAGACATGTTCCCTGCCAATAACAAGCTCACAGTCTAGATGACTGTATCTAATATATAGTTTATACATGCATATTTATATATTATCTCTCACTTGTAAAGGGGTGAAGAAGGGGAGTCGGTGAAAGTGAGAACACAACCTTTTGATTTTCCAGGGAGAGAGAAGGGAGTAGGGCGAGGTCGGGTATTCTGCATTGGGGTGAGGATCCTATGGAAGTGGAGTAAAGCCGGAAGGGAGATTGAGGTGGTGATTTTAGGGGAATCTGGCTTGTAAATTGCCAGCTGCTGAGAATGATTTCCAGTAACAATGAAAAAAATGACTGGTTTTCAGTCTGTCTTACTGACACAATTTTATGTGTTAGAAGTGGTAATTGGGTGTAAGTTGGGGCATCTATTTGGGCTATAGATAGGCATTGTTGAGAGTCCAGCAAACAGGGAGATAAAGCAAGGCAGGGCAGGAAACCAATCGCAGGAGAAGGGAGGAAACTAGAAATCGTCTAGAAACCAGATTCCCCCCTCCCTTCCTCCCTGTCTGCTGCCAAATTTCTCAGACCTCTCAAACAGCTTTGGCCTGGTCCCTCTGCCTGAGGTGAACTGCCCCAAGGACACGAGGTCACTAACAGAAAGTGGCTCCTGAGGAAGTGACAGGGAAAATGGGAAAGGGGGTCGGCAAAAGAAAAGAGACAGAGAAACCCTAACACTGTAGCTGAAGTGGGTGAAATAATACTCTCTCTAGTTTCAGGAAGAAATGCCCAATATAATTTAACTAAGCCGAATGGACCAGGGAGAGGTGGGCATTTCAAAGATCCGGTCCAGAGTCTCTGCCCAATTTCAAGTCCTCTGAAACCAAACATTCGTGAGTGGAACAACAGCAGATGGGGTGAAATGCCTAATCTAGTATATTGGTGCATGTGTCAGCAGGTAACTATATTATCTTTTCTAAAATATAATGTAATGTTTAACAGTTTTATGTTTTAAACCAAGCTCATGGACAAAGAATATTATAAGGACCTAGAAAAAATCAAGACGATTGGAAGCACCTATATGGCAGCTGTGGGATTAGTACCAACCACTGGAACAAAGGTGAGCCTCTTAAACGAGCTTTTTGCCTAGAAGAAATATGTTTTAATGCAGAAAATGCCACCCACTGACCAATTTTGGAGTGGCTTTTGTAGACATATATCACCCCTGAACTACTTACTAGTTGCCGACTGACTGACAACAGACGTACCGGGGAAATAATCTTAACAGGGCCTAGAGGAACGTGCATGAGACTGAAAGACAGGGGACCTAGGTTCTAATCTCAGCTCTGCTTCCCTACCGAGTGCCCTTGGGCAAGGCACTTAACCACTCTGGTTCTCAGTTTCCACAACTGTAAAATGGGATAATAACAATGAGAATAAAACCGTGGTGTTTGTTAAGCGCTTACTACGTGCCAGGAACTGGACTAAGCGCTGGATAAGATATATTGTGAGCCCCGTGTAGAGTGGCGTCTGATCTGATTTCCATGTATCTAACAGCACTTCACAGTCAGCACTTAACAAATATCATCATTGCCATTAATCGTTAATATGCAATTTGTTAGACAACTTCTAGGCTTCCAGCCCACCCGTGACATGTCAGTCCTTTTCTTAAAGTAAGAGCAGTAACCAGCTTCAAATAAGCTGTTTCCATTTTGTTATAAGATACACAAAAAATGGTTTTATTGAGGTAATTCAGAGAAGAAAAGAGTTTCATGTGCTTCTTGGAACCTTCAAAGAAAACCCGAACGGTAGTTCCCTTTTCTACACTCCATGCAGTCCTGAACCAAACTGCAAAACGTTGCAGCTTTTGGATTGGATCTGTTCAGGGATTTGTCTTGCAGTCATGATTGGAAGGAGATTCTCTCGGATTTGGATATGGAGAAGACTCCCACCCACTTAGATTATGAGCCCCACTTGGGACAGGGTCTGTTTCCAACATGATTATCTCAGACCTACCTCTGAATTAAGTCCGCGCTTAACAATTGCGATCATTAATTACTAAGCAGGAACTCCCCTGATTGACTAGGAAGTCCCCCTGCAACTAGATTATCATTCATGCGTGAATGGCCAAATGAACTTACTTTCAATACCAGACAGCTAAACAGAGCAGGGCATTCCTGTAACTAATCAGAACTGATCAGAAGTCTCGATGCTAATTTTCCTTTTGTGTTCTAAGATCCATTAAAACACAAAGTCAAATCAAAGTCGGTCACCACCTTTTTTTAAAGAGGTCATTTACAATGGGCTTGGCATAGTGTTTGGGACCGAAGGCAGGAAAAACAAAGATGACTTGAGTTTTGCGTCAGTGTCATCTCAAGCAAATAAGCAGGCGAGTACAATGGAATAATCTGACTGCACTTTGCACTATAAACCTGAAAGGGAGAGGAACATTAGGTCACTGGAATAGGCCATATGTGGAAAGCCAAGTGTGTTTGCCTCATGAGCTTTCAATTTGGCAGTTGAGAGGCCAGGTGAGTCAGTCCGGGATGGAAAATACTCATCTGGGAGGTTTATCGGAAGTAGCAGGAGACTCAGTATATATTGACATAAAGAGAACAGAATGAAACAGACCAAATGTCCATCCCTTGTTCTCCTGTTGATTTCTAGTATGTATTCCACACTCAATCAGTCAGTTGGCAAACATGACTCACCCCACTCACGTATTTCTGTATTAATAAGAATAATAATGTTAAAAACATTACAAGCTCTCTGTGCTATGACAGGGTAACCTATAGAGCAGACTTGTCAAACTTCAAACCCTGGACCCACTTGTTGGGCCACTATACCGTGTCGGTAACCTTCAAAGGACAGCCGGACGCAGTAACAACAGCAAAAAAAGCTGGAAGAGAGAGAGAGAGAGAGAGTTACAGCTGGGTCCACCTTCTCCTGTTCTCTAGGCTCCCTGATTCCTATTTCCAGATCGGAAGGTCCCGGACGGTAGCTGCTGATGCCAGGAGCTGCTCAGCAGGATTTCTTGGGCCTGCGCCCTGTGCTCAGATTAGCCACGTAGAGAGTCACCCCAGGCTGGAGTGGGAATTAGCTGTTGGCAAGATGTGTAGGGGAAAGGTGGCTTCCTTTTTTCTCTTTGCCATCGCCAGTCAGTTGGCAGAAGGATAACAGTAGATGAGTGAGTATGAGAGGGGGTGAAACTATGAGTGTGAATTTGCCTGAGAGAATGAGGGTGTGTGTGAGAAAATGAGAGTGAGCAGATAAGGATATATATATATGCACGTGTTTGTGCACCTGTCTCACTCTTAACTTTTCTTCCTTTCACATCTTTCCCCGCCCCTTAATCTTAAAACATCACCCTTACCCCAATGAAACTAACTCCATTTCCTTTTACTCGGTTGAATAATAATATTCTAGGTTGGGAATGATTTTACAGAGAACATATTAGTTATTGGAATATTTTTAGAAAATGGATTGCTGTAAACACGTAACTGAACATCCATTTACAGTATTTCAGAGGACAGTTTCGGCCCTCTAAAGAGAAACTTGCAGCATAGAAAGTCGGGGAGGGACCGGCTGGTTTCTAGTCTGGTTGGCTAATCTGGCTATTATCTGGGAGCAGCTTGGCTTAGTGGAAAGGGCCTGGGCTTGGAAGTCACAGATTGTGGATTCTAATCCCGGCTCCGCCACTAATCAGCTGTGTGACTTTGGGCAAGTCACTTAACTTCTCTGCGCCTAAGTGACCTCATCTGTAAAATGGGGATTAAGACTGTGAGCCCCATGTGGGACAACCTGTATCTGCCCCGGTGCTTAAAACGGTGCTTGGCACATAGTAAGTGCTTAACAAATACCATCATCATTATTAATCAGTTCTCTTAATTACCCAGCTAATTACAATGGTAGTGATAATAAATTTATTAAGTGCTTATTGTGTGCAGAACACTGTACTAAGCGCGGGAAAGAATATTCAGGTGAGGACTTCACATGGTCCCCCTCCCTTAGGGGTCTCACAATCTAACCCAGCACAGCCTCTAAGGCACATGATTTCCAGTTATAATAACCCAAATCCTATAGTGTCTTCCTCCACAAATCCTCTTCTCCATCTTTCACATCACTTTAGACAACACCACCATCCTCTGTATCCCTTAGGCCTGCAATCGTGATATTATCTTTTACTTTTCCCTCTCTTTCAACTTCCCTGTTCAGTCCATCAGGAAATCCCCTCCATTTTCCCTCCACATTTCCAGGATCCACCCCTTCCTCTATAGTCAATTGGCCAAGCTTGATTACATCAGTCTATTCCCTGATCTCCCTTCCTCCAGCCTCTCCCCATTCCCTTCTTCCCTCTACTGCCGGGATCATGGTTCCGTAACTTCATCCTGCCCACATCTCCCCACCCCTCAAAAACCCTCGGAGTTTCCCATTCCACTCGGCGTCAAGGAGAAACTCTTGATCATCGGTTTTAAGATATCCAATCGGCTCCCTCCCTCCCTCCTATTCATTCATTCATTCAATAGTATTTATTGAGCGCTTACTATGTGCAGAGCACTGTACTAAGTGCTTGGAATGTACAAATCGGTAACAGATAGAGACAGTCCCTGCCCTTTGAAGGGCTTACAGTCTAATCGGGGGAGACAGACAAGAACAATGGCAATAAATAGAGTCAAGGGGAAGAACATCTCATTAAAACAATAGCAAATAAATAGAATCAGGGTGATGTACATCTCATTAAATGAAATAAATAGGGTGATGAAGATATATACAGTTGAGAGAACGAGTAGTGCTGAGGGGATGGGACGGGAGAGGGGGAGGAGCAGAGGGAAAGGGGGGAGAAGAGGGTTTAGCTGTGGAGAGGTGAAAGGGGGGGTAGAGGTAGCAGAGGGAAAAGGGGAGCTCAGTCTGGGAAGGCCTCTTGGAGGAGGTGAGCTTTAAGTAGGGTTTTGAAGAGGGGAAGAGAATCAGTTTGGCGGAGGTGAGGAGGAAGGGCATTCCAGGACCACGGGAGGACATGGCCCAGGGGTCGACGGCGGGATAGGCGAGAACGGGGGACGGTGAGGAGGTGGGCGGCAAAGGAGCGGAGCGTGCGGGATGGGCAGTAGAAAGAGGGAAGGGAAGAAAGGTAGGAAGGGGCAAGGTGATGGAGAGCCTTGAAGCCTAGAGTGAGGAGTTTTTGTTTTGTGCGGAAGATGATAGGCAACCACTGGAGGTTTTTAAGAAGGGGAGTGACATGCCCAGAGCGTTTCTGACGGAAGATGAGCCGGGCAGCGGAGTGAAGAATAGACTGGAGTGGGATGAGAGAGGAAGAAGGGAGATCAGAGAGAAGGCTGACACAGTAGTCTAGCCGGGATATTACGAGAGCCGGTAGCAATAAGGTAGCCGTTTGAGTGGAGAGGAAAGGGCAGATCTTGGCGATATTATAAAGGTGAGACCGGCAGGTCTTGGTAACGGAACGGATGTGTGGGGTGAACGAGAGAGCTGAGTAAAAGATGACACCGAGGTTGCGGGCCTGAGAGACGTGATGGTCGTACCATTGTCACCCGTCTCTGGGGACAGGTTCTTTTGGAATCGGTGCAGCGAGAGAGAGAGAGAGAGGCTGGGGATGGAAAACCTGAGTTTTGTATAGAATTTATTCCGCAGGGCGAATTGAATTAATTATTTAGACGCGACAATCGACCTTCCCTTTTGGGGGAGACATGGTGTTAAAGCTTCCCCTTTGGAAGGAATATGGTGTTAGAGCTTCCCTAATGGGAGGAATTCACTGATATGTTACTTGCGTGTGGGCAGACACCCGAGCCCACTTATGATTTCCTCGCAACGTGGCGAGGCGGCTGGCTCCCACCATGTGCTCGCCCCAGGAGGAGTCCACCTTTGCATTAAATACACTTACGCGTTAAACACTAATGAGTTACATACACTTATGCGTTACATACACTTATGCGTTAAACCCAGTTACGCATTACCCACTTATGGTTACTCGCGCTTGGTGAGGCGGCTACCTCCCACCCTGTTCACGTCCCACTCGGGAGGCACCCACTTAGACATAAATCCACTTATGTCTACTCGCACTTGGTGAGGCAGCTAGCTCCCACCCTGTCACGTCCCCCTGGGGAGGCACCCACTTAAACATCAAATCCATTTTAAATGTTTCATACCCATGGTGAAGCATCTGGCTTCCAACCCCACAAGATCTCAGCAGGATAGGACACTCACCCATCCCACGGCTCCTCACATGGTGCAGGCAGAGTGGCCTTCTCACGCTCTGGACAGAGGCGACCTGCAGCCGGCTGCTGCAAGTCCCATTCCTCTGCACAGAAGGTTAGAGGTGGCAGGTATTTATCACCTGTGCCCTTAGGCCATTCCACCTTCCGGCCTCAGTTTATCCAATCTGCCCTTCCCCCTCCTCCATTCCTAATTTGATTGGCACAGGGGCGAGGGGCACCTTCTGTATTCCCAGCTTGGGCTGTCAATCTGGCAGTTTCGGTTGTGGGGGCGGTGTCCCACCCTCACTCCGAGTTCCTCCTGCTGGCTCAGGAGGTCATGAGATAGCATTTGACCTTGAGATGGTCGGTACCCCAGGCTCACCTGGGACAACCATCCACTGTGATAGGGAAATCAGGGAGAGGATCGGGCTTGGGAGGGAAGATGAGGAGCTCAGTTTTGGTCATGTTGAGTTTTAGGTGGCAGGCAGACATCCATGTGGAGACGTCCTGGAGGCAGGAGGAGATACGAGCCTGAAGGGATGGGGAGAGGACAGGGGCAGAGATGTAGATCTGTGTGTCATCTGCATAGAGATGGTAGTTGAAGCCGTGAGAGCGGATGAGTTCACCAAGGGAGTGAGTGTAAATGGAGAACAGAAGAGGGCCAAGAACTGACCCTTGAGGAACTCCTACAGTTAGAGGATGGGAGGGGGAGGAGGAGCGTGCGAAGGAGACCGAGAATGACCAGCCAGAGAGATAAGAGGAGAACCAGGACAGGACGGAGTCCGTGAAGCCAAGGTGAGATAAGATGTGGAGGAGAAGGGGATGGTCAACAGTGTCAAAGGCAGCTGAGAGGTCAAAGAGGATTAGAATGGAGTAGGAGCCATTGGATTTGGCAAGAAGGAGGTCATGGGTGACCTTAGAGAGAGCAGTCTCGGTAGAGTGGAGGGGATGGAAACCAGACTGGAGGGGGTCCAGGAGAGAATGGGAGTTAAGGAATTCTAAGCAGCGAGTGTAGATGACTCGTTCTAGGAGCTTGGAAAGGAAGGGTAGTAGGGAGATAGGGCGATAACTGAGGGGGAAGTGGGGTCGAGAGAGGGTTTTTTTAGGATGGGGGAGACATAGGCATGTTTGAAGGCAGAGGGGAAGAAGCCATTGGAGAGTGAGTGGTTAAGGATAGAAGTTAAAGAGGGGAGGAGGGCAGGGGCGATGGTTTTTATAAGGTGAGCAGGAATGGGGTCCGAGGCAAGGTGGAGGGGGTGGCACTTGTGAGGACAGAGGAGATCTCCTCTGAGGATACTGCAGGGAAGGATGGGAAAGTAGGGGAGAAGGTTGGGGGGGAGGCAAGAGGGGAAGGGGTGACTTTGGGGAGCTCAGACCTGATTGTGTTAATTTTTGTGATGAAGTAGGTGGCCAGATCATTGGGGGTGAGGGATGGGGGAGGGGAAGGAACAGTGAGCCTAAGGAGAGAGTTAAAGGTCCGGAACAATTGGCGGGGGTGACGGGCATGGGTGTCGATGAGGGAGAAGAAGTTTTGTCTGGCGGAGGAGAGGGCAGAGTTAAGGCAGGAAAGGATAAATTTGAAATGTATGAGGTCGGCTTGGTGCTTGGACTTTCGCCAGCAGCGCTCGGCAGCTCGAGCATAGTAGCGTAGGAGGCGGACAGAGGAGGTGATCCAGGGCTGTGGGTTAGTGGCCACTCCCTTCTCCCACCACATCCCGACTCCCTCTCTTCATTCTTCTCAAATCCCCCTATTCACTGCGCCTCGCTCTCACTTCTTTCACCGACAGTCCTTTGCTCTCCCTCTCCCTCTTTTCCCTTCGCTTCCTCCAGACCTTAGAACTCAGCCTCTCCAAAGCTGTTCCAAAATATGACCTCCTCCAGGAAGCTTTCTGGGATTAATTTCTCTTGCCCCACAGTTTTACCCCCCAGCTAGCACCTCAGCACTTCTGTGACTACTACGTAATTGCAGACTACTATAAACCTTTGGATACGTGTGCTCACTACTACCTGTAGCATTATTGACTTACATATATTCTGTTTTTTAGCACTTACAAAGCAACCCCTACACTGCTTGCTCCTTCCTGACTGTAAATTATTTTAGTGTCTGTCTGCCCCGCTAGATTGTAATTTCCCGCAGAGCAAGATTCATGTCTTCTTATTCTGTTGTACGCTCCCAAGCACTTAGTTCAGAAACCTACGCACAGTAGAAACTCAAATACTATCGTTTGATTGATCTGTAACTTGACTGAATGGAAAATTTGACTTTGGGTTTTAAGGCTTCTTTTTATATGAGGTTTTGTCTTTCATTTGACTTCTGGGCCCACATTCTTTCTGGCATAATCTGAACCCCGGTGATCGACGGTTTCTGGTGAAGGTGGTGGTTGACAGCAGTTTAATAATAACAATGATCATAATGATATTTGTTAAGTGCTATGTGCAAAGCACTGTTCTAAGTGTTGGGGTAGATACAAGGTAATCAGGCTGTCCCACATAGGGCTCACAGTCTTAATCCCCATTTTACAGATGAGCTAACTGAGGCCCAGAGAAGTTAAGTGACTTGCCCAAAGTCACACAACTGACAAGTGGCAGATCCAGGATTAGAACCCACGACCTTGGCTTCCCAAACCCGTGTTCTTTCCACTATGCCACGCTGCTTCTCTAAAGCTCTTAACAACACCTAAACAGCTAGAGAGTTGGAGAACCCGGGCACTCATCTCCATGCCGCCACTTGCCTGCTGTGTGACCTGGGACAAACCACTTAACTTCTCTATGCCTCAGTTTCCTAACCTCTAAAATGGAAATTAAATGCCTGCTCTCCCTCCCATTTAGACTCTCAGTCCTGTATGGGACCAGAATTGTGTCTGACCCAATTATTATTTTGTATCTACCCCAGTACCTATTGCTTTGTTTTCCATGACAGCTCCTAAGGAAATATATTTTTCAAGGGAATTCTTTCCCTTGGTCTCAAAAACTTCATTTGGCATGAATTCACAAACGTTTTGGGGCAGTGATTCAGTGATAGCTAAAATACCAATAAGCTGGCCAGCTGTAATTGGTAGAAAGCAGGGAGAAAAGAGGGATGAAATGTGCTACTGTTCTAGGAGCAAGATTGTAGGACTGCTCAGGAGATGTAGAATTGAACCAGAGAAGAGAGGATCCAGAAGAGACCAGAGTGGTACAAAGTGTCCATAGTGGTTTGAAGTACTCCAAATCTACCTGCCTTGTTGTTGTTTTTCAGACTGTTTAAAGTATCTAAACCCAAAACAGGTGGATCCTGAAGACCAGTACTTAGAGTTTGTCAAATCCACCCTGATGTGTTTAAAGTGTAAAACAACAATACTATCATTTTGTACCTAGGCAAAGAAGTCTATTCATTTCCAACTGAGCACACTGGCTGATTTTGCAATTGAGATGTTTGATGTCCTTGATGAAATCAATTATCAATCTTATAATGACTTTGTCCTCCGTGTGGGTAAGTCATGAAAACGTCTCTGTGGACTCTGTGCTGCTTTGCCGACTTTCCTCAATATTCCAGACCAGCAGGATTGCCTACAAACTTAGGTTCTCGCTGCTGCCCCGTTTCCTTCTCTCATTTCTCTCCTGTCACCGTCCTTGTCATTGCAGTTACAGATTCCCTCCCTCAAGCCCAGCTCCCATTGAAGTTAAACGTCTTATGAAGGATCTGGCACTTCTCCTCTCTCCCTCAACTCCCTTCAGGGCTCCAGTTTCTCAGGCACCAGCTCTCCTGCTCTCAGTCTTCCCAGCATCTCCAGTCTTCCTCTCGGCATTTTCTCTCTCTTTTTTTTTTCCTTGGCTCCACTATGGCACTCTGATTTGAGTCAGAACTTTCATAAGAGACTCTGTTTTTATCTATCTAACAATATCTACACATGTATAAGCACGTATATTTTGGATTCTAGTCTCTTTCAGATGACTAGGAAACCACATAGTGTATCACTCTTACATTTACTAGTTCTGTGCTCTTGGGTAAGTCACTTCACTTCTTGCTGACCCAGGTTTCCTCGTCTGTAAAATGGGGACTGATCCTCTGAGCCCCAGGTGGGACCGGAACTGTGTCCAACTCGATTTACTCGGATCCACCCCTGGGCTTAGTACAATGCCTGGCACATTAATTAACAAATTTTACAAATATTATTATTATTATTGTTCTCTTGGCCTACAATAGCAGCGTTAAGTAAGACTGGTGAAAATTGAATCCATCTAGGCAAAGATTTGCAGGCAAAAATATTTCCAAGACAAATTTCCATAGTGATTTTGTATTGCAATGATTTGGTTTTAGTTCCATTTTTGCCAGAAGTCTTATAAACTGAGAAGCAGCATGGTTCAGTGGAAAGAGCCCGAGCTTAGGAGTCAGAGGTCATGGGTTCTAATACCAGCTCCACCACCTGTCAGCTGTGTGACTGTGGGCAAGTCATTTAACTTCTCTGTGCCTCAGTTACCTCATCTGGAAAATGGGGATTAAGACTGTGAGCCTCACATGGGACAACCTGATTACCCTGCTTTTACCCCAGCGCTTAGAACACTGCTCAGCACATAGTAAGTGCTTACCAAATACCATAATTATTATTATTATTATAAACATCCAAATGTCCCAAACTAGAACTGCTAGACCCTTCTCCAGTTCCAGAGTCTGATAGAGCATTTGGCTTGAGGAAAATGGAAGGCAAATTCATTCAGATCATGGTTTGAATTATTTCACTCTTTTAACTATACTAAACATATGGAGTTCATACAAGCTCAATTTTAGGATGGTATCAGAATTTCACTGAGAAAAACACTATATGGCCTGAGTGAAAGAAGTGAAAGATGAAAGGTGATGTTGTTTCCTCTTGGTTTAAAATACAAATATCTCATACTGTGTCATAGGATCAGAGGAGAGGCATAAAATGGACCCACCTAAGAACGCAGTTTAACTGGTTTGAAGGCAGGTTTAGCCTTTTGGCTTTTATGATTTAGAACAAAATCTATTGTCCAGGAACAGTGTGTTTACCCTCACAAAAGTTATGAAGTCATTATCCATAGAAGCGGTGTGGTGTAATGGAAAGAGCACGGGCTTGGGAGTCAGAGGATTTGGGTTCTAATCCTGGCTCTGCCCCTTATCTGCTTTTGGACCTTGGGCAAGCCACTTAACCTCTCTGTGCCTCAGTTACCTCATCTGTAAAATGGGGATTAAGACTGTGAGCCCCACGTGGGACAACCTGATTACTTGTATCTACCTCAGTGCTTAGTACAGTGCTCTGCACACAGTAGGCGCTCAATAAATATGAATGAATGAGTGAAGTGCTTAACTAATACCATAATTATTATTATTATGTAGTCTAATCGCCTTATAAATAACTGATAGGCTTGAAAATTGGGCGAGTCTTCACTGTGGCTCTCCAAAATACACAGTTTGCGTTCATTCAGGGAACCGATCAATTGATCAACCCTATTTGTTGAGCGCTCACTATATGCAGAGCACCATACTAAACGGTTGGGAGAATATAGTAGGATAGAGTCAGTAGACGCGGTCCCTGCCCACAACGAATATACAGTCTAGAGAAAGCAAAGTTTATGGGGCTTCATAATATCAAATCAGGCTTAATTCTTCATGGACACATATTTCTTACTCTGTAGAGAATCTTCACTCAAGAAATATAGATGTTTTTGTCTAAAATTGCTTTAACCTAACTCCATGTTTTGCTGGCTTGAAGAATTTGGTGTTGCACATAAGCCATGTATATAACAAACTCCATCAGCAACCATGGCAACAACCCAGTCGGTCCCAGGCATTTAAAAATACTTTCCCTGGGTGAGTTAGTAATATTGAGCCCTGATTTTCAGCTCAAGCAGTGAGGGGGACCAGACTCAAACACTTTTGCCCAGAGAAAGAGAATATTCCCACCCATTCAACTACACGTCAGAGTACATGCCACGTGAATGCAAAACCCTCTGACATATTTCCAAATGGACGTGGCTAGATATGCCCAAGGTTCCTATTTTCTGATGTTCTGCTTATGGCGTAGCTTTGGCTACAATGCCTGTGCTAAAAAAGGCTTACTGGCGATCAACATCCTGCATCTAAAGCCTCAGATGTGATTGGAGACCAGCATTAACATGAAGAATCTGGAAAAGTGATGCAGAAAAACCTGCTGTGCCTGGAGAACAATCATTCTCACCATGCAGGGGCAAATACTGCCCGTTATTTCTTAAAGCACAATATTTTCAACTCTTATGAGAATGTTTTACTCCGATAAAATCCAATCCATTTTCATTATGTATTTAAGTATTTAACTGGTCACAGTTTTTTTCTTTTATCCTCATATTTTTTCTCCTTTTTGAGAAATTTCCTGTAGCTCTTGTTTTTTTCCTTTCCTTTAGAGTGTGCTCTGTCATTCAGCAGTCACAAAGTTCTACGTCTTTTTTCTGCCTCCAAGTTATTACTCTTCTCTACCCACCAGTGATCAAAATGTTCTATCCACTGCAGTCCCAGAACCTCCCCAACACATTTCTTTGCAGTTTGAGAAAAAAAATAGAATAGTCATAAAACTCCTCAAGGATCCTGACTAAAATATCACTAGAGAGTACTTAATCATAGTTAAACAAAGTTGTGGCCATCCCCCTGACAAATTCTCAACTTGAACAATAAAATAATTTCCCCAAGCAGAAACACTTTCTCCAAGAGGATTTAGGAAGCATCTTGCCATTCACACTAGCCTTTTTCACTTTCTGACCCTCAGAGTCAGAACTCTCTCATCCTTTTTGACTTGCCAGCATGTTTGGAAGTATACGAAACACTTTCTGAATTGATGAATCTCCGTGGTAGTAGGTTAAAAGAGTGACAAAAGGGGCTGTTACCTCCACAGCAGGAAAGGCCACTCCACCAGGAATAGTTCGAGATTAGCGTCTTTACTTTTCTTACAGACATCCCCCAGCCCAAAAGGATGGCACAGCCGATCTACTTCATTACAAAACTAGGGAAATTATAGAGCTATAATGCTTAATTGAGAAGTCATTTGTCATGCTTGCCTTCTTTGTTTATTTTTCAAAGCTTCTATTGAAGTTACTAAAAAATATCTTTTTTTTGCAGGCATTAACGTTGGGCCAGTAGTGGCGGGAGTCATTGGTGCCCGAAGACCACAGTATGATATCTGGGGAAACACTGTAAATGTTGCCAGCAGAATGGATAGTACTGGAGTGCAGGGGAAAATTCAGGTGAGCCAATTCTTGGTGGTTCGTACATATGAAATGCTATCTGGTTCAGACCAGAAATTCTGCCAGCCCTGAATTCTGTCCGTCGTTGGCACCAAAGATGTTTAGAGTTTTCTATCCTCGTCGTTAGAGAAGAGCCTCTTACAATCCCCAACTTTTCCCCAGTAACTCTCAGCTCCCAGGAAAATGTCTAAACAGCTCATGGTTCTTCTAAGGGAGACTTATGTGGCCTGGTAACTGATTCTCTGGAGAAGACACTAATGCTGGGAAAAGTCCAGGGAAAATGTGCAAGAGGAAGACCGGCAGCTAGATAGATAGAGACCACAACAATGATAATGAGAGAACCATTAGAAAGGTTGTGGAATATGGCAGAGGACAGGACATTCTGGAGAAAGTGTAGCCTTTGTTTTTCCAGTTTGAAGACTCGTTAATATTGTCAGTTAATGCTAGTATAAAAGTTACTTCATCCCCATAGCAATTTTAGTTGCCCTTTCCATATCTTCTCCAATTCTATAACTCTATTATGACCTTTTTAAATTGGAGTGATGAGGACTGCATGCAGTATTCCAGGTGTGGGTCTGTGATGGTTTTACATAGTGATAAAAAAATACGTTGTCTGTCTTGCTTCCGATCACATTCCTGACAGACCTTAGCATCCCATTGATTTCTTTTCTGAGTGGGAAATCTGTAAACGCCATGCCTATTTGACTGAACTCACCAAAGTGCAGCATCATGTTCAAATCAAATCATTGAATATTTATTGATCCCTCACTGTGTGCAGAACACTATACTGTCTACAGGGCTGATAGGCACTATCCCTGACCACGAGGAACATGTGGTCTACATGGGGTAGACAGACATTAAAATAAATCACAGAAAGGGGAAATAGGAGAGTATAAGAATACATATGTAAGTATTGTGGGGCTGGGGTACTTTCCAGAGCCTTAACACTAGCCTCTGAGTAGCCTTGGCAGAAAGACAAGATTAGTTACTAAAGGAGACATGATAAGAAAAAGAGAAAGAGACTCAACACAGTCAATGACTAATTAATTTCAGCTCTAATATTGTCTTACAGGCCCAAGCCAAAAAAAGAAGATTGGCCTACTTGACAATGCAAATAATTTTACAATGAGTTAATTAGCTTGACCCTCACCCAAGGGCAGCAAGCTATCGGAAGTATCATTTTCATGTCTTGACATGCCCTAATTTAGCGGTTTGGAAGAGAAAGGGATAAAGGCTCACCCGCATATTTAAGACTTGACAAAGGGATAAAGGCTCACCTGCATATTTAAGACTTGACACTATGTCGTTATGCAGTTACCCTAGGCTGGGTGCTTGTGGTTCATAGCTGGATGATCAGGCCTTGACAGAGGTATCGGGGGTTACTTTTGTTGACCAGCAGCTACTTCAGCCAGTCCTCCGGAGAGGAGATTGAGTGGAGTGCTCCACATACTCCTCTCTAGCCAGTGGGAGAGATTTTCAAGTAAAGGGGATAGGTCATCTTTTCTCCACTATGCCCAGAATGGGGGAGAAATAAAGCCCCCTTAGAATAATTTTCCAAAATGTTGCTGTCCTAAAACTCAATCCAATTGCTGAAGCCTAAGATTGGCTGTGAGTATCAGAATGGTCGCTTTTAGAGCGTACTTTCTTAACTTTTAATATTATTTCAATACCATCACAGATGCTCCTTAAAGTGATTTACATTTTCAAAGCCAGGGTCCATCTGAAAAGAATCCTCCTGTGTATCTTTTGTTGTTTGGATGTGGTTTGGATTATTTCCCTAGGTGTATTTTTATCAACCAATCTGTGCAAGCACTGTTCTAAGCAGTTGGCAAAGTACAGAGCGATAGAGTTAGTAGATATTTCCCTTGCCCTCCAAGAGAGCCTAGAGGAGGAGTTTACAGTGTAGGGGCATTTAGACTGTAGGCATTTAGACATGAATCCAAGGCAGTTACGTTTTTAAATGCCTCGGATTGATGAATAGTCTATGTGATTTCATTTACACTATAAAACTTTGTACATTTAACATTTTAGATTCATTCATTCATTCAGTCATATTTATTGAGCGCTTACTGTGTGCAGAGCATGGTACTAAGCATTTGGAAAGAACAATTCAGCCCAGAGAAAATCCCTGCCCACAATGGGCTCACATATTAGAAGGAGGAGACAGACATCAAAGCAAATAAACAGGCATCGATAGCATCAATATAAATAAATAAAATTATAGATATATATATACATCATTAGTATAAATGAATAGAATTATAAATATGTACAAATATACATAAGTGCTGTGGGATGGGGGTAGAGGAAAAGGAGCAAGTCGAGGCGATGGGGAAGGGAAGAGGAGCAGAGGAAAAGGGGGGCTTAGTCTAGGAAGGCCTCCTGGAGGAGGTGAGCCTTCAGCAGGGCTTTGAAGGGGGGAAGTGTGATCATTTACATATGGATTTGCTTTATGTATTCTATAACAAAAGCTAAATTTTCTGATTATCTTGTGTTTACTCCAGCATTTAGTATAGGTATATAATAAGTGCTTAACAAATACCACTGCGTGACTCAGTGGAAAGAGCACAGTCTTGGGAGTCAGAGGGTCATGGGTTCTAATTCTGGCTCCACCACTTGTCAGCTGTGTGACTTTGGGCAAGTCACTTCACTCCTCTGTGCCTCAGTTCCCTCATCTGTAAAATGGGGATTAAGACTGTGAGCTCCAAGTGGGGCAATCTGATCACCTTGTATCCCCCCCAGTGCTTAGAACAGTGCTTGGCACATAGTAAATGCTTAACAAATACCATCATCATTATTATTATTATTAATTTTCACTCTTAGAGATACAAAACTCTTAGGTTTCTGGAAGAATCATTTATCCACTTAGGTGGGTGGGATAAGTGATGACTTCACACAGTTTTCCCTTCCTATAACCACAATAAATATTCTTTGTATTATTTTTGCATAGCTAACTGCATTTAGTACAGTGCTCTGCACACATTAAATGCTCAGTAAATACCATTGATTGATTGGTTTTGGCTGGGAGGACACTAACAGAACCCGACACTCATCCAGACCATTTTATGAAGAGCAGAGGGCAGGGCTGAACCACTTGATTTACAAGCAATAATGGGGATGACATTTAATGAGTTCCCACTGGATATAAGTCAAGCAACACATTTCCTGTCCACAAACAGCTTATACTCTCATGGGGTACACAGACTTATCAACACTTGAAGGCAGTCCAAACAAATCATGAATTTATATCTAAGCACTTAGCAAACACCATAATTATCATAATACATTCATTCATTCAGTAGTATTTATTGAGCACTTACTATGTGCAGAGCACTGTACTAAGCGCTTGGAATGTACAATTCGGCAACAGATATTCATTCATTCAATGTAAGGTAATCAGGTTGTCCCACGTGAGGCTCACAGTCTTAATCCCCATTTTACAGATGAGGTAACTGAGGCCCAGAGTAGTGAAATGACTTGCCCAAAGTCATGCATCTGACAAGTGGCGGACCCGGGATTAGGACCCATGACTTCTGACTCCCAAGCCCATGTTCTTTCCACTAAGCCATGCTGCTTCTCTAAATAATGATGGTGTTTGTTAAGTGCATACTATGTGGCAAGGACTGTTCTAAGCACTAGGATAGATACAAGGTGATCAGGTTGTCCCATGTGGGCCTCAGAATCTTAATCCCCATTTTACAGATGAGGTAACTGAGGCACAGAGAAGGTAAGTGACTTGCTCGAAGTATCACGGCTGACAAGTAAGTCAAACCGACGACCTCTGATACCCAAGCCCGTGGTCTTTCCACTAAGCCTCGCTGAGGTACAGGGAATTTTAGTGACTGGCCCAAGGTCACCCAGCAGAAAAATGGCCAAATGTCAGTGTAAACCAAGGGAAAGGACAGGTTGTCACGGTCACATATTCTGCTAGAGAAGCATCCATACTCTCTGACCTTGTGCCCAACTGAATGAGATTTGAGGGGGCACTGACATGACACCCGCAGAGAAACCCTCCTGTACAGGCGCTCAGCATGGGAGCTTCATGAACGGACTGGATGAATCTGGTTCTTGAATGATTCTCATACTCTATCAGAACAGCTCTTGAGGGGACATGACCACTGTGCAGCTACCCCGTGGGCAAATGGGTTGGAGGTTTGGTTTCACCAAGCGGAAACACCAAGATTAGTCCAGTAAAAATGTTAAGTGAGGCCAAGCTGCTGCTGGAGACCATACATAAAGAATATTGGGCATGAATCCTTGACAGGAACTCTGATAAGAACAGAGCCCTGAGAAACAATGAAGAGCAGGCACAAGCCTGACAACAAAACTGGGTAAAGGAAAAAGTCTAAGTGCTGGGTAATCTATGGGTTGAAACAGCCAACCACGGAATTATTCTTCAGTCATCTTTCTCCTTCACCCTTCATATTCAGTCAGTCACCAGATCTTGTCGGTTTGCTCTTCACAACATCTGCAGAATCTGCCCCTTTCTCCAAACTGTTAGCCCGAACACTTTCCATTTTCCATCTTGGCTACTACATCAGCCTCCTGCCTCCGGTCTCTCCCCTCTCCAGTCTGTAGTTTGCTCTGCTATCTGGAACATTTTTTCTAGAAAAATAGTTCTGTGCATGTCTCCCCAGTCCTCAGAAACCTCCAGTGGTTCCCATCCATCTCTGCATTGAGCAGAAACTCTGCGTTGTCTGCTTTAAGTCAATCCATCAGCTCTCTCACAATTAATCAATAAGTGGGAACGATTGCAGATGGAAGTGGGGGACTACGAGAGAGTTGTGTCCATGGAGTTGCTATGGGTCGGAGACGACTTGACAGCGTAAGATAGAAGGTATTTGCTGAGTGCTTATTATGTGCAGAACACTGTACTAGGTGCATGGAAGATTTCCCTTCCCACAAGTAGCTTATGGTGTAGCGGGGAAGACAGGCATTCAAATATATTACAGATAGAGGAAATGTGAGAGTATAAAGATATGTACATGGTGCTGTGAGGCAGATCAAGTGTCCAGGTGATATATGGTGGGAGGCAGTGAAAAAGGAAAATGAGGGTCTAGTCAGGAAAGGCCTTTTAGAGGAAATGTGATTAAAGTAGGGCTTTGAAGGTGGGAAGAGTGATGGAACATGGTGTGTGAAAGGGAGAGAGTTCCAGGCCACAGAGAGGATTGTGGGCAAGGTGGCAAGACAGATAGAACTGAGGTATAGAGAGTAGTTTGGATTAAAGGAGCAAAGTATGTGGGCTGTATTGTAGTCGGAGATCAGTAAAGTTCAGTAAGAGGGAGAGGGCTGAGTAAGTGGTTCCATGCAGATGGTAGGGAGTTTCTGTTTTAAACAAACATGGGTAGGCAACCCTTGGAGGTTCTTGATGGGTGGGGAGATGTGGACTGAGAGTGCTTTCTGAAAAATCACCTGGACAGCGGAGTGAAGTGTGGACTTGAAAGGGGAGAGACAGAAGGCAGGAGGATGATTCGGTAGGGTGGGCTAGGATAAGTGCTCGGATCTGTACGGGAGCAGACTGGATGGAGAGGAGAGGGTGGATTCCGGAGATACTGTGAAGATAGAACAGACAGGATTTGGTAACAGATTAAATATGAGTGTTGAATGAGACAGAAAATGCCAAGGTTATTGACTTGTGAGACAGGGAGAGTGATCGTATTTTCATTGTTGGAAAAGTCAGGGGGAGGGCAAGGTTTGGGTGGGAAGAGGAGGAGTTCTGTTTTGGACATGTTAAATTTGAGGTGTTGGTGGGATCTCCAAACAGAGATATCCCCAAGGCAGGAGGAATTATGAGACTGCAGAGAAGGAGAGAAGTCAGGGCTTGGAGACGTAGATTGGGGAGCAGGAAATAGAAGGAGCCCCAGAACTGAGCCTTGATGGACTCCCACAGAAGGTGAAAGGCAGAGGAAGAGCAAGTGATCAAGACTGAGAAGGAGTGGCCAGAGAGGTAGGAAGGAAATGATAGTGTCGGTGAAGTCAAGGTCAAATATTGTTTCCAGGAGAAAGGGATGGTCTACAGCATAAAACGCAGCTGAGAGATCAAGAAGGATTAGGATAGAGTAGAAGCCATTGGATTTTTCATGAAGGCGGTCATTGGTGATCTTGAAGAGGAAGTTTCTGCGAGTGAAGGGAGCAGAAGCTAATTGGCAGGAGGTCAAGGAGGGAATTGGAGGAAGAAAAAACTTGCTTAAAGAGTTTGGAGACCAATGATAGGATGACGATGGGGTGATGATACCTGGAAAGTACCACTGAGTCAAGAGAGGGTTTCCTTATGATAGGGGATGAACGTATTTGGAAGCAGTGGCGATTGGAGAGTGAGTGGCTGAAGAGGAGGAATAAGGGATGGAGCAAGTGTTTTAATAAGGTTAAAGGAGGAGGGTTGGAAATATAGGTGGAGGGGATAGATTTTGAGAAGAGGAGGGAAATGACCTCTTGAGATACTGCTGGGAAGGATGGGAGAGTTGAGGAGGGTGGGAGTGGAGAGGTACAGGAAAGTTTTAGAGAGCTCGTGCCCAACGGTTTTAATTTTATTGATGAAATAGGTGGCATGGTCTTTAGGAACAAGAGATTGGGGAGGCGGAGGAATGGGGGTTTGAGGAGGGAGTTAAAAATCGGTAAGTAGCTGGCTGGGGATTTTTGAGGAGGGTGGAGAAATATTGTTGCTGGGTGGTGGAGAGGGCAGAATTAAAGCAGGTGAGGATGAATCTATCTAAAAGCAGCCTGATGTTTGGATTTCCACCAACAGCACTCTAGAGCTCAAGGACAAGAGTGGAGGAAGTGTACTGTGGACATAATTCAGGGCTGCAGGTAGGTGGTCTGGCGAAAGCACAGATGAACAAGGGAGTTGAATTCAGTGGAGCGGGAGGAGTTGAGGGCATGGATTTGTGTGTTAAGACAAGGTAGGTTGGTTATGAAGACCAAGTGAGGTATGATGACTTTAGAAAATTGGAAGGTGTTGAGAGATCGGAGGTCTCTTTGGGGAAACAGAATAAGATTGTGGGGAAGGGGTGTGTTAGTCCACACACTTTCTTCCTCTAATGTTATCCCACTCTCATCTCACTTGCCATTATTCCCTTGCTCACATTTTCCTTCCTGCCTGGAACTCCCACTTTCCTACTCTCTCCATTTTCAAAGCCTCGCTAAAATCACATCTGCTCCAGGAAGCCTTACCTGCCCTACAACATTTCTCTCCCTAATGCTTCTGTTACCTGATTGCTTGAGTTTTTACCCCCTAAGAATTTATGGTACTCCCCCTACACTATCCCTTGCCCTCTCAGCATGTATGTCCATTTGTTTTTACTCAGTTCCTTCCCCTACCTGTAATTTCTTTTCATGTCTGCCTCCCCTACTCTCTCAAGTGTTGTTCTGAGTAAACACTTAGTAGAAACCAATGATCGACTGATTGATTGACGTCCCCTGGAGCTAATCCCCGCCTAAGGCCGATGCATCACACCATTGGCCGGGAATGCTGTAGTCCTGGATAGGTTGGGCTGAACATTTCAAAAAAATTTGCCCATTCAGTCTCATATACTCGTATAAGGGCTGCAGAGAGACATCCTCCTTGTTTTGAAGACTCTGAAGTCAAACTTCAATAGGAAAAGCCACTGTTTCAAACAACATTCCTGTACGAGTAGCACAGATACAAACTCACTAGAAAGTTTAGCAATCCGCTGCACACTAATTTGTAGTGGGAAGAGATGAACTTAGCTATTAAAAAAATGCACACATTTTACATCTCTATAAAATGAAGATTCATCGTGCCTAATGTGATGATCACTGTGGGACATCTCTCCTGATCACCACTGGGAAGAATCTAACCCGGTACCAGCTGATGGATACAATACTTCCTGAGAGCCGGGGCCAACGTAATATAACTGACATGATCTCAGCTGTTGAACTGCTGCAGGGAAAAAGTAGTAACAGGATTTGTATGTGGCTTTCATTGACCTCACAAAGCTTTCATCTCATTAAATCATAATGGCCAGTGGGATGCTCTTTGTGAGTCTGGCCGTCTGGAGAAATTTGGTAACGTCACAAGGTTGCTCCACAATGGAATGCTGCCAGAGTTCTGGATCTAGACAACATCGCAACACCCTCTGGTTTAACAAATAGTGTCAACAAAGGCTGCATTCTCGCCCCGACATTCATCACCCTAATATTCACCATCGTGCCGACTAGTGTATCCAGAAGGATGGAATTTGAGTTTTATGTACAGTGTCGTTTAGGTGGTAGATTCTTGGATTAGAAACAACTCCATATGAAGACAAAAGTGGGAAAGACCAATCTTTGAGCTATTATTCATTGATGGTTGCGCCCTAATGACCAGCATATGTCCAGACAGAAATAGCATGAGAAGCAGCGTGGCCTAGTGGAAAGAGCACGGACCTGGGAGTCAGAGGATTGTAATGCTGGCTCTGCCACTTGTCTGCTGTGTGACCTTGAGCAAGTCACTCAACCTCTCTGGGTGTCATTTATCTTAGCTGTAAAATGGGGGTTAAGACTGTGAGCCCGATATAGGACAGAGACTGTCCAATCTGATCATCTTGTATCTACCTCAACACTCAGTACATTTTCTGCCACATAGTAAGAGCTTAATACCAGAAAAAAAACAGTAAATTGCTCACTGAGTGATTTGTGTGAGTTAATAGTCAGATATGTACATAAGTAGTTTATTCATTTCTATTAGTGTCTATCTCGCCTCTACCTCCCCCCCCTTCACCCCCAGGACTGTAAGCTCGTAGTGGGTAGGGAATGTGTCTATTTTATTGTTATAAAGTGCTCTGCACAGAGTAAGCGCTTACTAAATATGATTGAATGAATGAATGAATGAATGAATGAATGAATGAATGAATGAATGAAAAGTGCTATGGAGCTGGGGTGGTGGCGATGAAAGGGAGCAAGTCAGGGAGATACAAGGAAGTGGGAGAAGAGGGCTTAGTCAGGGAAGGCCTCTTGGAGGAGATGTGCCTTCAATAAGGTTTTGAAGCTGGAGTAATAATAATAATAATGTTGGTATTTATTAAGCGCTTACTATGTGCAGAGCACTGTTCTAAGTGCTGGGGTAGATACAGGGTAATCAGGTTGTCCCACATGAAGCTCACAGTCTTCATCCCCATTTTATAGATGAGGTAACTGAGGCACAGAGAAGTGAAGTGACTTGCCTACAGTCACACAGCTGACAAGCGGCGGAGCTGGGATTCGAACCCATGATCTCTGACTCCCAAGCCTGGGCTCTTTCCACTGAGCCACGCTGCTAGAGTCATCATCTGTAGGGAAGGAGGAGGGAGGGTGTTCCAGGCCTGAGGCAGGACGTGGACAAGAGGTTTGTGGCGAGATAGATGAGATGGAGGTACAGTGAGAAGGTTAGCTTTAGAGAAGCAAAGTGTGTGGGCCAGGTTGTTATAGGAGCGTCGTGTGGTGAAATAGGAGGGGGCAAGGTCATTGAGTGTTTTGAAGCCACTGGTGAGGAGATTCTGTTTGAGGTGGACGGGCAACCAGCTTCTGGCTCAGTGCTATCCATTGATGGTGACCAGCTCTGTCACACTGTCAAAATATTCTGCTCTTTGGACCGCATGCCTTGGCAAAATGCTGCTGTTGATGATGCCATCTCAATTCACACCAGGAGGGTTAAATGGAGCATTTGGAAAGGTAGAACATGGGTTCTGGAAGGAAGAGAGGGTCAGCCTGAAGACAGAGATAGATGGCTATGGAGATGTTGGAATCCCCAAATAGTTTTATGGTTGCTAGTTATAAAGAGTGTGCTGCTGGCATATAAAACAGCTTGACCGGTCCCATCTGTGCTATCTGAGGTGGATAACAGATGTTAATTAATTGATTAATGATGGCTTTCCTTACTCTGTGCTATCTGAGGTGGATTACAGATATTAATTAATTAATTAATGGTGGCATTCCTAACTCTGGCCTGGATCGCCCTCCCTCCTCAAACCTACCAAACAATTACTCTTGCCCACTTCAAAGCCCTACTGAAAGTGCACCGGCTCCCAGACTAAGTTGCCTTTTCCTCAGCTCCCCCTCCCTTCTGCATCACCTCGACTCACTCCCTTTGGTCCCCCTGCATCCCAAAATACCCCATAGCACTTATGTATATAAGTATATATCTATAATTCTATTTATTTCTACTGATGCCTGTTTACTTGTTTTGATGTCTGTCCTCCCCCTCTGGATTGCGAGCCTGTTGTTGGCAGGGATTGTCTCTCTTTATTGCTGTATTATGCTTTCCAAGTACTTAGTACAGAGCTCTGCGCACAGTAAGTGCTCAATAAATTCGATTGAATGAATGAATGAGTGAATCCCTCCTCAGGTTGGGTCTGAACAGATCTCAGCCCTGGGAAAGACCTGAAGGAGCCCTATTACCTAGATTATCATAATAATAATAATTATGGTATTTGTTAGGCGCTTACTATGTGCAAAACACTGTTATAAGTGCTGGGGTTGACATCAGGTTGTCCCACGTGGGGCTCACAGTCTTAATCCCCATTTTACAGATGAGGTAACTGAGGCATAGAGAAGTTAAGTGACTTACCCAAAGTCACCCAGCTGTTAAGTGTCATCCTCCGGGCTTTGAGCCACAGAGCCACTCTGAGCCAGGGAGGAGGAGATGATCTGTCCTCAAGTCCCAACCCCCAACCCTCCAAATCAGTTTTGAGTATCCTGATCCAACCCTGTTCTGGGCCTGGGCCTTCAGAATCCTTAATTCAACCCTGTCTTCTTAGAATTGGAAAGATGAAAAACTGGGTAGAAATGGTGCTCGTGCATTAACTCCAGATAACAATTGATTCTCTGCCGACAGGTGACTGAAGAAGTTCATAGACTCTTAAGAAGATGCAGCTACGAGTTTACCTGCAGAGGAAAAGTCAGTGTCAAAGGAAAAGGTGAAATGTTGACCTATTTTCTGGAAGGAAAGAAAAATGGAATCAATTCTCAAACCAGGTCTTTAAACTTAGAACGCAAAACGTATCCTTGTGGGAGAGCAAACACTCAAACAGAATTGGGCACAAGCTGTCCTTCGGTTTCATCGGTAGTTAGTTTTACAGTAAAAGCGGGTACTGGAGCTCTGCAAGCGTCAAGCACCCAGACCAATCAAACACTCCATTACCTTCCTTCTGAGCCAGTGGTAAAAGCATAGAATAGAGTAAATTTTATTGTTCCATTTGAAATGAAGTGTGAGAGCAACGTTGCCTGAATTCTCAGCGGGGGTTCGAGGTCATAAGCTCTGACATCAATCAAGGATCACTCCAACCCAACCAAAGAGAACCTGGGATCTTATGTCATAACACTCCTGGATCAGAAACAATAAGGGCTAAGATTTTTGTTAGGAAATGTATGATACAAATTTTATCAAAATAAGAAATATTATCTGGGCTTTTTTAAAGGGTAACTGATATAAGTGAAGGGAGCGTGCGAGGGAGAATCTGGGAGATGATAGTGTAAGATTACATAAACACCTATGTAATCACAATAGACTACGGAGACGTAGAGATTTATGGAGATGAGAAATAATAGGCATAAGAGAAATAGTGATTTAAGAAAGTTTCTTCTCCTGCTATGATTTCCAGCATCATCGGTGCTACGTCTAGCAGAGTAACTTCGAAGGAGTCAGGATTTAGAAGCATTTTGGGGTCATGACTAGAATGATGACATCCTTGCTTGCTGAGCTGAGGAGATCAAACGAACAATATTGGAGTAAGCCAATTAGCAGACAGCTGCACTTGCTTATTGTAACTTGCTGATTCCAACATTAGAAAACATCCAGTTAGCAGTATGGTAACGAAAAAAGATAAAGTTAGACAAAATAAGTCCCGGACTCCGGGCCTTTATGTCATATTGACAAGTGCTCGGCTGGATATTGTTCATTTGTTACCTCGAGGTGGAAGATGGACCCGAAAGAAGTAAAAGATTATACGAGGAGCTTTATGCTCAGAAGACTTACAAATCGTCTTCATTTGCTTTATGAACAGACCGAGGGTGATGGTTAGTATGAGAAAATCCTGCACATGAATCCAGAGTCTTACCCTTCAAGCCCATCCTCTGGTTTTTACCCTGAGAAATGGCTGTAGAATTGAGGAGGGGATTTTCCCAAGGAAGTTTTGGGAGGAGAGGCAGGGAGACCCAGCTTGGGTAAGAATGATAGCTGAGAGACTCAGGAAGACTAGCAAGGACCTGAGTAAGGTAGAATTGGGCTCTATTTTGCGGGCTTTCTCCCTAAAATTCCTTGCTTGCTTTGCACTTTCTTACTCCAGCGCGAAGCATTCTGATGGCTTCGATTAACTGGATAAGGCTCTCTGAGGTCGTTCTTTCCCGGCCACCTTTTATTCTATCACCACAGTGGCTGCCTTAATCTTGGGCGTAGCTCTCAGGAGCAAGATTCTCTCCCCTAATACCACTTAGCTATCACTCTTTAACAGGACCCTTAGTACGGTTTTGAATACTTTAATCTATTCAGCATCTTCAGAAGGTGTTTTCCCTTTAAAAGCTAGAAATTCGGGTTCTTTGAAATTCCTAAAGGTTCTGCTTCCCTTTTTCAAATGGACTTTACTGTTAAAGTAACTTTGTTTGGCCAATGAAATCTTTTTTCTGCCATTTTGCTTCTTATGCAACCTAAAAAATACATCTTTAAAATCATAAGTATAATTGTTAAAAGTTAATAAGGTGGCGAGCCTGATTTCTCAATGTTTTAATATAACAACTCTTAAGTCCCTGTGGGTTTCACGGTACATTAAAAAACAGAAAAAACACAATTTTAGGAAATGTATTTTAGCCACTGTCTTGTGGGCCTAGCATGCCTGCTGCTTCTGGGCAGATTGGCTCAGTTTTTAAAATATTTTTTTGCCCAGATAATAACACTCAATCTTGAAGTTATAGAAAACCTAAAATCTACTGTAAAAAGTGATCATGCTTTAGACCTTGTTGAACCCTATGATTCCATATTTTAAGTGTGAGGTTGAGAACAAGCTGGTGTTTTTTCACTAATATTTGAAACATCTCAAATATTAAGGGAAAAAATGGAAAATTCCAATGATACTCATCCAGTTTTCCTTCAGGACCTTCCAGAACCACCTTGGTCAATCTTGAATCCCAGCTATCTTTTCCCAACTGTTCTCCCTCACTTCCTATTTGATCATTTACATAAAGTAGGACAATCAAGAGTTAGGAAATAGTTGTGAGATGAAATGAAACTTTGTAAAGCTGTGGGAAAGTTTGCTTGCCCAGGAGGGCCTTTCCTGGGAAGTGGGTTTTTTTTTTTTGTTTAATGCATCTGCTCTCCTCCCCATTGTCAGTGACCGGAGCACCCAAGAGCTAACTTTCATGAGCTAACTATTTCAAATCAAATTTAATAGCTAGGCCATGTCTAGGCCATGTCTAGGCTAGAAATTCTCTAGGAAAAAACACAATACCTTTATATTGTGCAAAAATTTTATTTAGAAGGCCACAGGATGCATCTATCTCTGAGAATTATTGCACTGGGTTGTATTGCTTGGGCTGAATCGGTTTTTTCTTTAATATGTGTGTGATATAGCCCCCATTTTTACATCTGGCAGTTGTGGAATTCAAAGGGCAACTGGAAAAACTTCCCTTAACTGTACTGATTTTTCTTGAAATAGTTCCTAGATGAAGAAAGCCTCCAGTAGAACAGATTTCATTTGTAGCAAGGCATTTTCAGAATATGTTAAGCATAAGCACAGTGTTGCACATCAGATTGAAATTTTCTCTTCTCAGTATTCAGAATGATACCCTCGTCGTCATTCAAACAGCCAGAATCGGAGAACTCGAGGCAACTTTCAGTCCTTTCCCTTTTCTCTTGCTCTTTTTGTGATAAGTAGCAAACTGTTCCTCTTACCTTTCCACTGAGTTTTTGCCTTTAAGATTACAAGTTGACATAGATGCCTCCAACTATTTCCCGCTATGTCAAATGGAAAGCAATTTAATTGAGTAAGTCAATGTTTAAAATATTCCAAACTCTTCATTGAAGAGCCATTCCTTGTTGCCATTCCTTAACTACAGGCATATAATATTAGTCTTAACTCCTCCTGAGTTTGAGAAGACACGGAATCCGATTTCTTTAAATATCTTTCTTGTTTTACCGGCACAATAGCTACGGAGCACGACAAGCGCTGTGGAACATCACTTTGAGGAAAGAAAGGTCCAGTTCTTCCCTGAACATGAGCCACATTCCAGGTGTAAATTAGACTCTCATGAATGCAGCATTAATTCACTTTAGTTCACGGTATTTCAGGACACTAAATGGTAAGCAGTCTGAAAGAGTTAATGCAGATTCTACAGGTGCCAAATATCCCCTCAGGTGGTAGTTTTCACACTGGGGAGATCAGGCATGATTCTGTCCCCCGAGGGCAGGGATCATGTCTACCAACTCTGCTGTACACTCCCAAGCACTTTGAACAGTGCTCTGCACGCGGTAAGCACTCAATGAATACCATGGGTTGATTGGTTGATGTTCTCCCATCTCACAGGCCCAAATACCCACAACCTCATTTTTGACTTTTTGTGCTGTTCCGGAGTACAGGAAAGAGTTGGTCCCCTGAAAATATGTCATTCTCAATAACTGGATGCACCAGTAAGCAATTTGTAAAAATATTTGGATTCTTAGGATTACTTGCTTGTAGCTGACAGGAGTAAACCTGTCCTTCATAATTACTCATTTCAAATTCTATACATTTCCAATCGGGAGAGAGAGCACTATTTAGCCATAATGTTCTTTCAAGTTTTGTATTGCAGTGATAAGCAACATTTTTTTAATTTGTGATAAAACTGTATTATATTTGCCTTATTTATTTTTAAATGTGTACAGTGTCAATGTACAATGTTGGCCTTTCATGTACTATTCACTTTAAAGGACTTATTGTAAGACTTTTGTAAATACTTTGCCTATTAAGAGTTACTGCATGTACACATGTACAAAAATCATGTGAAAGGCACAATTTTTATCAGAATGTCAATGGTTTTTATAACAGATTTTACATGTGCATGAAGACTATGAGCCCTTCGAAGATGGCCGTCCTTTATTCTTCTTTTGACAAGCTACTGCATGCCACTCATGCCTGACTTCAGTAACCCGACAAAATAGAACATACAAGTAAAATGCTACGTGTTTGGGCATATCACTTTGACACAGTTTTTCCCCCTAAGTGCATGCGAATCCAACAGAGTAACTCAAAATGAAGACACTAACCAAGAAGAGAGCTATAGCCAAATGACCACATTTTGCCAAAAACAGTAACATAGGATCCATATTATTTCAAGTGCAAAATCCATCTATGCTACCTTTATGCCTTCAATCATTAGATGCAAAAACTTGTACTCGCACTATAATACACAAGTGAATGGAAATACTAATTACCCAATGACCGAAGTTTTGTAAACATTCGAGATGAGACAGTGGCTTCGTCCTTTGACCATCTCAAAGAAGGAAGTAATAACATTCTCCAAGTAAGTTTTTTTCTTGATGAGGTGACAATTGTTAGGTCTCAAATACACAACAGAAACATTTTGCATATGCGTACACACACGTGCTGCTGACGGGATGTACGCTGGGACAAATTCTGGCTTTCAGTAAGCACAGATCCCCTTGAATTCAGTAAGAATTTGCCTGAGTTCAAAATCTGGATCAGAGCCTTCATTTTTTAGCCTCGTATCTGTGATTCTGTTTTGGAAGATTTTCATTTGAAGGGGTCAAAACCTCTAGAGTTACCTTCCCACCTCCCTTCCAGCGACTCTTTTAAGTTTTCCATTTGCATTTTATTTTTAATCTATACTTCTCTTTATGCCGCTCCGTGAGCTACTGAAAACCCTGTCACATGCACACTTTCATGCTTTCATGCATGTGTACACACACAAAACCAAGATATTATGAGAACAGTGGAATTTAAAGGACCAAAAAAACCCCAGAGTGTGCATAACTAAGTTATTAGGAGTTGAACCAAAATAGTTTCTTTAATCCATCATAAAAGCTTTACATATTTTGTTTCCTGGGAAAAAGAACATAATGAACCATAGTTTCCACAGAACCTAAATGACTGCCTGCTAATAAATTGAGCGTATTTTTTTCAGGCCATTAGCAGTAATCCACTAAATGGCACTCTTGCATATAACCTAGAAGAATGAATGGCTATGCCTCTATAAACATGTAATGTAAATCAAGGACTTAGGGGACCAGGGAGAATCAAGCCCAACTTGTATTTAGATTTCTCCAATCAAATGTATTTTGGTGATTTTTCAGTTCTGCTGTAAAACAGAGTCACTGGGTAATAAAGAAAACATGATTACTCATCAAAAAAGATATTCGATAACCCAGTGGAGAATTTAATGAAGTGTGTACTTTAATAAGGAACAACTTATTTGCCCCAAATTGTAAATTGCTTTTTTTTTTCTTGTCAACATTTTCCTCTCGGTATTCCAAGCTAATTCTCTACTTTGGTCTCCTCCAGTTTTGATGTCTCAAACTATAATCCGATCTGATCCTGAGGCATTGGACCACTGGAAATCAAAACACTAATTAAGGTGATAGCACAGGCCATGAAGGGGAGGAAACTTGTAAAATGTAACATATGTGACCCCGGTGAGAAGGTGGGGTGATCAGATGGAGAGTTGGGGGGTAAGCCCTAGCGATGGAAACACAGTTCCATTTATCCCTTTCTGGTTTTGGTTTTTTTGGTACAGGGAATTATTATGTCCTATATTACTAGGTTAGGAGATATTATGGAGGGAAAGTTTTTAGTTGCTCAGTTTTTTGGCAGAAGGTCAAAATGATGTCTCTAATGATTCAGGAGGAGCAGTGCTCTTCAGCAGCAATTTTTGGGGGGTTTGTCTTCTACCGATTTCTCACACACACCAAGATATGCATTAATAATTTCACATCATGTTAGCAGTCCTCATCCAAGGACCCAATCCTCTGCTTCTATCCCAGACAGGTTTCATGCTGAAGGCAGTTTTGAAAAATTCAATTAGCAAATGAAAATGATTTGGATAGTCATATGAGAAGGTCTTTCCCTTTCTGAAGATTAGAAATAGATGTCTGCAGTATTTCTGTTACTCTTAAATAATAGGTGTCAAATACTAGATATATACTAGAACCACAAGAGCAAACAGTATTCAAAGAATATTGAACATGGAAAAGCATTAAAAGGTACGGGTACACTGTATGCCATTCTAGACTTATAGGTGTCATATCGCTTTAGGTTAACGTTGCTTAACATGGATTGAATGATGAAAAGTGCTAGGAAGATGATTTTCTTAACTGTGCAAATCACCTCAAAAGTTATTTTGGTAATATTGATTTTGCATCCTTTCCTGAAAATTGAATATTACAAATAATGAGGTTTTGTTGTGAAAGTTACAATTGCTTTGTTTATGAAAAGAGGTAGGATTTCAAAATAGCCAGTTATGTTTTTCCACTCTTCAGAGATGATCTTTGTTCTCACTAAAAGATGAACAGTACCTACCAAACACTGCAGTTATTCTTCAAAATTGAATTGTACAGTAATTTTACTGCTCTCCTACCATTATCGATGATTTTGTTTATCTTTGTGACTCCTTGCTGGATAAGGTAACAATTCTACCCATTGTAATCTAGGCTCACTGTGGGCAGGGAACTTGTTTACCAACTCTGTTATACTGTACTCTCCCAAGCACTGAGTTCTGCATTGCTCGATGGATTGATAATACAGAATTAAAGGTCAGAATGCTTTAAAAAGGGAAAACCGATCACCATTGTGTGTCTAAACAGACAGTCAGTGGATCATATTTATTGAGTGCTTACTGTGTGCAGAGCACTGTAATAAGCCCTTGGGAGAGTACAATACAATAATAAATGGGAATATTCCCTATCTACAATGAGCTCACAGTCTAGAAGAGAAGACAGACATTAATATAAAGACAATCTGAAGCAGTGTGCCGAGAGGTCATGTTTTATCCACGCTGACGCTTCATGGATCATATCCACCAGAAAATTACTCCACTTCACATTGCAGGCACCTAATTCTTCATTACTTCTCATTTTGTAAGTCTTTGACCTGGAATTATGTGAAAGCGACATTTTCAGTTCACAAATGATTCTGGCATAAGATGATTTTATTTGTATTTTTGAGGGTTTTTTTTTCCCCTGACTTACCCAGATTATGGTGCCGGGTAGAATATAATTCTAAATTCGAAATTTCTTTTGATTCATTTCATGAAACCTAAAGTTAGGTCTAGCCCCCCGAGACTGAGGTGTCAAGGTGTCGAGGTATCAAAGTTATTGGTTGTTTTGTTCATGAAAGGAGGTAGGATTTCAAAATACCCAATTATATCTTTCCACTCTTCAGAAATGGTCTTTGGTCTCACTAAGGGCTGAACAGTAGCTACCAACCACTGCAGTTATTGTTCAACATGGATTGTAAAGTAATTCTCCTGCTCCCCAACTGCTATCGATGATTTCGTTTATCTTTTGCTAATGTGTCACTGCACTGCAGTCATTTTAGAGGACAAGGATGCCATTAGTTATTCATCAGAAATTCATATTAAATTTATTCGTATCGAAAAGATGGTCATTTTTGTTCTAAAATGAACCTGTTGAAAAATATAACTGTTGAGAATTTTAAGGTCTCGTGAGCAGTGTAGACTGGCTCCTGCAGTGAATAGGGTCAGAAAAATCTCTCAGGGTGGGCAACAATAGTAATAAATTGAAATACCAAATACTGACTTTCAGAGATGTTTCCCCGACGATCCAAAATTACTTGATAGCAATATACATATATATTATGCTCAGAATCACGAGATAAAGAAAAAGATATTCCACAAGTATAATTTACTATTATAAATAATGAAAATGATGTCTCCAGTTAAACCCTTTCACTTTAAAATATTTTTTTTTCAAACTAAATTACTCATTTTGGGGTGAGAAATATTAGGATTTCTCTTTTTGATTTTTTTTCCCTGAGTATTGTATATTTTTCTGTATACAGTACATTTACTCAGTATTCAAGCTATTCATTTTTATTTGTGCATTTTAAGAAAAATATATCCATGAGTCTTAGAAATGGACTCATGAGAGTAACTGATATTCTAAAGTAATATTCCAATTAAAACAAGTCTTTTTTGCAAGAAGAATTACACACAAATTGCCTTATTATTGAACTACAGAATATTCTTCTCATCTTTCTGCTTAAATGAGTTCCTTTTGTGGTATAATTTTCCTTTGTAAAGATTGAAATATTTGCAGAGAGCAAATAGTAAGAAACAATAGAAAACTAGCAGAGATCAAATATAGTAAATATGGAAAAACGTGCCCATTGATTTCTGTATTGTGAATTAATGTTTAGTGAGCACTTTACTTCCACTGTCTTCTTTGGTATATTCAACTCTTATAATAATAATAATAATAATAATGTTGGTATTTGTTAAGCGCTTACTATGTGCCGAGCACTGTTCTAAGCGCTGGGGTAGACACAGGGGAATCAGGTTGTCCCACGTGGGGCTCACATTCTTAATCCCCATTTTACAGATGAGGTAACTGAGGCACCAAGAAGTTAAGTGACTTGCCCAAAATCACACAGCTGACAAATGGCCGAGCTGGGATTTGAACCCATGACCTCTGACTCCAAAGCCCGTGCTCTTTCCACTTAGCCACGCTGCTTCTTGCCACCCTGCCTCTAATTAGCAAGTGTGTTAGCTCTAAACTAAGTTTTCCCATTCGCCACCTAGCTAACGCCCCAAGACTTTCAACATCTCTTCATAAAGTGGACTCCAACAAAATAGGTATCAACCCAACAGCCACTTCAAGCACTTAAGAATGTATATCCCCCGGAATACTTGCATATATGTATGCTTAATTGTATAGTCCATGAATTAGTCCAATTCTACTATTAGTAAACATTTTTGTATGTGTGTCATTCCCCCCGCCCGGGGAAGCGCAACTGATTGACAGAAAGCTCCCTTGGGGCAGGGAACAAGTCTCCTGCTTCTGTGAAACTTTTCTAGGCACTTAGTACAGGGCATTACATCCAGGGAATGGGTGCTCAGACTGTCATTACTACTAGTAAGCAAAATTCCTATGCAAACATTTAAGTGAAATGACTCGTGAGCCAAGTCCGACCGTGTTTACCTACAAGGCCAAGTTCTAAAACGTGAGCTTATAGAACCACTCTAGGCAAGTTCTTCTCCCCGCAGATTTGGCCTGCCCTGCCCCACTAGACTATATGCTCAGTTCGGTCACTGAATGTTTTATCTAGAATAGCGTGAGGAAGGAAATTCGGGAACATTCATCCGCTCTCACGGGCCTGTTTCGATAGAGCACAACAGCTGTGCTGGAATAAACCATTAGTGTATGGATACAAATGCTATCAAGCAAGTTTACCTTAACATTAGGTTTTGCCAGAGAGACACCCGCACGTTTTTGGAAAACCGGGTGCATCTTCCCATAGGCCTGATTTGCTCTTCCATTCTACAGGAATGCACCTCCCTACAGTCTCCAGAACTCTTCAATCCATGCCCCCGCCCCCCATTTCACTCCCATACGAAGCAGCACAGCCCAGTGGAAAGTGCACAAGTCTGGAAGTCAAAAGACCTGGGTTCTAATCCTGCCACCTACCTGCTGTATGATCTCGGGTAAATCATTTAACCTCTCTGTGCCTCAGTTCCCTCCACTGCAAAATGGGAATTCAATACCTGTTCTCCCTCCTAGCCTAAGCGTTCCACCTGAGTCGTGATTAGTTTGTATCTACCCCAGTGCTTAGTATAGTGCTTGACACATATTAAGTGCTTAACGAGGTCACAATCATTATGACAGTGGTAACAGAGGCTCACGTTTTCATCCCTGGGCCTGCTGCAAGTTATTTTCCAATCATCTCCTGGGAACCACAAATTGATAAAAGGACGCTGAAGTTGAGACCAACTTTTGAGAGGGCTAAAATACTTATCTTATAGGTATACACACACCATTCTAATGAAAGAGAGCAAGCAAATGCCTTTTCAAGAATATCTTTTTTATCATTGTTTTGGGACATGTAAATGATGTTTGTCTTAAAATATTCATTCATTTGTAAGTCTACTTGTCCTGAGCTTAAAACTCTGTAGCCAGAGCAAAATTACCGTACAAATATTCACTTACATTAGGTTGATTCAAATTACTATCAGATCAGAGCAATGACTGATATTATACTGGGTCACAACATCATTAGTCTATGGTTTGAATTTAGGGTTCTTGATTTAGGACCCGGTGTTTAGTTTGAAATCCTATTTCTTGAATTAACTCTCAGTCAAACCACAAATTATAACTTGCGCAAATTAGAGTTCTGATGATGTTCAGAGAGCGTACTGAGAGCGGTTCCCCGAGACACTAATCCCAGCTATTAAATTCACTTAATAAGGATGTTGCATAGTTATTAGAAACATCTGTGCATACGTCCGGAATTTCTAGACAATCATTGTCCTATGGCACAAAAACCAGGAAGAGACCCGGATTTGGAGAGGAGCAGCATGGGGCTGAAGAGAGACCTCCTTTATGGGGGAAAACCATTTCATGACTCCCTGCTGCTCTTTTCCACCTCTCTATTGCCACCTCAGACCTGAACGCCTCCACTGCTGCTCCCCACTGCTATCGCCACTGTTCCCCTCATTTGTTTGATAAAGACCAGTTCTCAGTCACCAGGAACTCTCTTTGGTTATTCTTTAAAGGGTGTGGAAGTTCATCTACGGTGTTCAGTGTTGACCTGCAACTGTGGGCATAACAACAGATATTGGTAGCTTTATAGTAGGGAGTCGTGGGCAAAGATACCATTTCCACAGTTCCTATAACCATCTGCTGGGCATGTACACACAAACATATACACTTGCAGACATCAACACAACCTAATCCTCAGTAATACAATAAGTTGTTATCCCTGGCAGACGTCTAATGATAGATGTGCATAAGAAATACGGGTCTATTTTTATGTAAAAGAATAGTATCTTCCAGTCTTCTTCAGGATTGTTAAATTGAAAAGAGCAATTGAATATTTGTCATATTTTTATGTGAAAAACATAATGGACTGAATTGTTAAATGTGAATGTACATTTCTTATTGCAACTTTTATACTGAGTGTTTGCACTATTATTATTTCTGGAATCTGATGAAACAAATAAAGGAAAAATCTGCTTGAGTAAAATATGCAAAAAGATTCATTTAGAAAAGTAATCACAAACCAGCCTTACTATCTCCAGGCCCTCTGCAGTGTGTTGAACTCTACTGAACTCTACTGAACCCAATTCACTCGCTTCCCTCTCCCTTAGTCAATCTCGTACCACTGACCCACAACCCCGGATCGCCTCTATGGTCCCCTTTCTTTACTCCTGTATACAAGCCGCAGAGCACTTCTGGCAGGAATAGAAATAGCAGGCTCACCTCCTCCACCTGGAGTTCATCCTTGCATGCTTAAACTCTGACCTCTCCTCTGCCCAACAAAATTATTTCACCATCTTTATTGACTCCCATGCCCACTGCTCTTGCCAGTTGTTCCAGATGTTTAACTCCCTCCTCAAACGTCCTGTCCCCCTGACTCCCCCATCCCTTGCTCCTAATGATTTGGCCAACTACTTTATTGAGAAAATTGAAACCATCAGGCATGCTCTCCCCAAAAATCTCGCCCCACTCCTCTCTAGTCCCTCCCTCTTCCTGCCCCTTCTTCAATTCTCCTATCTTTCCCAGCATTATCTCAAGAGGTGATCTTCTACCTTCTCTCAAAATCTATCTGTGCATCCAAACTCATCCCTTTGCATCTCAACAAAACACTTGCTCCCTTCCTCCTTTCCCCTTCTGACCATGATCTTCAACTGTTTGCTCTTTGGTGGCTTCATCTCCACTGCTTTCAAACATTCTCAAGTGTCCCCTATCCTCAAAAAACCCTTCCTTGACCCCATGGCTCCCTCCAATTACTGCCCCATCTCCCTCCTGGCATTCTTCTTCAAACTACTTGAGCAAGTAGTCTACACCAACTAATCCAGCTCCTTTTCTCCAGTTCTCTCCTTGACCCCCACCAATCTGGCTTCCATCCCCCTTCACTCCAAGAAACCACCCTCTCAGAGGTCACAAATGATGTTCTTGTGAAATCCAGTGACCTCTACTTCATCCAAATCCTCCTTCACTTCTCAGCTGCCTTCGACACTGGAAATGTAATCCAACCTTGGCTTCACCAGCAATCTCCTCTCCTGGTTCTCCTCCTTCCTCTCAGGCTGCTCATTCTCAGTCTCTTTTGTGGGCTCCTAGTCTGCCTCCCACCCCCAACTCTGGTATTCCCACAATATTCAGTTCTGGGTCCCTTTCCATCCTCCATCTACGTCCATTCCCTTGGAGAACTCATTCGCTCCCATGGCTCCCATAGGATGAGTGACTGTACTAATGAGGTAGTTGTTTGGATGGAGGGGAAAGGGCATATATTGGTGATGTTGTGCGGGTGACCAGCCAGGATTTAATAGCGGATTGGATATGTGGGTTGAATGAGAGAGCAGAGTCAAGGATGACACCGAGGTCATGGCCTTGTGAGAGGGAAAGATGGTTGTGCCATCTACAGTGACGGGAAAGTTCGGGACAGAGTTTGGGAGGGAAGATTAGGAGCTCTATTTTGGACATGTTGAGTTTGAGATGGTGGGAGGACAACCAGGTAGAGATGTCCTGAAGGCAGGAGGAGATGCGAGTTTGGAGAGAGGGAGAGAGAACGGGGGAGGAGTTGTGGATTTGAATATCATCTGCATAGACGTGGTAGTTGAAGCCCTGGGAGCGAATAAGTTCTCCAAGGGAGTGAGTGTAGATGGAGAATATCTGACAGACAATTACTCTTCCCACCTTCAAAGGTTTATCGAAGGCACATCTCCTCCAAGAGGCCTTCCCTGGCTAAACCCTCATTTCCTCTTCTCCCACTTCCTTCTGCATCACCGCTGCACTTGCATTTGATCTTTTTTTACCCCTCCCTCAGCTCCACAACACTTACATATATATACATAATTTATTTATATCAATGTCCGTTTCCCCCTCTAGACTGTAAGTACCTTTTGGGCAGGGAACGTGTCTACCAACTCTGTTATACTGTACTCTCACAAATGCTTAGTACAGTGCTCTACACACAGTAAGGGCTAAATAAATATGATGGATTGATTGTAAAGTCCTATCCAGCACCCAGAATGAGAAGGAATCCAAATATGTAGGGAGTCAGAGAAGGAAAAATATTCTACCTCTACCCTGTGACTATTCCCCCCAAAGTACCCACTCTGTTTCCTGTTACTGCTGTCCACTTTCCTATCTAGCAATCAGTCAATCAATAAGTAGCCATGCAAAGTTGCTTGTTTGCTCCATGCCACCCACTAGCCAAGACCCTCCTCAGACTAGACCAGTATTTTGCTGGCCCTGTGTTCTCCTGAAGCAAACTATTTTCTAAGTGAAGCTTCCAAGTGCAGCTTCTAATTCATTAATCCTCTTCATTTTATACTGCTTATTCACAACCCTCCATTCAGACCAATAGGTAGGTTCTTAATTTGTGTGGCCCTAACTTTCTCTCCTGCTGGCTCTACTATCTAAATTGCCTCTTTTAACCAATTTGCCAAGCTACTTCGGGTGAAGCCCAAATGTATATGTAATTTTCTCTAGGAATTATCCCCAGACCAAGCAAGACGCGTACTGGGCGATTCCCCTACCGTGTTTATTTCACATCAGCCATGGAAACAATTCACCATTTTATCTGTATCTGTGTTTATAAATTATCTTGTCTCTATTAAATTCAACTACAAAATTCTTACTAGTAGGGATATTTTACTTAAGTTCTAAGTTCTATCTACCCTAGGCTCTGGAGGTTAAAAAGATGCTAGACACTTCTTGGACACATAAAATATAAAGGAAAGCAGATGGGGAGTAACACTGAAAAGACACAGGCTCCTCAAAAATCTAGTCTCTCAGAAAGTCAACTGTGATTAGCTAATTGAGGACATCTACTCATTCAATCAGCTCAGCTGCAACTATACCCTTCAGCTGGGTGGAATTGCAAATTAAACTGGGGGAAAAAATAGGATGAAAATGTCATTCAGAAAGGTAAATATATTGATTCAGCAGGGTCCCAGCTCCCTGTGCCCAAGATAATTAAAGGATGGCCAGCTGTTCTTGAAGAGCCACTAAGATCCACCCATGGGAACTCCTGCAGTTCAGAAGAAAGGTCTGAGGTAGAAGAATGGGAAAAGAATCACCATTCAATGTGGAAAAACAGGTAAGATTGAACATTCTCTGTGACGATATAGAAAAAAAGTAATTTATATATGTTTAGAAGGGCCACAGAATGAGTAGGAAGTAGACTGTCTTTCTGAAATATTACCCAAGTGAGGATCATTTATCCCACCTTTTGAGGAATTTGAGTTAGCGGAAGAGGAGAGGGAATATATCTCCTACTGCTTCCAGAAAATCTCTACATGGATGACCTATCAATACCTCAGCCCCTACCTGTCCAAAACTGACCTCCCAAATCCAGTAACTCTTCCTCCAAGCTTTTCCATCACTGTTGGTAATGCTGTCTTTCTCTCTGTCTCTCAAGTCCACAAGATTGGCATTATTCCTGACTCTCCTCTCTTCTTCAACCTGCATATTCAGTCTCTCTCCAAATTCTGTCAGTTCTTTCTTCACTTCATCTTCCTAATCTACCCCTTCTTTTCCATCTAAACCACCACCAGCACAATACAGCTACTTGAATTTATTGAACTTCAAAGCAAATGATATTCCCAGTCCAATGTTAAAAGAAGACTTCTCTATTATTAAGTAATAAAGTACTCCAGTGTTCCCAAATATTAATTTGAACTGTGAACTATCACTCACTCTCCTTTGGATATTTAATCAGGTGTCTGCATGATAAGCAAAGTTGAGATTTGACAACGTTTTGATTTATTAGATTTCTGAAACAGTTCAACTGGGCGGTTCAAGCCAGAGCCCTCTTTGGGTCTTGAATTTTCTACCTGGACAAATTGCCAGCCTTTCAGAATGACCCAATCTTGGCTCACTGATGGATCCTGACAGGTTTCTTACCTCAACTGCCGACGGGAAACAGATTGAAATCTCAATCTTCTTGCATTGTACACCTGGTGTCCAGCCCCTAAGTATTCCTGTGCCCCGGATGTCAGAGCATGGGGAATGTGCTACAAGGACAGAAGTTCAGCTCAGGGGATACTGGATGAGAAACAAACTCTGGTGTTCAGGGTGGGCTTCAGGACCAAGGGTCAGCAGTCATTCCCAAACTGGAAAGGGATAATGACAGCTATAATAGTAATTGACCTGATGGCTTAATTTTGTCTTATGCATTTCAACTTGTGGTGACTCCATGGACACGTCTCTCCCGAAACGTCCCCCCCCACGCCCTCCAACCTGCAGTCATTCTGGTAGAATTTTCATCATAAAAATATGGAAGTGGTTTACCATTACCTTCTTCCGCACCTTAAAGTTGAGTATTCATTCAATTGTATTTATTGAGCGCTTACTGTGTGCAGAGTATCCGCCCTTGACTATCTCCCTGCTGTTTAGCAGGGGTGAGATTTGAGTTGCAGCAGATTGTCTTCCACTCACTAGCCACTGCCCAAGCTAGGAATGGACTGGGTAGGCCTCTGCTTGACACTCCCTCCCATAGTTGAGATGGGTAGAGTACTGGAAACTCTCCAGGTGCCAACCTAAGAGGGGGATTACTTAAGAATAATGATAATAATTATGGTATTTATTAAATGATTACTATGTGTCAGGCAGTGTACTAAGCACTGGGGTGGCTACAAGCAAATTGGGTTGGACACAGTCCCTGTCCCATGTGCGGCTCACTGTTTCATCCTCATTTTACATTCAAGGTAACTGAGGCCCGGAGAAGTGATTTGCCTAAGGTCACACAGCAGATAAGTGGCAGAGCCGAGATTAGAATCTTTGACCTTCTGACTCCCAGGCCCATGCTCTATCCACTACACCATACTGCTTAGATACTTTTACCTATCCCAATGCTTAGAACAGTGTTTAACTCATAGTAAGTACTTAACAAGTACCTTTAGAAAAATTGTAGCATTTGTTAAGTGCTTCCTATATGCTGAGCACTCTACTGGGGTATGTACACAATATTGAGGTCCCACACACAGTAAGTAGGAGGGAGAGTGGATATTGAATCCCCATTTTACAGTTGAGGAAACCAAGGCCCAAACAAGTTTAAGTGATTTGCCCCAAGTCCCACGGCAGGCAAATGGCAGAGCTGGGATTTGAACTCAGGTCTTTTTACTCTTGTGCTCTTTTTACTAGGCCATGTTGCTCTAGGCCATTGATTCTTTTAGGAAACTGAGGGAGGAACCTAAAGATAAAAATGGCTGGTTGATATGTCCATCGGGCACCTGGAGAGTGACTGATGGCAAAAAAAAGATAGATTTCTTTGGGGACTGTTACAAGGGAGGAAGGGGCAGTGGCTGGTGCTATTTTGCATTCCAGGTTTTCACGGTGTCTATAAACATTCCTTACCCAGATTGCTGAGCTGCTCATTTGGTCTTCTGTCTAAAGCAATCCATTACCTCTCTCTGGAGACTTTCTTGAATCTATGTTGAGGATTTTCCTAATCCTGAAAGTCAAAAACAAATTGAAACATTTCCTGGTGACTGATGCGGAGAGATAAGCCCGGAATGTGAGCCAAGTCATCGCTGGCGTCATGAGTACCACGATTTTCATGTTTTTGTTTTTGTTCTTAAATATCCGTGACTTTTGACATTGCAGGATGTTTGCAATCTGAGTGGGTGGATGAGACGGTAAATAGTTGCACAAAGCCATCTGAGGTCTGCAGTGGCCAGCTGAAGCTGAAACTCTGTAATGATCCTAGAACCCCAGACCGGGAGCTGGGCATGAGGGTTTTAAATCCCCAGATTTCTCTCTCTCCTGTTGCTACTAGCACCAAGGCACATGCTCGGTGGGACCGAATCATCTGATGCTTTCCTTCCTGGAAGGACTGAAAGATATGAGACCCGAGTCAGGGAGACCAAGACGACAAAGGATTTGGGGGAACAAAGTAAAGGCTGCTGAGAGGTCAAAGAAGATTAGGCCAGAGTAGAGTTTGTTGAATGTGGCAGTGAGGAAGTAGTTATTGACCTTGGAAAGTGCTGTAGCACTGGAATAGATGAGTCAAGAATTTACTGTGTGGGGGCAAGGAGGACCAGCCGTGGTTTTTTATACAAACTGTTCAAGGTGTATAGACGTAAAGTAATAGCAGTGTTTGTGTAACGCCTCTTAGGGGCAAAACAATGCGAAAGAAATCTATAGATGGGCCATGGAAAGCTCCAGTCACTCTTTCTGGCTCAATGTTCTAAAACCACCACCCTATGCTACCAATGGTCAAGTCCTTCTCGGGCTGGAGCAGGGAACCAGGGTAGTCCCTGCGCCCCAGGGGCGGAGCAGCTTCATTTGCATGCAACTGGGCCCTGGGGATTGGGAAGAGGGAGAGTGGTAGGATGGCTGACATGGTTGCCGGTGGTCGAATATAGCTTTCCTGGTGATATGATCTAGATTTATTGATAATTGTAATATCTTCTGTGTATTCAGCCCTGTGTTAAGTACTATAGTAGGTCAAGATAATGAGATCTGGCCCAGCCCCTGTACGTAATAGTACTGATGGTCCAAGAGGGAGGGAGAACTATATTTCACCCCATTTACAGCTGAGGAAATTGAGGCAAAGAGGAGTTAAGTGACTTGCCCAAAGTCACACAGTGGGCCTAGAACACAGAAGAACTGGAACCCTGGTCTTCTAACTTCTAGTCCCCTGTTCTTCTCACTAGGCCACATTTGGAAAGGACACAGACTGCCCCACTAAGAAAAGCTGTATCAGTTGTTATAGACAATATCACCCTGGCTAGAACCTGGGATTGTTATCTACTTTGGGGACAATAATGTTGGTATTTGTTAAGCATTTACTATGTGCAGAGCACTGTTCTAAGCGCTGGGGTAGATATAGGGTAATCAGTTTGTCCCACATGAAGCTCACAGTCTTAATCCCCATTTTACAGATGAGGTAACTGAGGCACAGAGAAATGAAGTGACTTGCCCACAGTCACACAGCTGAGAAGTGGCAGAGCTGGAATTCGAAACCATGACCTCTGACTCCCAAGTGCGTGCCCTTCCCACTGAGCCACGCTGATTCTCTACAGTGCCAATCTCGTCCCTGCCAACTGAACGGATAGATCATAGATGGCGTTTTGACCTCTGCACACAGTAAGCGCTCAGTAAATACGATTGAGTGAATTTAATCTTTTGACAGTGTTTGTCTTTTTGATTTTTGTCTTGGATGGCTCTCACAGAGGCAAGAGTTGGGAATTTTGACTCCACAGTCTGGCCCCAGTGTTGGTTTACAGGCTGTCAGAGAAGGGCAGTGATTGGAATATTTTTCCAGTGAACCTTCAAGGAAGGACATCAAGTCAGGGTTCCCGAAGTTGGTGAGTGCTTAGAACAGTGCTCTGCACATAGTAAGCGCTTAACAAGTACCAACATTATTATCCCCAAAGTAGATCCCAAACAGGATTCCCAAGTTGGTTAACAATTCGATCATTATTATTATTATCTCTCAACCCCTTTGGGGAAAAACACATAGCCACTACCCAATGAATACACTGATTGATTGGAAAAAGGGGAAAATAAATATATGATACTTGGATAAAACTGATTTAGGGTAAGCTCATATAACCAGAGGTATAATGGTCATTATGTTACTCCTAAAGGCTGAAAAGGGCGTGAATATCTGTGCAAGATATCATTTTCTCTTCTGTATGAACTCCAGTCTACAGGATCCATGTAAGATCCCATTACACGCCAAATTGAATGTCATCCTGGGCTATTTTAATATTATTTTAGGCTTTTAGATGGCTTCCTCAACAATTTCTCCTCTATTTCCTTACAAGGAAGATATTCAGTTAATTGAACTAGAATGGAGTTGCTATTCAACAAGGGTCGTCTTCTGTAGTGTGCTGGGAATTAAAAAAAAAAATGGGGTAGGGTTATTGATGAACATTGGATAACATTGTAAAATCTTAATGAACAGAGTAATTACACCAGTCACGGTCAAGAGTAGAGAGAGGATAATGATATTTCATTGATTTACACTAAAGGTTGGGGCATGATTTCAACCCTGAATAGCAATTGTTACCTTTAAATGATGGATTTGTCATCTTTAAGGATTTCAGAATGCACCATCTTAAAAGATTTCATATGATTCATTAGAAATCCACTGAGGTGGTGGTCCAAGGTGAACCAGGGCATCTACCATCTTAAGGTCAAAACGCTGCCAGCAAAGCAGAACTTGGAAGCATGGGGGAGTACTGTCCCAGAAACTGTAGCTGCTGGACCCCCCAGGCCAGGTCAAGAATGTGAAAGAAAGTGTTCCTCAACCCCATGCCAACCAAATAAGGTATGGAGGAGCAGTGAGTGGGGACAGAGATTGGATAAGTGGAAAGCAGAACCCCAAATGGCCTAGAAGGACAAGTAATAAATATCTGCCGCCTCTGACATTCTGGGCGGTGGATCGAGACTTTCAGTAACTGCCTGTGTGTCATTTCTGCCCAGAGTGTGGGATTCCTGCTCTGTCTGCACCAAGTGAGAAACTGTGGAATTGGTGAGCTTCCTGTTGAGCAGCATGGGCCTGGAAGCTAGGATTTTTGCCAAGCGTGTATAATATATAAGTGAATTTCTCCCGAGTGGGAAGTGTTCACAGGGCGAGAGCTGCGGTCTTGTGTATTGGCATAATATGCATAATATGTGTATTCGCATAAGTGGATTCCTCCCAAAAGGGAAGCTCAAATTTACCACATCCAATAATTGTATTCCCTCAAAAAGAGAAGTTCAATTCGCCACTTGGAATGAATTTCATATCGCTCTGGTCTCTCTTACTCTGTGTGCGGATTCTCAAGCCCGTTCCCAGGTGATGGGTGACAAATGGTAGTTGAGGGCAGTGAGCCCTAGTGAGGCTTACTGGAAAGAGGATAGGCCTGGGTTCTAAGCCTGGCCCCAACACGTGCTTGCTGTTTGACTTTGGGCAAGTCACTTAACTTCTCTGTGCCTCAGTTTCCTCATCTGTAAAATGGAGATTAAACCCCTGTTCTCCCTCCTACTAAAGACTGTGAGCCCTGGGTGGGACAGAAACTGTGTCTGACCTGATTATCTTTTACCATCCCTAGTGTTTAGAATGGTGCTTGACACAGAGGAAACATTTAGCAATTATTATTATTTATCGATATTATTATTATCATTCTTGTTATATTACCTATGGAAAAGAAAAACTCATCAGGGAAAGCCACTTAGAGGAGTTGGGATTTGAGGGCTTTGGAGAGGGAGAGAACTGAGGTCTGGCAGAACTGAAGAGGTGGGATTTCCAGGGAGGCAGAAGAATGTTAAAGCAATGTTCACAGGCGGAGACCCTCTAGATAGCCGGCTCTTGGAGTGCAGGAGTCACGTCTACCATCGAAGACAAGTGCTTAGTGCAGTACACAATAAGCACTCACAAATACCACCGAATGAGAGACATGAATGGTGCACAGGGAGAAAGATCGTGCAGGAGGAATGAAGAGTACAAACTGAAATATGAGAGGAGAATGAGTAGTTAAGAGCAGATGAAGAGCCTAGGAGACAGTGGTCAGGAGTTCCTGCGTAAACTGGTAAAAATGAAGTATAGAGAGAGATGTCTGAAGAATAACATTTTAGAAAAATGTTCTAAGGAGCAGAGTGAAGTGTGGATGGAAAAGGAAAAAGCAAGCTCTTAGTACTGTGTTCTGCACACAGTAAGTGCTCAATAAATGCGATTGAATGAATGGTTGACAAGGAGACACGTGATTAAATGGAATATGACAAGAGCTTGGATCTGGGTGATGGCCTTTTAGAGAAATGAGGCCTAAATCCGGAAAGATTCTCATTGGGATGTAGAAATCCCCACTGTATCTCGGCTCTTCGATTGGCATCTACTCTTCCAGTTTGGGAAGGCTAAATCCACGGTAGAGGATTCCTTTATTTTTAACACTCACTGTTACATAAATGGGTTTTATAACACAATTACATCCAGAGAATAAACCACCACCAAGAGACAACAATCTAGTGAATCTGCTTCTTTTCTATCTAGCTCACCATATCAATTATTAAAGTTCTGGCAATCCAGTTTGCTCCTCTTTGTGACATTATCTGCAGTGGGCACATTGAAGAGGAAAGGGTTGCAGAAGATGGCTCAAACTAGAGTTCTTAAGTACTCTGCTTTTTATGTTATGCTTCAGAATGCCCAGAACACGCACAGAATGTTCTCACTCCTTAAATTCCTCACCTCAGGTCGATTGAATCACTGCAATTTTGGCCCATCTTGTAGCATCACCTGGGGAACAGCCCAATTTTGAGGAAAATTGATTACTTTGAACTTCATTTCAATATCCTTGTCAGTCTTATAAGTAATACAAAGCCCTAGATCATGAGGTTATATGACACTAGCCTGCTGTTGCTGGGTAGAGAGGTGCAAGGAAAACAGGGTTCTCAAACTTCTAAGCTCTTAGAAAAGATCACAAGCCAGAAAAACTAAGCATGTATTCAAAAAGAGTTCAGATTAGGGGCCCAATGAAAGAATTAGTTATGAAGAATGTATTCTTAAATCAAATCAATATTTAGGGTATAGATTCCATTATCCAAGCAAATAAAGGTAGAGACAAATTCATTGAAAGTTCAATTAATGGAGCAAAATTTGCAGGAATTGAATGCCATTCGTCTGAATTTCAGTTTGATCTATTGTTCAAGACAGGCTTTATTCATAAAAGACATTTTTAAATAGTAGTCATTCAGATAATTGACTTTCTACTCCTCAGTGTCCGAGAGAAAAATTTTCCTTTCCTTTATTGCTGCCATAGGCCCTTATTACATATTACCTTGAACCTTTCACTGACTTCACTCCGCAATGAATCCTTTATCTTTCCTCTAAAAGCCTCCAAGTTCATTCACAAGAGAAAACTGATTCACTTACCTGCTCACCAAGGCACTGAGTACTTTGATAATTCTGCCTGGGACAAGGCAAAATGAAAAAATAGACCCCCTGCCTACTAGAGAATTGGACTATTTACCTCTGCCGGGGATCCTTTGCTGTAATCAGTTATCAGTCAGTTGTGTTTATTGAATGCATTCTGTGTACTGTTTGGAAGAATACAATTCAATAGAGTTGGTGAACACAATCCATACATTCGAGGAGGCTATAGGGGGAACTTACAGTCAAATCTAAAAGTTCCGGGAGATGAAAGAGATAGGGGGATATGTAAGATTCACAAGGAGAAAAGATCAATACTTAGAAATGTCCAGGTATTGAGTCTTGTTTTTCCCATACCACTCCTCAACCTTTCCCGGTCTGTCATCTCCTAAATCACATCAGGATGCATGAAAAGCAGCGTGGCTCAGTGGAAAGAGCACGGGTTTTGGAGTCAGAGATCATGGGTTCGAATCCCTGATCTGCCACTTGTCAGCTGTGGGACTTTGGGCAAGCCACTTAACTTCTATGTGCCTCAGTTACCTCATCTGTAAAATGGGGATGAAGACTGTGAGCCCCACGTGGGACAATCTGATTCCCTTGTGTCTACCCCAGCGCTTAAAACAGTGTTCTGCATATAGTAAGCGCTTAACAAATACCAACATTATTATTATGTATTTATCTCTGTTTGCTTGATATTGAGTTATTTATCCCCTCGTGTTAATAGAATAGCTCTAAATTATAGGTTAGTCAAGTTAGGTCTGCAGATCTTCCCCATTAGACTCCCAAGAGGAACCGTGCGATGACTGACTCTTTACCATCCATCTCATATTGAGGAGTGCACAATCTAACATCCTTAGCTTCCCCACTACTATCTCACGGACTTGTAACTAAACAAACACCCTAAAAGACCACAATGAACTCCCAGATGATTATCTTCAAACCTTTCATGGACCAGTTGGCAGCTTCATGAACCAACTGAAAGTTACACAGCTTTTGCATTTTGTGGATTGTGGATCCCACAATGGCTTTTCAGCCACCCAAGCTCTCATAAGTGAACTTCACTCTCAGCAGTGTCTTTCTGACCCAGAAGAGGAAAATATGATTGAATATGTGCACAGAGGTAAATTTACGGGCAGACAAAACCATTTAAATCTCAGAAAATCCCCAACCCCTCCCAAAAGAAGAGTTCCACCTCTTGGAGAATTTCCAACTTCTGCTTATAAAGAGAATTATCAACATTGAATGTCATGGATGGTTGGCAGTGTTCCTCTAGTTAGGAGAATGATGACATAGTTTTGCTCAGGAATCAGTGTCCCTTAAAGAGTTTGCCAGAGGGTGAGAGCTTTTACGGGAACCAGTTGCTCCTGGTGAAAGTTTAGAGGCTGACATCACCATCGATCCATCAATCAGTCATGTTTCTTGAGCACTTATTGTGTACAGAGCAAGCACTTGGAGAATGAAATATAACATAGTTGGTAGATTCCTTGCCCACAAGGAGCTTACAGGCTAGAGAAGCAGCATAGCCTGGTGGATAGAGCATGGGTCTGGGGGTCAGAAGGACCTGGGTTCTAATCCTGACTCCGCCACTTGTCTGCTGTGTGACTTTATGCAATTCACTTCACTTCTCTGGGGCTCAGTTGCCTCATCTCTAAAGCGGTGATTGAGACTGTGAGCCCCATGTGGGACAGGGCCTGTGTCCAACCCAAATTGCTGGTATCCTCCCCAGCACTTTGGACGGGGCCTGGCACACAGGAAGTGCTTAACAAATACTGCAGTTATTGTGATTATTAGCAGGGGAGCTTACAGTCTAGAGGGGGAGATGGACATGAAATTAAATTACAGATATGTCTGTTAGGGCTGTGGGGCTGAAGTTGGGATGAATGAAAGGTATAAACCTAACTGCAAGGGTCAGGGAAGTCAGGGACAGCCTGGAGGGAAGAATGGCTAGCAGGAAAGGCTGGCAGGATCAAAGTAACAGCCAGTGGCCAGAGGCTAGTGTCCTTCTCCCTCTGAGGTTCGCTCCCCGGTGACCATGGCAGGACAGATAAGGAGAGATGTAGGGATGGTGGAATCTGGGAGTTTGAGGAGGGGACCCCCATGGAGAAAAATCACACTCACACTCTTTCTCTCTCTCTCTCACATACGGTGAGATGGATAGAGCACAGGCCTGGGAGTTAGAAGGTCGTGGGTTCTAATGCCAGATCTGCCTCTTTCCTCCTGTGTGACCTTGGGCAACTCACTTCACTTCTCTGGGCTTCAGTTACTCATCTGTAAAATGGGGATTGAGGCTGTGAGCTCCTTACAGGATGGCCTCCTTGCTGACCTCCCAGCCTCCTGTCTCTCCTCACTTGCCATTCCTCAAAAAATTCCTTTGACCATCAAACAGAAATTCCTCATCATTGGATATAAAGCACTTAATCACTTTGCTCCTCTAATGTTAACCTTCTCAGTGCGCCTCCATCTCATTTATAATAATAATGTTGGTATTTGTTAAGTGCTTACTACGTGCAGAGCACTGTTCTAAGCGCTGGGGTAGATACAGGGTAATCAGGTTGTCCCACGTGAGGCTCACCGTCTTAATCCCCATTTTACAGATGAGGTAACTGAGGCACAGAGAAGTTAAGTGACTTGCCCACATTCACACAGCTGACAAGTGGCAGAGGTGTCTCACTGCCAACCCCTCGCTCACATTATGCATCTGGCCTGGAACACTCTTTCTCTTCAAATCCCAGACAATTACTCTTGGCCCACCCCTTTCAAATCCTTATTGAAGGCACATCTTCTCCAAGAGGTCTTCCCTGGCTAAGGTCCCCTTTCCTCTTCCACTCCCTTCTTGCCGCCCTGACTTTCTTCCTTTGTACTTCCCCCGTCCCAGTCCCACAGCACTTATGTTCATATCTGTAATTTATTTATTTATATTAATATCTGTCTCCCCCATCTAGATTCTAAGCTCATTGTGGGCAGGGAATGTGTGTCTGTTTATTATTGTACTGTACTCTCCCAAGCGCTTAGTACAGTGCTTAGCACAAAGTAAGCGCTCAATAAATACAATCAGATGAATGAATGAATGAATGAATGAATGCATGACAAGGACTGTGTCCAGCCCAATTTGCTTGTATCCACCCCAGAGGTTAGTACAGTGCTTGGCACAAAGTAAGCGCTTAACAAGTACCATAATCATTACTGATTATTATTATGATTATGCTACTACTAATAATAATTGTGGTGTTTGTTAACCACTACTACCTAAGTCACTTAACTTCTCTGTGCCTCCCTACCTCATCTGTAAAATGGGGATTAAGACTGTGAGCCTCACGTGGGACAGCCTGATTACCCTGTATCACCCCCAGTGCTTAGAACAGTGAAGCAGCGTGGCTCAGTGGAAAGAGCCTGGGCTTTGGAGTCAGAGGTCATGGGTTCGAATTCCGGCTCGGCCACTTGTCAGCTGTGTGACTTTGGGCAAGTCACTTAACTTCTCGGTGCCTCAGTTCCCTCATCTGTAAAATGGGGATTAAGACTGTGAGCCCCATGTGGGACAACCTGATTCCCCTGTGTCTACCCCAGCGCTTAGAACAGTGCTCGGCACATAGTAAGCACTTAACAAATACCAACATTATTATTATTATTATTATTAACAGTGCTCTGCACATAGTAAGCACTTAAATACCAACATTGTTATTATTATTATTATTATTAAGCTCTGAGATAGATCCAAAATAATCAGGTCCTATATGGGGTTCACAGTCTAGGAGAACAGGAATTGAATCCCTATTTGGCAGATGTGAGAACTGAGGCCCAGAGAAGAGACATGTCTTGCCCACACTTTCACAGCCGAGCAGTGGCAGAGCCAGGATTAGAACGCAGGTCCTTGGCCTCACAGGGCCAAATTTCTTCCTCTAGACCACCTTGCTTCTTAATAATAATAATGTTGGTATTTGCTAAGCGCTTACTATGTGCAGAGCACTGTTCTAAGCACTGGGGTAGATACAGAGTCATCAGGTTGTCCCACCTGAGGCTCAAAGTTAATCCCCATTTTACAGATGAGGTAACTGAGGACCAGAGAAATGAAGTGACTTGCCCACAGTCACACAGCTGATAAGTGGGCAAGTCACTTCTTGCTCCTAATAACACCACTGCCTTATAATTGTAATAATAGTTCAGTATTTGCCTGGCACTGGCTGGTTGCATCGTGCTCCGTGCTAGGCAGAGTAGATTTTTCTCACCGCCCAAGGATCTGGCCCTCAAATAACAAGCCGGATGTTTCTTTAAACAAATGATGTGGTGTTTCATTTGCCAGAGGCATGCTCCACAGGCAATCTCTCCCTCTCCTCTCAACAGCTTTGTGTCAGCTAAAACAGAGGCCCATGGCTTGTTCCTGCAAGAACAAACCCCTCTCCCACCCTCCGGGGCCCCAGGTCCAGCCTCATGGGCCCCGACAGAAACCAAGAGCTTCGAGGAGGGGATTGGGGGATGACCCAAGGCTGGAATCATTAGATCCCTGACAGGTTATTTAGAGAGAAAGTGATGGACAGTAAGGGATAATAATAATGATAATATTGGTATTTGTTAAGCGCTTACTATGTGCAGAACACTGTTCTAAGTGCTGGGGGAGATACAGGGTGATCAGGTTGTCCCACATGAGGCTCAGTCTTAATCCCCACTGTACAGATGAGGTAACAGGCACAGAGAAGTGAAGAGACTTGCCCAGAGTCAGCTGACAAGTGGCAGAGCCGGGATGATACTGTTGGTATTTGTTAAGCGCTTACTATGTGCAGAGGACTGTTCTAACCGCTGGGGTAGATACAAGGTAATCAGGTTGTCCCACGTGAGGCTCACAGTTAATCCCCATTTTCCAGATGAGGTAACTGAGGCCCAGAGAAGTGAAGTGACTTGCCCACAGTCACACAGCTGACAAGTGGAAGAGCTAGGATTCAAACCCATGACCTCTGACTCCCAAGCCCGGGCTCTTTCCATTGGGCCACACTGCTTCTCTGAGGGGCAGAACTAAGAAGCAAGAACCAAGAAACAGCTTGGCGTAGTGGAAAGAGCCCGGGCTGGTTCAGAGGTCGTGGGTTCTAATTCCGGCTCCAACACTTGTCTGCTGTGTGACCTTGGACAAGTCACTTAACTTCTCTGGGACTCGGTTACCTCATCTGTAAAATGGGGGTGAAAAGTGTGAGCACCACCTGGGACAACCTGATAACCTTGTATCTATCCCAGCGCTTAGAACAGTGCTTGGTACATAATAAGTCCTTAACAAATGTCATCACTATTCTTATTAACTAGGAAATGTGATGTTCATGATTTTAGGTTCTACTGGAACCGACAAGAGATCTGGCTGGACAAATTAGGAATTTTTAGAGCTCAGGGTGGTGTCCTCCCCACACCAACACCCACCCCCAAAAGAACAAATGGCCCCTATGGAAAAAGCAGGTCTCTACCACCCCTTTTTTCCTACCCCAAGTCCCCAGCCCCACACCACCAGGAATCCTACCACCACCTTCTCCACCTAGGAAGGAAAAGGAAACTCCAGAAGTGAGTTTTGGTTCTAGCTTCACCACCAGTCTCGCTTGACCTCCTCATTATTACCATTGGCCCAGAATTCCTGAACCTCCAGGTCCGCTAAGGAAGTTTTCTCCCCACAATTTTTAATCTAAATCACTTGCTCTTTTCTGAATGTTTTCTTCCCCCTAATTTAGTGAAATTGTGAAGTGAAAATGAGAAAACTCTATAGATTTTTTACGGAGGGGGGAGGAGAAGGAAGGTGGTGCATGTTATATACCCACAACACTTATGTACATATCCATAATTTATTTTGATGTCTGTCTCCCCCTTCTAGCTCCTTGTGGAGAGGAACATGTCTTCCAATTCTGTTGCATTGTACTCTCCCAAGTGACAGTATGCACTCAATAAATAGGATTGATCTCAAAAATCGATCAATTCAATCATTGGTTTTAATGAGCATTTACTGGGTGCAGAACACTGTAGTAAACATTTGGATGAGTACAACAGAGGGGGTAGACACCTTCCCTACCCACCAAGATCTTACAGTCCAGAGGGGGAGAATAGGTGGAAATAATAAACATACCACTTCAAAAAGGGCAAGACAAGCCTGCATACATTCTTCGAAGGGAATGAAAGTCCATCGCTAAAAAAAATACTTAGCCTATGGTGTCGTTTTAATAAATAATAATAATGATGACATTTGTTAAGCACTTACTATGTGCAAAGTACTGTTCTAAGCGCTGGAGACGATACAAGGTGATCGGGTTGTCCCACGTGGAGCTCACAGTCTTAATCCCCATTTTACAGATGAGGTCACTGAGGCACAGAGAAGTGAAGTGACTTGCCCAAAGTCACACAGCTGACAAGCGGCTGATCGGGATTTGAACCCATGACCTCGGACTCCCAAGCCCATGCTCCTTCCACTGAACCACGCTGCTTCTCTAAAATCAATCAGTGGGATTTGTTAAACATTTACTGCGTGCAGAGCACTGTAGTAAACACTTATTATGCTACCCGCTCCCCTCACTAAGGAACAGTTGGCTCTACCTGGGAAGGCTGAATGAATAAAAAGATGCTAATGATTCTTAATTCACTACATATAGTTTAGTTCTTAATAATTTACCCACTCATTATACAGAGTTTCACAGATTATCTGAAGAGGTAGTAAAAATTAGAGCCAACAAAATTAAGTTTCTATTTGTCATTAAAAAAAAATTTAATTAAAAAAATTATATTTGTTTAGCACTTACTATATGCCAGACACTGTGTTAAACCCTGGGGAAGATAACTGATAATTAGGTTGAACACAGCCCATGTCCCACATTGGGCTCACGGTCTTAATCCCCATTTTACAGATGAGGTCACTGAGGCACAGAGAAGTGACTCGCCCAAGGTCACATAGCAGACGAATGGCGGAGCCAGGAATAGAACCGAGGTCCTTGCTCTGCCCAATAGACTACCCTGCCTCAGTTGAACTATTTAAGAGTACTTTCTCGGGTTCTCATTCTTTCTATAAAAGGAGAAAGGACTAAAGTTATCCTATGAAATTACAGTTCCAAGAAAGACCAGGAGATGGTTGTGGACAGCCAATTAGCTAGGAATGGAGTCGTAAAGAAGGTCAATGCTATTTTGGGACTCACTGGAGGATTCACATTACCAAGAATGTAAATGATTGGGTCTAAATATTTACATAGTCCCTATGGCTCTGCATTTAAATGCTTGGACAATTTAATTCGGCTAATTTTGATGATCTGTGAGAGAGAGAAAGCTATTATATGTTTCTCCACTGGCAACCCTACTGATTGAAGGAAGATTAGTCCATTTTTGTTTGGAATTCTTTCTAGCCTATCTGATATAAATTTGATCATCCTGGTGAGTCCCACCCAGGAAAAGAGAAATAATGAATGGATTGGGAAGCATGTGGAATCCAGCCTTTCCTATTTTTAGGGGAAAGATGCCACACTAGAGTCATTCCTGCCTCTTCCTGGGGTTGTCTGCTGACTAACCCCTGGGGTGTTGATTGGCTTCCTCTCTAGTAAAAGAAAAATGTAAAATCTGGGTCAAAGAGGTTTTTGAAATCTGAATAAGAGACCTTCTGCTGCTGTGCTCATAGTAGAAATCTTTTGAAAGTCAGCCCCACACCTGCCCGAACCGAACTATAATAGATATTTTCCCAGAACCTGAAGGATTCCTAGTCTGGCACGATGGATTAGAGCAGGGCTATCAGCATGTGCTCCTCAAGACGTATCTGGTTCTACTTGGAGCTAAAAGAGGATCTTGAGTGGAACCTCTGGCTGAAGGAGCTCCGTTGGACACCCCTCCAGTGCCAGGTGCAATCATCCCCAACACCCCACTGCGCCCCACCGAAACCACAGCGGCTGGGAGGGGCTTCCTGATTCCATGTGGGTGCTCCACAAGGAAGGGAACGTAGGGTGACTCAACAGGTAGCTTCCCTCCCCTCCCCTCCCCTTGGGAGCAATGACCTCGCACAGAAAGCCATTGCCTGGGTCCACCTGGATGGGATAAGGTCAGTGCCGAATTCCAGAAGACCACAGTTCCAATCCCTTGCCTCGAGGGGCTTCAGGGCCTGGAGGTCCGGCCTAGGATAAGCTGGACTCATGCTGCCCCCTCAGCTCCTCATGTGAAGCAGCGTGGCTCAGTGGAAAGAGCATGGACTTGGGAGCCAGAGGTCATGGGTTCGCATCCCGGCTCTGCCACTTGTCAGCTGTGTGACTGTGGGCAAGTCACTTCACTTCTCTGGGCCTCAGTTACCTCATCTGTAAAATGGGGATTAAAACTGTGAGCCCCATGGGGGTCAACCTGATTTCCTTGTATCTCCCCCAGCGCTTAGAACGGTGCTCGGCACATAGTAAGCGCTTAACAAATACCGACATTATTATTATTATGTGGCTTTTGGAGTCGGGGGACCCTCACCCCCATCTCCCAGGGAGGAGGTTCCTGCCTCTCAACTCAGCACTCTCCTTGGACATTTACTGGTTTAGCAGTTTTTGAGGGCCACAAGGGGAGAAGAGAATTACAGGAGAGCAGAGGGTGGGTGGTTAGAGTTGGCATGAGTCTGGGCCTCAGAGTCTTCTCGAACTTCCCCAGAACCCCCAACAGAATTGGGTCCATGACCTGTTACCCACCATCTTGCTTGGCAGGGGCCCTAGATAAGTTGCCTGTAACTGCTGAACTTCCTACCTATTCTCTTGCTTCCCCTCATCTCCCTTTGCCTTCACTCTTCTTCCTCTGTCCTCTCTCCCCACCATTTCCCTCTCTCCTTTTCCTCCCTGCTATCCTCTCCCCCCTACCTTGTGTTGGGCAAGATGCCATGCTTTGTGGTTAAATTACATTTGGTGAAATTGTTTTGTCCTAACATGAAAACGTCAAGGAAAAAATACTACTCTCACAGCGTATTTAACACATTCTGAGAAACGCATTATAACAATTCAAAGCCTCAGGGCAAGAGTTCTTCAGTAGGAACAATAATTTTAATTATCTCTTCCCTCTCTCATGATTTGGACCGGATTATCACCCCTTGTTACTTCATTTAAGAAGGCCCATTTCCTGTTACCTCTGCTATAGTGCCATTTAGCTGTCACAATCCCTATACATTTTGATAGATCTTTTCGAAACATTTCTAGACCTCGGATCTTCTCAGTGTCTCTTAGAAAAACAAAGTCTTGAAGAAATTTCCTCCAACAGGAACAGAGGCAACTGGAAAGTACTGGAAGCTTCTCCTAGGGCTTCCCCTCTCCTAGGTAAAGTCAGGTCACCTTCCTATCTGCACAGCGACCAGGGGACTTTTCTGAATCAGAACTTTCCTTTTGTGGCAGGCTGAAATGCCAGTAACAACAGTGGATTAGCATGTAGATTCCCCCAGTAGGGTATAACAGAATTTGTGGTATATGTATCCACAGTCAGACGGTTTCAAGAGAACCCCTGAAGGGAAGCAGCATGGCCTAGTAGATAGGTCCTTCTGTCTTCCGGAGCTGTGCCCTGAGTTCTAAACCCAGAACTGCCCCTTGCCTAATGTGTGACCTTGGGCGAGTCACTTAACTGCTCTGGGCCTCAGTTATCTCACCTGTAAAATGAAGATTAAGACTGAGCACCCCATGTGGGACATAGACTGTGTCCATCCTGATTAGCAGTGACTGGCACGGAGTAAGTGCTTACTGAATACCATAAAAAAAAAGCAAACTACCTCAACATTTAGTATAGTGCTTAGCACAGAGTGTATGTGCAATAAATGCCATTATTAAAGACATCCACTGCACCCCCTCCTCTAATGCGGGGTTTACATTCTTAAGGAAAGCCGATAGTGCTCACCCCAAAATGGCAAAGGGTGAGAGGAGTCATGCTATCGTATTTCTTTGGTCACAGAATGCAACTAAGAGATTTTTCTCTCTAATTCACCCTCCACTTAATGACTGCGGTGTGACTATCAGCAGGATTCAATCAAAAATATTTACTGGGTTGTCCAGATTAGCACTGTCTTACTGCTTGGAAGAGTCCTCTGGAGTTAAAAGGCCCGATCCCTGAGGTGAAAGAGCTAGTCATCTTCCATTTGAAGGCTAATTCTATCACATCTGATGCTGTTTATGTTAAACCATTTCTTCCAACACTCAATCACACCTCGACAGGCCCATGTGGGCAGGGAAGGTTCTCTAATTCTGCCAAACAGCCAGGCCACCTGATCTGACAGAAATGACTATTAACCGGAAGAAATGTCAAATCAAGTAGCATCCCATGCTCTTGAAACCTTGAGAATATGACACTTCAGTATGCATTACCAGCTGCCAAAATATGGAGATGGATGCCATTTGCACATCTGTGTGACTGCACGTGTGCCTAGCTATATATAACATTGACTGAGCAAGGTGTGAATCTAGATCCAGAGATACCTTTCCCGAGTTTGTTCACGGCTGAAACATTGCCAGACATTGCATTAGCCTCGGAATCTCGTGATCTGATGGAACATCACGGCCCACGGACCAGTCACTGATACTTGATGCCCATCTCCCATCTTTAGATCTGCTTTAATAGATCTTAAATTAGCTAACTGGAGGTTCCTCCCTGACCTATGAAATTGTTGCAACAGACTCTTAACCCAAAAGATTTTCTCTGTCCCACTAATCGCCACAAGTTGATGTCAAACAAAGGGTGAAAGCGGTCAGAAGATTGTCTGTTTGTTGCATGAAAAATCCGAGACTCACAATCGAAAGAGGTTGGACCCACCCCCATCAGTGTTTTGGGGACACTTGGTGCTGCAACTTGTCAGCTCAGAGGTAGCCCAAATGTCAAAAGAACTCAGCCAGGTTTCCTTCAGGTTGCCATAAAAATTCCAGTCTCTCACTGCTGGACTACATCCCAGATAAGGCTCAGAACTTATCCCACACCATGAAAAACTGAGGTCCTGAGCCTCCAAAGCATTTAGAACACACATGGTGAATCCTCAGCAGCCTTCCAGCATGTTTCCTGCTTGATAAGGAACCCCAAAGACATGATTTAGAGCAACCCAGAAGCAGAAAGACATTAGGCTAGCTAAAGAAATAAACTTAAGGAAAAAAAAGTGCCATTTGAGACATCTTTAACCTAAGTGTAGGCAAACCTTTCAAAACAGGTGATTTGGAAGGCAAAATAAAACGTTTGGATTTTACTGGGATCAAGTCAGATCAGATAAGGCATCACTCATGGGTTTTATTTATTTTTTTCCTCCTAATCATTTGGCAAATCTGTAGTCAACTTCTTTGGAATATCTATTGATTTTCCTTCACTGTTGTGGCCACCGGAAACACCGTTCCTATCATGTCCTCAAAAGAGTCATTTGAGAAATTTTACCTGCACTTTGAGAACATGTTTAAATTCAAAATCTCCTCCTCCCCACATTGCTTTGAACAGAGCTGGGGTTGTTTGATTTAGACTCCTGTTGCAGGGAGACACCCTAAGTTTATCATCTATTACTTTGGGCATCTGTGGGAGTCCTTTGCTCAAATCAAGAGAGGGCTCTGTTTCTTAGCTTCTCCTGGTCACGTTTATTCTGGCCTGGCTGAACCAGCCTGTTTTTCTGTTTAGGGACTGATGATATCCAGATGGTGATCTAAATGAGAAATGGCAGTGGCTACCCTAGGAAAACATTCTTCCAGTGAAGCGATCCATTCTCCAGCAAGCCTTCCCCCTTTAATCCTTGACACCCCAGTCTGCACAACTCCACCAGCCATTTCCAACCCTTCCCTTTTTATTCATACTCATCCTCGGCACAGATGTAGATATACGTCTTCATCCCATTTGTCTTATTTTGATGAATGGAAGAAGTGCACTTGATATTTATAACGGGATTACCAGATAAACGTTCTGTGGACAGGGAACATGTCCCTCCTCCTTGATGTATTTTTAGGGGGACTTCCAACAGTCATTCATACTCAATGGGTACTCAATGCACCCAAGGGGGTCTGGAGAATCCTGAGGCAACAGTTTTGATCCAGAGGATTCCTGAGACCCATCAAGAGTGGGCTGGGCTCCAAATGTTGTCACTTCTATTACCAAAACCTTAAGAAGCTCCTCCAGTTTGGGGGCTACATCTGTACACGGAGGATTGAACGGACAACAAGGCCACACTTCTAGAATTGTTCTGGCAGGGTCGTAACTGACAAGGGCAGTGTGCAGTCCTCCCTGTGTAAGGTGCCCAACTGCCCACATTACGGGTGCCAGGGTGTTGCCCTGAGACACAGGGTCTGAGGATTCGTACAAAATGAAGCCTGCCTGGGCTTCCAGGTCCATATGTTAGGGGATGAAGGAGGAAACTCACTTTGCTTTCCCCTTTACTGTCCTTTCTGACCTCTCCAGGGCACTCTGGCAGCTGAACTTACTGACATTCAACAACTGTGTAGTGGAATGGAGTAAAAATTCACCCCAGCTAATGCAGTATGCATCAATGTATTTAATGCAAAAATGTACTGGGGTTTCATTTTCAGGACACAGGGACAAAACATAATCCAAGTTTTTCTAATAGATATTGAAAGTTGGAATATTATTCCTGTCAGGCATATCATGAAGATGCATATTCCATAGCAAACGTAACAACTTTATCTCCATTTGGGGTGATTTCATGAAAAACATTACAATATCCTCAATTGCCCCACTAAGCAGCACTCATTTCGAGTATTTCCACCAAATCTGTTCAAGGAAAGGTCAATGGATAAGAAAACTACCTCCTACCCACCCATGGAGATCACTTAAAATATCTTGCACAACTAGCGAAGTGTTTGAGAAGAAATTTTCCCTCATTTAAAGTAATGTCAAAATAAATTCCTCTTTTCAGGTTCCTAGATGAGATTTTATTCCATCTCAATCGTCAGCTCCCAGTTAGTGGCCTCTTCAATATCCTTAAGTTGGCGTAGTTCCCATTGCCGGACTTTGTCTACCTGAATAAGAAAGGAAAGGGATTCTTAGAAAACAAAGGATTTGCGTTCACTCTAATACCCACATGCGTAGAAACAATGTTTGGAAAAGATTTCCCAAATGAGCCCATCAAGAACATCAACAGTCCTGCTTCCATGGGCCTTAGTAGGTCAGACTGGCCAGATTTCAGTCACCCTGCATTAGCCATAGTCACTCTGGAGATGCAACCTATATTATTAATTAGATGCCTTTTCCAACCCCTATGTTAGATCTGAGTGCTTCAGGTAAATAAATCCCTTTCCTCTCCCTCCCCATTTGGGTTGAGATTAAGGAATCAACTATGACCATATCAATCAATGAGCACTTACTGTTTGCAGAACTCTGTACTAAGCGCTCTAATACAGTTAGTGGATTCAATCCTTGACTACAAGGAGTTTACATCTTAGAGCTCTGCCCATTGTTCGTCCTTTAGACTGTAAGCTCGTTGTGGGCAGGGAATGGGTCTGTTTATGCTTGCATTGGACTCTCCCAAGTGATTAATACAGTGCTCTGCACACAGTAAGCACTCAATAAATATGATTGAAGACATAAAATAAGATAAACAATTCCATTATCAAATTGCAAAGATGAGACCATAAGCTCCATTTGGGACAGAGACTGGATCTGACTGGTTTATCATGTGTCTGGCCCAGCATCTAGTATAATGCTTAGTACATCATAAATACCTCAATTAAGCAGCAGAATAGCATTAGGGAACCACATCTCATTTAGGGGATTCATTGTCTAATGACCACCTAAACCAATGTAGAGTCCAAAATATCATTGCAATATATCAAAACAGATGAAAAATTATGATTTCTCCATCACCAGATCAAATTTGGGGGTTAAAAATAACATTGCACCAGTATTTCAAGAAAGTGAATGAATGTACAAATAATTGAGGAAGACGACCTTAATTTAAAGGAGTTCAGAGTCAGCCTACAACACGTTGCCTTTAGGAGAAAATGGAGACTGCTGATCCATCTAAAAATTGGACCAATTATTGGTGATAGCAAGATTAGCTGCTATTTTTGTAGTCTTTTGCCGAGATTTAGAATCATATTACAATGTCCCATTTAATATTGACATTATGCTTTGAATGACTTTAATATTTAATGTTTTGATCATTAATCCTATAGAGCACAGAGGAATTTTGTACTTTTACAGAGGTTTGGGAACAGATCTTAATTTCACTAAGTCTTTGGAAGAAACATTCCTCAAATAGAAAAAACTCACGATACAACCACAACTCCAATAAATCCTCTCAAGTGATCTCAATTTCCGTGTTCCCCTGCCCCTCCGCCGATCTCATACCAACAGACTGCAGGCATGGGTCATCCCAAAGTATGCTTCCTCTGCTCAAGGCAAGAGTTGGAAGAGACACTAAACCAACCTCATCCGAATTTTATTTCCCAAGCGCTCTGCACACAGTAAGCGCTCAATAAATATGATTGAATGAAACCATCTCAAATGCATTCTCGCTTGCTATAATTCTGCCCTTTCAGTCCATCTGGCAACAATACTTCTCCATCCTTATTGATTCCTATGCTCACTGCCCTTGATAGTTGTTTCAGACCTTCAACAAATTCATTCGGTGGGATTTATTGAGCACTTACTGTGTGCAGACCAGTGTACTAAGTACTTACAGTACAATACAGCAATAAAGAGAGACAATCCCTTCCCAGAGCGGGTTTACTCCCTCCTTGAACCCCTTGTCCCCCCATCTCTCATGACCTGGTCATGTACTCATCAAAACAACCGAAGGCACTAGTTCCAATTACCTGGGCAAGTCACTTTCCTATGCCTGAGTTACTTCATCTTTAAAATGGTGATCAAGACTGTGAGTATATGTGGGACAGGGACTGTATCCAGCTTAACATGTATCTAGCCCAGCACTTAGTACAGCACCTGACACATGGTAAGTACTTAAATATCAATGAAAAATACACAATTAATTAGAAAGCCAAGGATAGTTAAAATGTAATGTCTTAAAGTTGACCAACTGTAAAACTGTCAGGACCTGCTGACATTTATCCTAATCAAAAATCAAAGCAGGTTGGCTTGAGTCACTCAAAAAACAAAAAAACGCCCTTTTCAGATTCACTCTGCTTTTGCCAAAGGTCTGGAGGGGCTAGCTCTGTCTAGTGAATCAATGATATTTATTGATTACTTTTACTCCGTGCAGAATGTTGCACTAAAAATTTAGAAAAGTAGGTTTGTAGACATGATCCCTGCCCTCATGGAATTTCCAATCTATTGAGAGAGACGCTAAAATTTTAGGTCAGTTGAAGCCAGGAAGTTTAAAGATATGTCCATAAATGCCTTTATATTGGTTTTCTTCACTAAGTAATCCAGACCATAATCATCAGGCTTGCAGAGGATTCCAACATTTGGAATTCTATTCCTGACTCCCAACATTATCTTAATAGGATTGGAAAAAAGTTCCTCTCAAAGATAAGATAACGTTCTGCAAGAGCAAATGTAGATCACTTAAGAACTAAAAAATAATCCCCACTACAAGAGATAAGGGCTGAAGACAATCTGGTGAGGAAGGATGCAGGAAAGAATCTTGGGGGTCACCGTGGACCATATTAGCAATGATGTTAAAAAAAAATTGCCAACTTCTGTATTTTTTGTTTGGAAGAATCAGATTTGATCATTTGGTAAGATACTATGAAGAAATTTGAATGGCTCAAGGTAACAGAATAATTAAAGGGGTGAGAAATCTTATTTTTAATAAAAAGGATGAATTCATTAGGAAATTGGTTTCCAGGATGAAGAATGACTTCAGGAACTTCAAGAATATAAAAGGTTTTATGGAGAGAACACTGGTCTATAAGGAAAATGGTTTTAAATTGCAGCTGGAGAGCTTGGATCATTCTAAGTCAATAATCGGGCTGTCAGGATGAAGACATACTGGAATAGGATGCTGTTGAGTCTTCATTTGATAGTATTTATTGAGTGCTTACTGTATTCAAAGGACTGTACCAAGTTTTTTGGAAAGTATAATTTAACAACAGATACACTCTCTATCCACAATGCACTCGCAGTCTAGAGTCTTTAACCCTGAAGTAAGCAAAAATCTACTCCCATTACCCCTAGACCTCGTAACTAACGGTTATGCGTGGCAATATTCAGTGTACTGTCTGCATATGAAGACTAACCAACTGGTTTCCTAAGCTTCCTTCTACTTATAGAATTCTCTTCTAGTGTCTGCAGTTTGTTTAAGTAAGAAGAGGGATGATTCTCGATTCTTCTTCAGTGGTTTGAAAGAATGATGAGTAATCCTTTTCCTGAGTAGTTGCATTTTTTAAAAGGGTCCACTCCATAGGAGTGATGGGGATGACCAGCTTTGTGAGCTGGACTCACAGACTTCCAGTCAGGACCCCAGTTGGTGGCTTTTTGGCTAGTTATGTGAAGCATTTGTAGATTTATAGTAGGGTCTGCCTTCCCCCTCTAGACTATAATCTCTTTATGGGCAAGAAGCATGTCTACCATTCGGTCGTACTCTCCTAAGCTCTTAGTACAGGGGTCTGCCTACAGAAGCAGTGTGGCCTAATGGATAGAGCACAGGTTAGGGAGTAAGAAGGACCTGATTCTTATCCTAGCTCCACCGCTTTTCTGCTGTGTCACCCTGAGCAAGTCACTTCACTTCTCTGGGATTCAGGTACCTCATCTGAAAAATGAGGACTAAGACTATGAGACCCATGTTGGATGTGGAATGTGTCCAAACTGATTACCTTGTATCGATCCCAGCGCTTAGAACACAAAGTAAGAACATAAAAAGGAAACACTCATAAAATGCCAGTGATTGGCTACCTGAAGTCAGTCCCCATCTCCCCTAAAATAATAATAATAATAATAATGTTGGTATTTGTTAAGCACTTACTCTGTGCAGAGCACTGTTCTAAGCACTGGGGTAGGTACAGGGTAATCGGGTTGTCCCACATGAAGCTCACAGTTAATCCCCATTTTCCAGTTGAGGTAACTGAGGCACAGAGAAGTTAAGTGACTTGCCCACAGTCACACAGCTGACAAGTGGCAGAGCTGGGATTTGAACCCTGACCTCTGACTCCCAAGCCTGGGCTCTTTCCACTGAGTCACGCTGCTTCCCATGTAAAACTCCCGGCCTTTTTTTGCCCCTGCATTTACAGTGAAAAACTCCGGCACTTATGTTGCAACTTGGGTCAAGGGGACCAATTTAGGCATTTTCCCCTCTCCAGGGTTCAGAAAGAGATGAGAAACTCAAATATTCAAATGTAAACATACCGTGTGTTTCTTCTTTAGCAAATGCTTCTTCATTTTTCTTGTTATAGTCTTTCTGGGGCCAGGTAATTCATTAGCCCCAGGACGGGACTTTTTCATGAAGGATGCCTTTGCCTTCTTCTTGGAACTCTCAACTTGCTGATCCTCCTGTTGCACTGTTGAGCCCAGGGGCTGGTCACTAGGTTCTTCAGAAGCATTCACTGTAGAAAGTCTCTTTCTTGGAGTCGGAGCCCTGATACTTTGCTTTTCCCTGGGGCCTGGCTCCTCTGGAAGAGGTGTTTTAGACATGGGAGGTCCAGGAATGGGCTTCCTGCCCTCCATTTCTTCGGACAGAGCTTCACAGGATCTCACACATTCAGAATGCGCACCCTCCACCGGAGAGCTGCGTCTCACTGAAGGTCTTCTCACTTTTAAAAAGGAATATTCATCACCAGACATCTTCAGAGCAAGGCTCTCTTCTACAACATATCCAAAGGCAGTTCTTAAGGACAATATTTCTCATCATCATCAACTCAGTTTCCCCTGAATGAATCGATAATCATGGGAAAATGCTTTATGGTTTCACCCAGCTCTAAAGGACACTCACCAAACTTCTCCCAGCTTTAGTTTTGTCATGTCAAATATGAATGTAGATGTGTGTGTGTGTGTGTATAAAAGGGGAGGAAGGGAGGGAGGGAGCAGAGATGGCCTTCCCCATGGGCTTTAGTAAAAATTTGCAAGTTCATAGATATGGACTCCCTACATCAGCGCAGGTTTTGAAAAAAACAAAAGCCAAACAATCAAACATTAGCGTGGAATGTGCTGTGGACAGCAAACTACTTGAGGGCAGAACACCTATCTGCCAACTCTTGTACTGTCCTAAGCATTCAGTACGGTGCTCTGCACACAATAAGCACTCAACAAATGATTGAATGAAGAAAAACAGTGATCCCCAACTCCCAGCATCATGATAATAATAATGTTAATAATGTAGGTGTTTGTTTAGTGCTTACTATGTGAGAGCATTGTTCTGAACGCTGGCGGAGATACGGGGTCATCAGGTTGTCCCACATGGGGCTCACAGTCTTCATCCCCATTTTACAGATGAGGTCACAGACACAGGGAAGTGAAGTGACTTGCCCAAGGTCGCACAGCTGACGAGTGGCAGAGCCAGGATTCAAATCCATGACCTCTGACTCCCAAGCCCGTGATGCCCCCTGAAAGATTCCACCCCTCTCTGGAATCCTCATGTCAGCTCAAGCAGCTGACAGAATGTGTATAAAAATTATGGTATTTCTTAAGCACTTACTATGTGCCACGCACTGTTTTAAGCGCTGCGGTATAAAAGGTAATCAGGTTGTCCCACATGGGGCTTAATCCCCACTTTACAGATGAGGTAACTGAGGCACAGAAAAGTTAAGCAGCTGGCCCAAGTTCACACAGCAAAGTGACGGAGCCAGGATTAGAACCCATGTCCTCTAACACCCAAGCCCATGATCTCTCCACTAAGCCACGCTGCTTCTCTTGGAAAGGGACCAAGGATTAACCCCTCCAGAAAGCAGCTGCCAAAGGGAGACACACGGGTCAGTACGTTTAGACTGTGAGTCTGTCATTGGGGAGGGATTGTCTCTATCTGTTGCTGAATTGTACATTCCAAGTGCTTAGTACAGTGTTCTGCACATAGCGCTCAATAAGTACTATTGAATGAATGAATAGGGTCCCATGGCGTAGGAACTTTTCCAGATCTGCATATTCCCACCAGGTCATTTTTCAACCTGATGGTCCTGACATACATTAGTACTGTCAATTCACGGGTGGTTATCAAGAACTTAGTCTCCGTGAGAAGCAGCGTGGCTCAGTGGAAAGAGCCCGGGCTTGGGAGTCAGAGGTCGTGGGTTCTAATCCCAGCTTCGGCACTTGTCAGCTGTGTGACTTAGAGGCACAGAGAATTTAAGAGACTTGCCCAGTTACCTCACCTGTAAAATGGGGATTAAGACCATGAGCCCCACGTGGGACAACCCGATCACCTTCTATCTACCCCAGTGCTTAGAACAGAGCTTGGCACATAGTAAGAGCTTAA